>NC_133147.1:37571116-37919279 GCF_048418815.1 Hemitrygon akajei | reverse complement strand
GGAACCCTCACACGGGGAGAGATTACAACAGTCACTGTCACATGGGGAACCCTCACAAGGGGAGAGATTACAACAGTCCACTGTTCACATGGGGAACCCTCACACGGGGGAGAGATTACAACAGTCACTGTTCTCATGGGGAACCCTCACACGGGGAGAGATTACAACAGTCACTGTTCTCATGGGGAACCCTCACACGGGGAGAGATTACAAACAGTCACTGTTCACATGGGGAACCCTCACACGGGGAGAGATTACAACAGTCACTGTTCACATGGGGAACCCTCACACGGGGAGAGATTACAACAGTCACTGTTCACATGGGGAACCCTCACACGGGGAGAGATTACAACAGTCACTGTTCACATGGGGAACCCTCACACGGGGAGAGATTACAACAGTCACTGTTCACATGGGGAACCCTCACACGGGGAGAGATTACAACAGTCACTGTCCACATGGGGAACCCTCACACGGGGAGAGATTACAACAGTCACTGTCCACATGGGGAACCCTCACACGGGGAGAGATTACAACAGTCACTGTTCACATGGGGAACCCTCACACGGGGAGAGATTACAACAGTCACTGTTCACATGGGGAACCCTCACACGGGGAGAGATTACAAAAGTCACTGTCACATGGGGAACCCTCACACGGGGAGAGATTACAACAGTCACTGTCCACATGGGGAACCCTCACACGGGGAGAGATTACAACAGTCACTGTTCACATGGGGAACCCTCACACGGGGAGAGATTACAACAGTCACTGTTCACATGGGGAACCCTCACACGGGGAGAGATTACAACAGTCACTGTCACATGGGGAACCCTCACACGGGGAGAGATTACAACAGTCACTGTCACATGGGGAACCCTCACACGGGGAGAGATTACAACAGTCACTGTTCACATGGGGAACCCTCACACGGGGAGAGATTACAACAGTCACTGTCCACATGGGGAACCCTCACACGGGGAGAGATTACAACAGTCACTGTTCACATGGGGAACCCTCACACGGGGAGAGATTACAACAGTCACTGTTCACATGGGGAACCCTCACACGGGGAGAGATTACAACAGTCACTGTTCACATGGGGAACCCTCACACGGGGAGAGATTACAACAGTCACTGTTCACATGGGGAACCCTCACACGGGGAGAGATTACAACAGTCACTGTTCACATGGGGAACCCTCACACGGGGAGAGATTACAACAGTCACTGTTCACATGGGGAACCCTCACACGGGGAGAGATTACAACAGTCACTGTCCACATGGGGAACCCTCACACGGGGAGAGATTACAACAGTCACTGTCCACATGGGGAACCCTCACACGGGGAGAGATTACAACAGTCACTGTTCACATGGGGAACCCTCACACGGGGAGAGATTACAACAGTCACTGTCCACATGGGGAACCCTCACACGGGGAGAGATTACAACAGTCACTGTTCACATGGGGAACCCTCACACGGGGAGAGATTACAACAGTCACTGTCCACATGGGGAACCCTCACACGGGGAGAGATTACAACTGTCACTGTTCACATGGGGAACCCTCACACGGGGAGAGATTACAACAGTCACTGTTCACATGGGGAACCCTCACACGGGGAGAGATTACAACAGTCACTGTTCACATGGGGAACCCTCACACGGGGAGAGATTACAACAGTCACTGTCCACATGGGGAACCCTCACACGGGGAGAGATTACAACAGTCACTGTTCACATGGGGAACCCTCACACGGGGAGAGATTACAACAGTCACTGTTCACATGGGGAACCCTCACACGGGGAGAGATTACAACAGTCACTGTTCTCATGGGGAACCCTCACACGGGGAGAGATTACAACAGTCACTGTTCACATGGGGAACCCTCACACGGGGAGAGATTACAACAGTCACTGTCCACATGGGGAACCCTCACACGGGGAGAGATTACAACAGTCACTGTTCACATGGGGAACCCTCACACGGGGAGAGATTACAACAGTCACTGTTCACATGGGGAACCCTCACACGGGGCGAGATTACAACAGTCACTGTCACATGGGGAACCCTCACACGGGGAGAGATTACAACAGTCACTGTTCACATGGGGAACCCTCACACGGGGAGAGATTACAACAGTCACTGTTCACATGGGGAACCCTCACACGGGGAGAGATTACAACAGTCACTGTTCTCATGGGGAACCCTCACACGGGGAGAGATTACAACAGTCACTGTTCACATGGGGAACCCTCACACGGGGAGAGATTACAACAGTCACTGTTCACATGGGGAACCCTCACACGGGGAGAGATTACAACAGTCACTGTTCACATGGGGAACCCTCACACGGGGAGAGATTACAACAGTCACTGTTCACATGGGGAACCCTCACACGGGGAGAGATTACAACAGTCACTGTTCTCATGGGGAACCCTCACACGGGGAGAGATTACAACAGTCACTGTTCACATGGGGAACCCTCACACGGGGAGAGATTACAACAGTCACTGTTCACATGGGGAACCCTCACACGGGGAGAGATTACAACAGTCACTGTTCACATGGGGAACCCTCACACGGGGAGAGATTACAACAGTCACTGTTCACATGGGGAACCCTCACACGGGGAGAGATTACAACAGTCACTGTTCACATGGGGAACCCTCACACGGGGAGAGATTACAACAGTCACTGTTCACATGGGGAACCCTCACACGGGGAGAGATTACAACAGTCACTGTTCACATGGGGAACCCTCACACGGGGAGAGATTACAACAGTCACTGTTCACATGGGGAACCCTCACACGGGGAGAGATTACAACAGTCACTGTTCACATGGGGAACCCTCACACGGGGAGAGATTACAACAGTCACTGTTCTCATGGGGAACCCTCACACGGGGAGAGATTACAACAGTCACTGTTCACATGGGGAACCCTCACACGGGGAGAGATTACAACAGTCACTGTTCTCATGGGGAACCCTCACACGGGAGAGATTACAACAGTCACTGTTCACATGGGGAACCCTCACACGGGGAGAGATTACAACAGTCACTGTTCACATGGGGAACCCTCACACGGGGAGAGATTACAACAGTCACTGTTCTCATGGGGAACCCTCACACGGGGAGAGATTACAACAGTCACTGTTCACATGGGGAACCCTCACACGGGGAGAGATTACAACAGTCACTGTTCTCATGGGGAACCCTCACACGGGGAGAGATTACAACAGTCACTGTTCACATGGGGAACCCTCACACGGGGAGAGATTACAACAGTCACTGTCCACATGGGGAACCCTCACACGGGGAGAGATTACAACAGTCACTGTTCACATGGGGAACCCTCACACGGGGAGAGATTACAACAGTCACTGTTCACATGGGGAACCCTCACACGGGGAGAGATTACAACAGTCACTGTTCACATGGGGAACCCTCACACGGGGAGAGATTACAACAGTCACTGTTCACATGGGGAACCCTCACACGGGGAGAGATTACAACAGTCACTGTTCACATGGGGAACCCTCACACGGGGAGAGATTACAACAGTCACTGTTCACATGGGGAACCCTCACACGGGGAGAGATTACAACAGTCACTGTTCACATGGGGAACCCTCACACGGGGAGAGATTACAACAGTCACTGTCCACATGGGGAACCCTCACACGGGGAGAGATTACAACAGTCACTGTTCACATGGGGAACCCTCACACGGGGAGAGATTACAACAGTCACTGTTCACATGGGGAACCCTCACACGGGGAGAGATTACAACAGTCACTGTTCACATGGGGAACCCTCACACGGGGAGAGATTACAACAGTCACTGTTCACATGGGGAACCCTCACACGGGGAGAGATTACAACAGTCACTGTTCACATGGGGAACCCTCACACGGGGAGAGATTACAACAGTCACTGTTCACATGGGGAACCCTCACACGGGGAGAGATTACAACAGTCACTGTCCACATGGGGAACCCTCACACGGGGAGAGATTACAACAGTCACTGTTCACATGGGGAACCCTCACACGGGGAGAGATTACAACAGTCACTGTCCACATGGGGAACCCTCACACGGGGAGAGATTACAACAGTCACTGTTCACATGGGGAACCCTCACACGGGGAGAGATTACAACAGTCACTGTTCACATGGGGAACCCTCACACGGGGAGAGATTACAACAGTCACTGTTCACATGGGGAACCCTCACACGGGGAGAGATTACAACAGTCACTGTCCACATGGGGAACCCTCACACGGGAGAGATTACAACAGTCACTGTCCACATGGGGAACCCTCACACGGGGAGAGATTACAACAGTCACTGTTCACATGGGGAACCCTCACACGGGGAGAGATTACAACAGTCACTGTCCACATGGGGAACCCTCACACGGGGAGAGATTACAACAGTCACTGTTCACATGGGGAACCCTCACACGGGAAGAGATTACAACAGTCACTGTTCTCATGGGGAACCCTCACACGGGGAGAGATTACAACAGTCACTGTCCACATGGGGAACCCTCACACGGGGGAGAGATTACAACAGTCACTGTCCACATGGGGAACCCTCACACGGGGAGAGATTACAACAGTCACTGTCCACATGGGGAACCCTCACACGGGGAGAGATTACAACAGTCACTGTTCACATGGGGAACCCTCACACGGGGAGAGATTACAACAGTCACTGTTCACATGGGGAACCCTCACACGGGGAGAGATTACAACAGTCACTGTTCACATGGGGAACCCTCACACGGGGAGAGATTACAACAGTCACTGTTCACATGGGGAACCCTCACACGGGGAGAGATTACAACAGTCACTGTTCACATGGGGAACCCTCACACGGGGAGAGATTACAACAGTCACTGTTCACATGGGGAACCCTCACACGGGGAGAGATTACAACAGTCACTGTCCACATGGGGAACCCTCACACGGGGAGAGATTACAACAGTCACTGTCCACATGGGGAACCCTCACACGGGGAGAGATTACAACAGTCACTGTTCACATGGGGAACCCTCACACGGGGAGAGATTACAACTGTCACTGTTCTCATGGGGAACCCTCACACGGGGAGAGATTACAACAGTCACTGTTCACATGGGGAACCCTCACACGGGGAGAGATTACAACAGTCACTGTTCACATGGGGAACCCTCACACGGGGAGAGATTACAACAGTCACTGTCCACATGGGGAACCCTCACACGGGGAGAGATTACAACAGTCACTGTTCACATGGGGAACCCTCACACGGGGAGAGATTACAACAGTCACTGTTCACATGGGGAACCCTCACACGGGGAGAGATTACAACTGTCACTGTTCACATGGGGAACCCTCACACGGGGAGAGATTACAACAGTCACTGTTCACATGGGGAACCCTCACACGGGGAGAGATTACAACTGTCACTGTTCACATGGGGAACCCTCACACGGGGAGAGATTACAACAGTCACTGTTCACATGGGGAACCCTCACACGGGGAGAGATTACAACAGTCACTGTCCACATGGGGAACCCTCACACGGGGAGAGATTACAACAGTCACTGTTCACATGGGGAACCCTCACACGGGGAGAGATTACAACAGTCCACTGTCCACATGGGGAACCCTCACACGGGGAGAGATTACAACAATCACTGTCCACATGGGGAACCCTCACACGGGGAGAGATTACAACAGTCACTGTTCACATGGGGAACCCTCACACGGGGAGAGATTACAACAGTCACTGTTCACATGGGGAACCCTCACACGGGGAGAGATTACAACAGTCCCTGTTCACATGGGGAACCCTCACACGTGGGAGAGATTACAACAGTCACTGTTCACATGGGGAACCCTCACACGGGGAGAGATTACAACAGTCACTGTTCACATGGGGAACCCTCACACGGGGAGAGATTACAACAGTCACTGTTCACATGGGGAACCCTCACACGGGGAGAGATTACAACAGTCACTGTCCACATGGGGAACCCTCACACGGGGAGAGATTACAACAATCACTGTCCACATGGGGAACCCTCACACGGGGAGAGATTACAACAGTCACTGTTCACATGGGGAACCCTCACACGGGGAGAGATTACAACAGTCACTGTTCACATGGGGAACCCTCACACGGGGAGAGATTACAACTGTCACTGTCCACATGGGGAACCCTCACACGGGGAGAGATTACAACAGTCACTGTTCACATGGGGAACCCTCACACGGGTAGAGATTACAACAGTCACTGTTCACATGGGGAACCCTCACACGGGGAGAGATTACAACAGTCACTGTTCACATGGGGAACCCTCACACGGGGAGAGATTACAACAGTCACTGTTCACATGGGGAACCCTCACACGGGGAGAGATTACAACAGTCACTGTTCACATGGGGAACCCTCACACGGGGAGAGATTACAACAGTCACTGTTCACATGGGGAACCCTCACACGGGGAGAGATTACAACAGTCACTGTCCACATGGGGAACCCTCACACGGGGAGAGATTACAACAGTCACTGTTCACATGGGGAACCCTCACACGGGGAGAGATTACAACAGTCACTGTTCACATGGGGAACCCTCACACGGGGAGAGATTACAACAGTCACTGTTCACATGGGGAACCCTCACACGGGGAGAGATTACAACAGTCACTGTTCACATGGGGAACCCTCACACGGGGAGAGATTACAACAGTCACTGTTCACATGGGAACCCTCACACGGGGAGAGATTACAACAGTCACTGTCCACATGGGGAACCCTCACACGGGGAGAGATTACAACAGTCACTGTTCACATGGGGAACCCTCACACGGGGAGAGATTACAACAGTCACTGTCCACATGGGGAACCCTCACACGGGGAGAGATTACAACAGTCACTGTTCACATGGGGAACCCTCACACGGGGAGAGATTACAACAGTCACTGTTCACATGGGGAACCCTCACACGGGGAGAGATTTACAACAGTCACTGTTCACATGGGGAACCCTCACACGGGGAGAGATTACAACAGTCACTGTCCACATGGGGAACCCTCACACGGGGAGAGATTACAACAGTCACTGTTCACATGGGGAACCCTCACACGGGGAGAGATTACAACAGTCACTGTCCACATGGGGAACCCTCACACGGGGAGAGATTACAACAGTCACTGTTCACATGGGGAACCCTCACACGGGGAGAGATTACAACAGTCACTGTTCACATGGGGAACCCTCACACGGGAGAGATTACAACAGTCACTGTCCACATGGGGAACCCTCACACGGGGAGAGATTACAACAGTCACTGTTCACATGGGGAACCCTCACACGGGGAGAGATTACAACAGTCACTGTTCTCATGGGGAACCCTCACACGGGTAGAGATTACAACAGTCACTGTTCTCATGGGGAACCCTCACACGGGGAGAGATTACAACAGTCACTGTCCACATGGGGAACCCTCACACGGGGAGAGATTACAACAGTCACTGTCCACATGGGGAACCCTCACACGGGGAGAGATTACAACAGTCACTGTTCACATGGGGAACCCTCACACGGGGAGAGATTACAACAGTCACTGTTCACATGGGGAACCCTCACACGGGGAGAGATTACAACAGTCACTGTCCACATGGGGAACCCTCACACGGGAGAGATTACAACAGTCACTGTTCACATGGGGAACCCTCACACGGGGAGAGATTACAACAGTCACTGTTCACATGGGGAACCCTCACACGGGGAGAGATTACAACAGTCACTGTTCACATGGGGAACCCTCACACGGGGAGAGATTACAACAGTCACTGTTCACATGGGGAACCCTCACACGGGGAGAGATTACAACAGTCACTGTTCACATGGGGAACCCTCACACGGGGAGAGATTACAACAGTCACTGTCCACATGGGGAACCCTCACACGGGGAGAGATTACAACAGTCACTGTTCACATGGGGAACCCTCACACGGGGAGAGATTACAACAGTCACTGTTCACATGGGGAACCCTCACACGGGGAGAGATTACAACAGTCACTGTTCACATGGGGAACCCTCACACGGGGAGAGATTACAACAGTCACTGTCCACATGGGGAACCCTCACACGGGGAGAGATTACAACAGTCACTGTTCACATGGGGAACCCTCACACGGGGAGAGATTACAACAGTCACTGTTCACATGGGGAACCCTCACACGGGGAGAGATTACAACAGTCACTGTTCACATGGGGAACCCTCACACGGGGAGAGATTACAACAGTCACTGTCCACATGGGGAACCCTCACACGGGGAGAGATTACAACAGTCACTGTTCTCATGGGGAACCCTCACACGGGGAGAGATTACAACAGTCACTGTCCACATGGGGAACCCTCACACGGGGAGAGATTACAACAGTCACTGTCCACATGGGGAACCCTCACACGGGGAGAGATTACAACAGTCACTGTTCACATGGGGAACCCTCACACGGGGAGAGATTACAACAGTCACTGTCCACATGGGGAACCCTCACACGGGGAGAGATTACAACTGTCACTGTCCACATGGGGAACCCTCACACGGGGAGAGATTACAACAGTCACTGTTCACATGGGGAACCCTCACACGGGGAGAGATTACAACAGTCACTGTTCACATGGGGAACCCTCACACGGGGAGAGATTACAACAGTCACTGTTCACATGGGGAACCCTCACACGGGAGAGATTACAACAGTCACTGTTCACATGGGGAACCCTCACACGGGGAGAGATTACAACAGTCACTGTTCACATGGGGAACCCTCACACGGGGAGAGATTACAACAGTCACTGTCCACATGGGGAACCCTCACACGGGGAGAGATTACAACAGTCACTGTCCACATGGGGAACCCTCACACGGGGAGAGATTACAACAGTCACTGTTCACATGGGGAACCCTCACACGGGGAGAGATTACAACAGTCACTGTTCACATGGGGAACCCTCACACGGGGAGAGATTACAACAGTCACTGTCCACATGGGGAACCCTCACACGGGGAGAGATTACAACAGTCACTGTTCACATGGGGAACCCTCACACGGGGAGAGATTACAACAGTCACTGTCCACATGGGGAACCCTCACATGGGAGAGATTACAACAGTCACTGTCCACATGGGGAACCCTCACACGGGGAGAGATTACAACAGTCACTGTTCACATGGGGAACCCTCACACGGGGAGAGATTACAACAGTCACTGTCCACATGGGGAACCCTCACACGGGGAGAGATTACAACAGTCACTGTCCACATGGGGAACCCTCACACGGGGAGAGATTACAACAGTCACTGTCCACATGGGGAACCCTCACACGGGGAGAGATTACAACAGTCACTGTCCACATGGGAACCCTCACACGGGGAGAGATTACAACAGTCACTGTTCACATGGGGAACCCTCACACGGGGAGAGATTACAACAGTCACTGTCCACATGGGGAACCCTCACACGGGGAGAGATTACAACAGTCACTGTTCTCATGGGGAACCCTCACACGGGTAGAGATTACAACAGTCACTGTTCTCATGGGGAACCCTCACACGGGGAGAGATTACAACAGTCACTGTCCACATGGGGAACCCTCACACGGGGAGAGATTACAACAGTCACTGTCCACATGGGGAACCCTCACACGGGGAGAGATTACAACAGTCACTGTTCACATGGGGAACCCTCACACGGGGAGAGATTACAACAGTCACTGTTCACATGGGGAACCCTCACACGGGGAGAGATTACAACAGTCACTGTTCACATGGGGAACCCTCACACGGGGAGAGATTACAACAGTCACTGTCCACATGGGGAACCCTCACACGGGGAGAGATTACAACAGTCACTGTTCACATGGGGAACCCTCACACGGGGAGAGATTACAACAGTCACTGTCCACATGGGGAACCCTCACACGGGGAGAGATTACAACAGTCACTGTTCACATGGGGAACCCTCACACGGGGAGAGATTACAACAGTCACTGTTCACATGGGGAACCCTCACACGGGGAGAGATTACAACAGTCACTGTTCCCATGGGAACCCTCACACGGGGAGAGATTACAACAGTCACTGTTCACATGGGGAACCCTCACACGGGGAGAGATTACAACAGTCACTGTCCACATGGGGAACCCTCACACGGGGAGAGATTACAACAGTCACTGTTCACATGGGGAACCCTCACACGGGGAGAGATTACAACAGTCACTGTTCACATGGGGAACCCTCACACGGGGAGAGATTACAACTGTCACTGTTCACATGGGAACCCTCACACGGGGAGAGATTACAACTGTCACTGTTCTCATGGGGAACCCTCACACGGGGAGAGATTACAACAGTCACTGTTCACATGGGGAACCCTCACACGGGGAGAGATTACAACAGTCACTGTCCACATGGGGAACCCTCACACGGGGAGAGATTACAACAGTCACTGTTCACATGGGGAACCCTCACACGGGGAGAGATTACAACAGTCACTGTCCACATGGGGAACCCTCACACGGGGAGAGATTATAACAGTCACTGTCCACATGGGGAACCCTCACACGGGGAGAGATTACAACAGTCACTGTTCACATGGGGAACCCTCACACGGGGAGAGATTATAACAGTCACTGTCCACATGGGGAACCCTCACACGGGGAGAGATTATAACAGTCACTGTCCACATGGGGAACCCTCACACGGGGAGAGATTATAACAGTCACTGTCCACATGGGGAACCCTCACACGGGGAGAGATTACAACAGTCACTGTCCACATGGGGAACCCTCACACGGGGAGAGATTACAACAGTCACTGTTCACATGGGGAACCCTCACACGGGGAGAGATTACAACAGTCACTGTTCACATGGGGAACCCTCACACGGGGAGAGATTACAACAGTCACTGTTCACATGGGGAACCCTCACACGGGGAGAGATTACAACAGTCACTGTCCACATGGGGAACCCTCACACGGGGAGAGATTACAACAGTCACTGTTCACATGGGGAACCCTCACACGGGGAGAGATTACAACTGTCACTGTTCACATGGGGAACCCTCACACGGGGAGAGATTACAACAGTCACTGTCCACATGGGGAACCCTCACAAGGGGAGAGATTACAACAGTCACTGTTCACATGGGGAACCCTCACACGGGGAGAGATTACAACAGTCACTGTTCACATGGGGAACCCTCACAAGGGGAGAGATTACAACAGTCACTGTTCACATGGGGAACCCTCACACGGGGAGAGATTACAACAGTCACTGTTCACATGGGGAACCCTCACACGGGGAGAGATTACAACAGTCACTGTTCACATGGGGAACCCTCACAAGGGGAGAGATTACAACAGTCACTGTTCACATGGGGAACCCTCACACGGGGAGAGATTACAACAGTCACTGTTCACATGGGGAACCCTCACACGGGGAGAGATTACAACAGTCACTGTTCACATGGGGAACCCTCACACGGGGAGAGATTACAACAGTCACTGTTCACATGGGGAACCCTCACACGGGGAGAGATTACAACAGTCACTGTTCACATGGGGAACCCTCACACGGGGAGAGATTACAACAGTCACTGTTCACATGGGGAACCCTCACACGGGGAGAGATTACAACAGTCACTGTTCACATGGGGAACCCTCACACGGGGAGAGATTACAACAGTCACTGTTCACATGGGGAACCCTCACACGGGGAGAGATTACAACAGTCACTGTTCACATGGGGAACCCTCACACGGGAGAGATTACAACAGTCACTGTTCACATGGGGAACCCTCACACGGGGAGAGATTACAACAGTCACTGTTCACATGGGGAACCCTCACACGGGGAGAGATTACAACAGTCACTGTTCACATGGGGAACCCTCACACGGGGAGAGATTACACAGTCACTGTTCACATGGGGAACCCTCACACGGGGAGAGATTACAACAGTCACTGTTCACATGGGGAACCCTCACACGGGGAGAGATTACAACAGTCACTGTCCACATGGGGGAACCCTCACACGGGGAGAGATTACAACAGTCACTGTTCACATGGGGAACCCTCACACGGGGAGAGATTACAACAGTCACTGTTCACATGGGGAACCCTCACACGGGGAGAGATTACAACAGTCACTGTCCACATGGGGAACCCTCACACGGGGAGAGATTACAACAGTCACTGTTCACATGGGGAACCCTCACACGGGGAGAGATTACAACAGTCACTGTTCACATGGGGAACCCTCACACGGGGAGAGATTACAACAGTCACTGTCCACATGGGGAACCCTCACACGGGGAGAGATTACAACAGTCACTGTTCACATGGGGAACCCTCACACGGGGAGAGATTACAACAGTCACTGTTCACATGGGGAACCCTCACACGGGGAGAGATTACAACAGTCACTGTTCACATGGGGAACCCTCACACGGGGAGAGATTACAACAGTCACTGTCCACATGGGGAACCCTCACACGGGGAGAGATTACAACAGTCACTGTCCACATGGGGAAACCCTCACACGGGGAGAGATTACAACAGTCACTGTTCACATGGGGAACCCTCACACGGGGAGAGATTACAACAGTCACTGTCCACATGGGGAACCCTCACACGGGGAGAGATTACAACAGTCACTGTTCACATGGGGAACCCTCACACGGGGAGAGATTACAACAGTCACTGTTCACATGGGGAACCCTCACACGGGGAGAGATTACAACAGTCACTGTTCACATGGGGAACCCTCACACGGGGAGAGATTACAACAGTCACTGTTCACATGGGGAACCCTCACACGGGGAGAGATTACAACAGTCACTGTTCACATGGGGAACCCTCACACGGGGAGAGATTACAACAGTCACTGTTCACATGGGGAACCCTCACACGGGGAGAGATTACAACAGTCACTGTTCACATGGGGAACCCTCACACGGGGAGAGATTACAACAGTCACTGTTCACATGGGGAACCCTCACACGGGGAGAGATTACAACAGTCACTGTCCACATGGGGAACCCTCACACGGGGAGAGATTACAACAGTCACTGTTCTCATGGGGAACCCTTACACGGGGAGAGATTACAACAGTCACTGTTCACATGGGGAACCCTCACACGGGGAGAGATTACAACAGTCACTGTTCACATGGGGAACCCTCACACGGGGAGAGATTACAACAGTCACTGTCCACATGGGGAACCCTCACACGGGGAGAGATTACAACAGTCACTGTCCACATGGGGAACCCTCACACGGGAGAGATTACAACTGTCACTGTTCACATGGGGAACCCTCACACGGGGAGAGATTACAACAGTCACTGTTCACATGGGGAAACCCTCACACGGGGAGAGATTACAACAGTCACTGTTCACATGGGGAACCCTCACACGGGGAGAGATTACAACTGTCACTGTTCACATGGGGAACCCTCACACGGGGAGAGATTACAACAGTCACTGTTCACATGGGGAACCCTCACACGGGGAGAGATTACAACAGTCACTGTCCACATGGGGAACCCTCACACGGGGAGAGATTATAACAGTCACTGTCCACATGGGGAACCCTCACACGGGGAGAGATTACAACAGTCACTGTTCACATGGGGAACCCTCACACGGGGAGAGATTACAACAGTCACTGTTCACATGGGGAACCCTCACACGGGGAGAGATTACAACAGTCACTGTCCACATGGGGAACCCTCACACGGGGAGAGATTACAACAGTCACTGTCCACATGGGGAACCCTCACAAGGGGAGAGATTACAACAGTCACTGTCCACATGGGGAACCCTCACACGGGGAGAGATTACAACAGTCACTGTTCACATGGGGAACCCTCACACGGGGAGAGATTACAACAGTCACTGTCCACATGGGGAACCCTCACACGGGGAGAGATTACAACAGTCACTGTTCACATGGGGAACCCTCACACGGGGAGAGATTACAACAGTCACTGTCCACATGGGGAACCCTCACACGGGGAGAGATTACAACAGTCACTGTTCACATGGGGAACCCTCACACGGGGAGAGATTACAACAGTCACTGTCCACATGGGGAACCCTCACACGGGGAGAGATTACAACAGTCACTGTTCACATGGGGAACCCTCACACGGGGAGAGATTACAACAGTCACTGTCCACATGGGGAACCCTCACACGGGGAGAGATTACAACAGTCACTGTTCACATGGGGAACCCTCACACGGGGAGAGATTACAACAGTCACTGTCCACATGGGGAACCCTCACACGGGGAGAGATTACAACAGTCACTGTTCACATGGGGAACCCTCACACGGGGAGAGATTACAACAGTCACTGTTCTCATGGGGAACCCTCACACGGGGAGAGATTACAACAGTCACTGTTCACATGGGGAACCCTCACACGGGGAGAGATTACAACAGTCACTGTTCTCATGGGGAACCCTCACACGGGGAGAGATTACAACAGTCACTGTCACATGGGGGAACCCTCACACGGGGAGAGATTACAACAGTCACTGTCCACATGGGGAACCTCACACGGGGAGAGATTACAACAGTCACTGTCCACATGGGGAACCCTCACACGGGGAGAGATTACAACAGTCACTGTCCACATGGGGAACCCTCACACGGGAAGAGATTACAACAGTCACTGTCCACATGGGGAACCCTCACACGGGGAGAGATTACAACAGTCACTGTTCCTCATGGGGAACCCTCACACGGGGAGAGATTACAACAGTCACTGTTCACATGGGGAACCCTCACACGGGGAGAGATTACAACAGTCACTGTTCTCATGGGGAACCCTCACACGGGGAGAGATTACAACAGTCACTGTTCACATGGGGAACCCTCACACGGGGAGAGATTACAACAGTCACTGTTCACATGGGGAACCCTCACACGGGGAGAGATTACAACAGTCACTGTTCACATGGGGAACCCTCACACGGGGAGAGATTACAACAGTCACTGTTCTCATGGGGAACCCTCACACGGGGAGAGATTATAACAGTCACTGTTCACATGGGGAACCCTTACACGGGGAGAGATTACAACAGTCACTGTCCACATGGGGAACCCTCACACGGGGAGAGATTATAACAGTCACTGTTCACATGGGGAACCCTTACACGGGGAGAGATTACAACAGTCACTGTCCACATGGGGAACCCTCACACGGGGAGAGATTACAACAGTCACTGTTCTCATGGGGAACCCTCACACGGGGAGAGATTACAACAGTCACTGTTCACATGGGGAACCCTCACACGGGGAGAGATTACAACAGTCACTGTCCACATGGGGAACCCTCACACGGGGCGAGATTACAACAGTCACTGTTCACATGGGGAACCCTCACACGGGGAGAGATTACAACAGTCACTGTCCACATGGGGAACCCTCACACGGGGAGAGATTACAACAGTCACTGTTCACATGGGAACCCTCACACGGGGAGAGATTACAACAGTCACTGTTCACATGGGGAACCCTCACACGGGGAGAGATTACAACAGTCACTGTTCACATGGGGAACCCTCACACGGGGAGAGATTACAACAGTCACTGTTCACATGGGGAACCCTCACACGGGGAGAGATTACAACAGTCACTGTTCACATGGGGAACCCTCACACGGGGAGAGATTACAACAGTCACTGTTCACATGGGGAACCCTCACACGGGGAGAGATTACAACAGTCACTGTTCACATGGGGAACCCTCACACGGGGAGAGATTACAACAGTCACTGTTCACATGGGGAACCCTCACACGGGGAGAGATTACAACAGTCACTGTTCACATGGGGAACCCTCACACGGGGAGAGATTACAACAGTCACTGTTCACATGGGGAACCCTCACACGGGGAGAGATTACAACAGTCACTGTTCACATGGGGAACCCTCACACGGGGAGAGATTACAACAGTCACTGTTCACATGGGGAACCCTCACACGGGGAGAGATTACAACTGTCACTGTTCACATGGGGAACCCTCACACGGGGAGAGATTACAACAGTCACTGTTCACATGGGGAACCCTCACACGGGGAGAGATTACAACAGTCACTGTTCACATGGGGAACCCTCACACGGGGAGAGATTACAACAGTCACTGTCCACATGGGGAACCCTCACACGGGGAGAGATTACAACAGTCACTGTTCTCATGGGGAACCCTCACACGGGGAGAGATTACAACAGTCACTGTCCACATGGGGAACCCTCACACGGGGAGAGATTACAACAGTCACTGTTCACATGGGGAACCCTCACACGGGGAGAGATTACAACAGTCACTGTCCACATGGGGAACCCTCACACGGGGAGAGATTACAACAGTCACTGTTCACATGGGGAACCCTCACACGGGGAGAGATTACAACAGTCACTGTTCACATGGGGAACCCTCACACGGGGAGAGATTACAACAGTCACTGTTCACATGGGGAACCCTCACACGGGGAGAGATTACAACAGTCACTGTCCACATGGGGAACCCTCACACGGGGAGAGATTACAACAGTCACTGTTCTCATGGGGAACCCTCACACGGGGAGAGATTACAACAGTCACTGTCCACATGGGGAACCCTCACACGGGGAGAGATTACAACAGTCACTGTCCACATGGGGAACCCTCACACGGGGAGAGATTACAACAGTCACTGTCCACATGGGGAACCCTCACACGGGGAGAGATTACAACAGTCACTGTTCACATGGGGAACCCTCACACGGGGAGAGATTATAACAGTCACTGTTCACATGGGGAACCCTCACACGGGGAGAGATTACAACAGTCACTGTTCACATGGGGAACCCTCACACGGGGAGAGATTATAACAGTCACTGTCCACATGGGGAACCCTCACACGGGGAGAGATTACAACAGTCACTGTCCACATGGGGAACCCTCACACGGGGAGAGATTACAACAGTCACTGTCCACATGGGGAACCCTCACACGGGGAGAGATTACAACAGTCACTGTTCACATGGGGAACCCTCACACGGGGAGAGATTACAACAGTCACTGTTCACATGGGGAACCCTCACACGGGGAGAGATTACAACAGTCACTGTTCACATGGGGAACCCTCACACGGGGAGAGATTACAACAGTCACTGTTCACATGGGGAACCCTCACACGGGGAGAGATTACAACAGTCACTGTCCACATGGGGAACCCTCACACGGGGAGAGATTACAACAGTCACTGTTCACATGGGGAACCCTCACACGGGGAGAGATTACAACAGTCACTGTTCACATGGGGAACCCTCACACGGGGAGAGATTACAACAGTCACTGTTCACATGGGGAACCCTCACACGGGAAGAGATTACAACAGTCACTGTTCACATGGGGAACCCTCACACGGGGAGAGATTACAACAGTCACTGTTCACATGGGGAACCCTCACACGGGGAGAGATTACAACAGTCACTGTCCACATGGGGAACCCTCACACGGGGAGAGATTACAACAGTCACTGTCCACATGGGGAACCCTCACACGGGGAGAGATTACAACAGTCACTGTCCACATGGGGAACCCTCACACGGGGAGAGATTACAACAGTCACTGTTCACATGGGGAACCCTCACACGGGGAGAGATTACAACAGTCACTGTCCACATGGGGAACCCTCACACGGGGAGAGATTACAACAGTCACTGTTCACATGGGGAACCCTCACACGGGGAGAGATTACAAACAGTCACTGTTCTCATGGGGAACCCTCACACGGGGAGAGATTACAACAGTCACTGATCACATGGGGAACCCTCACACGGGGAGAGATTACAACAGTCACTGTTCACATGGGGAACCCTCACACGGGGAGAGATTACAACTGTCACTGTTCACATGGGGAACCCTCACACGGGGAGAGATTACAACAGTCACTGTTCACATGGGGAACCCTCACACGGGGAGAGATTACAACAGTCACTGATCACATGGGGAACCCTCACACGGGGAGAGATTACAACAGTCACTGTTCACATGGGGAACCCTCACACGGGGAGAGATTACAACAGTCACTGTCCACATGGGGAACCCTCACACGGGGAGAGATTACAACAGTCACTGTTCACATGGGGAACCCTCACACGGGGAGAGATTACAACTGTCACTGTTCACATGGGGAACCCTCACACGGGGAGAGATTACAACAGTCACTGTTCACATGGGGAACCCTCACACGGGGAGAGATTACAACAGTCACTGTTCACATGGGGAACCCTCACACGGGGAGAGATTACAACAGTCACTGTTCACATGGGGAACCCTCACACGGGGAGAGATTACAACAGTCACTGTTCTCATGGGGAACCCTCACACGGGGAGAGATTACAACTGTCACTGTTCACATGGGGAACCCTCACACGGGGAGAGATTACAACTGTCACTGTTCACATGGGGAACCCTCACACGGGGAGAGATTACAACAGTCACTGTCCACATGGGGAACCCTCACACGGGGAGAGATTACAACAGTCACTGTTCTCATGGGGAACCCTCACACGGGGAGAGATTACAACAGTCACTGTCCACATGGGGAACCCTCACACGGGGAGAGATTACAACAGTCACTGTCCACATGGGGAACCCTCACACGGGGCGAGATTACAACAGTCACTGTTCACATGGGGAACCCTCACACGGGGGAGAGATTACAACAGTCACTGTTCACATGGGGAACCCTCACACGGGGAGAGATTACAACAGTCACTGTTCTCATGGGGAACCCTCACACGGGGAGAGATTACAACTGTCACTGTTCACATGGGGAACCCTCACACGGGGAGAGATTACAACTGTCACTGTTCACATGGGGAACCCTCACACGGGGAGAGATTACAACAGTCACTGTTCTCATGGGGAACCCTCACACGGGGAGAGATTACAACAGTCACTGTTCACATGGGGAACCCTCACACGGGGAGAGATTACAACAGTCACTGTTCTCATGGGGAACCCTCACACGGGGAGAGATTACAACAGTCACTGTCCACATGGGGAACCCTCACACGGGGAGAGATTACAACAGTCACTGTCCACATGGGGAACCCTCACACGGGGAGAGATTACAACTGTCACTGTTCACATGGGGAACCCTCACACGGGGAGAGATTACAACTGTCACTGTTCACATGGGGAACCCTCACACGGGGAGAGATTACAACAGTCACTGTTCACATGGGGAACCCTCACACGGGGAGAGATTACAACAGTCACTGTTCACATGGGGAACCCTCACACGGGGAGAGATTACAACAGTCACTGTTCACATGGGGAACCCTCACACGGGGAGAGATTACAACTGTCACTGTTCACATGGGGAACCCTCACACGGGGAGAGATTACAACAGTCACTGTTCACATGGGGAACCCTCACACGGGGAGAGATTACAACTGTCACTGTTCACATGGGGAACCCTCACACGGGGAGAGATTACAACAGTCACTGTTCACATGGGGAACCCTCACACGGGGAGAGATTACAACAGTCACTGTCCACATGGGGAACCCTCACACGGGGAGAGATTATAACAGTCACTGTCCACATGGGGAACCCTCACACGGGGAGAGATTACAACAGTCACTGTTCACATGGGGAACCCTCACACGGGGAGAGATTACAACAGTCACTGTTCACATGGGGAACCCTCACACGGGGAGAGATTACAACAGTCACTGTCCACATGGGGAACCCTCACACGGGGAGAGATTACAATGATCCGTTCACTTGGAGTGCAGTCAGACAGCGAGAGGTTACAGCTGTGTGTTCTGGTCTGGAGAGGTTGTTACGCTCACTGTTCTTCTGGTGATTTTTCAATTAATTTTATTCTCTCTAGGATCCCCGGAATAAGCACAAGTTTAAAGTTCACACGTACAGCAGCCCCACATTCTGCGACCACTGCGGCTCACTCTTGTACGGGCTGGTGCACCAGGGGATGAAGTGTAACAGTGAGTCCCGGATTTCCCGTTTTCTGGTCCTCTATCTTGCACCCCACAGCATCACAAAGCGCTCACCCACCATCCTACCGCCCTCGCACGTTCTCTCTGACACACACACACACCGACGCTCGGAATTACACCCACACCGACACAGATGCGAAGACAGTCCCACTCTCTTTCTGTCACTGACACTCACAGACTAACACACTCACAGTAACACAAACACACACACCAGACTGTTTGCTGTCAGAGAGGTTTAACAGTTTCTACTCACTGACACACACTCACACACATAAACACACACTCACAGTAACACAAACACACACACCAGACTGTTTGCTGTCAGAGAGGTTTAACAGTTTCTACTCACTGACACACACTCACACACATAAACACACACTCACAGTAACACAAACACACACACCAGACTGTTTGCTGTCAGAGAGGTTTAACCCTCACACACAGTTTCCACTCACTGACACACACTCACACACATAAAAACAAACACACAGAAGCACACGCACAGTTACACAAACACACACACAGATGCACAGACTCACCAACTCTCTCTCTGTCACTCATACACACGTACAAAAATGCAGAATGCCTTTCCGGCCGATGTTTCCAGCCGCCGCCCGCACGTCCCTGCGCTGTGACATGTTATACTCACCCACGTGCATTCCTCGATTGAGATGTAGTCACCCCCTCCCCGTGTGTTACTAGACTGTGAGCTGTAATTCCGAGACCCGCATGCATTTCCAGACTGTGAGATGTAATCACCCGCACGTTCGTTTCTGCCTGTGAGATTCAATCGCCAGCCCGTTCATTTCAGCCTGTTAAATATCACCACCATTCATTTCAGCCTGTGAGATGTAATCCCCCTGTTCGTTTCAGCCTGTGAGATGTAATCCCCCTGTTCGTTTCAGCCTGTGCGATGTAATCCCCCTGTTCGTTTCAGGCTGTGTGATGTAATCCCCCTGTTTGTTTCAGCCTGTGAGATGTAATGCCCATTTTCATTTCAGCCTGTGAGATGTAATACCCCCCGCCCCATTCGATACAGGCTGTGAGATGTAATCCCCCTGTTCTTTTCAGCCTGTGCGATGTAATCCCCCTGTTGTTTCAGGCTGTGGGATATAATCCACCTGTTCGTTTCAGCATGTGAGATGTAATCCCCCTGTTTGTTTCAGCCTGTGAGATATAATCCCCCTGTTCATTTCAGCCTGTGAGATGTAATCCCCCTGTTCGTTTCAGCCTGTGCGATATAATCCCCCTGTTCGTTTCAGCCTGTGAGATGTCATCCCCTGTTCTTTTCAGCCTGTGAGATATAATCCCCCCGTTTGTTTCAGCCTGTGAGATGTAATCCCCCTGTTCATTTCAGCCTGTGCGATGTAATCCCCCTGTTCGTTTCAGCCTGTGAGATATAATCCCCCTGTTCGTTTCAGCCTGTGAGATATAATCCTCCTGTTCCTTTCAGCCTGTGCGATATAATCCACCCGTTCGTTTCAGCCTGTGCGATGTAATCCCCCTGTTCGTTTCAGGCTGTGTGATGTAATCCCCCTATTCGTTTCAGCCTGTGAGATGTAATCCCCCCCTTCGTTTCAGCCTGTGAGATGTAATCCCCCTGTTCGTTTCAGCTTGTGAGAAATAATCCCCCTGTTCGTTTCAGCCTGTGAGATATAATCCCCCTGTTCGTTTCAGCATGTGAGATGTAATCCCCCTGTTCGTTTCAGCCTGTCAGATGTAATCCCCCTGTTCGTTTCAGCCTGTGAGATGTAATCCACCCGTACGTTTCAGGCTGTGAGATGTAATCCCCCTGTTCGTTTCAGCCTGTGAGATGTAATCCCCCTGTTTGTTTCAGCCTGTGCGATGTAATCTACCCGTTCATTTCAGCCTGTGCGATGTAATCCCCCCATTTGTTCCATCCTGTGAGATGCAATCCCCCCCTTCGTTTCAGCTTGTGGGATGTAATCCCCCTGTTCGTTGCAGGCTGTGAGATGAACATACACAAGCGCTGTGTGAACAACGTGCCCAGCCTGTGTGGTATGGACCACACTGAGAGGCGAGGTCGAATTCACCTCCAGTGTGAGATCCACGCTGACAATGAGCTTCACGTCACAGGTTTGTCTCTAGGTACCCGGGTCTCTAGTGGGGTCAGTGAGGGAGTGGTCGGGGTACCCGGGGCTCTAGAGGGGGTCAGTGAGGGGGTGGTCGGGGTTCCTGGTTCTCTAGAGGGGTCAGTGAGGGGTTGGTCGGGGTACCCGGGTCTCTAGAGGGGGCAGTGCAGAGGTGGTTGGGGTACCCGGGTCTCTAGTGGGGTCAGTGAGAGGGTGGTCGGGGTACCCGGGTCTCTAGATGGGGTCAGTGAGGGGGTGGTCAGGGTACCCGGATATCTAGAGGGGGCAGTGAGGGGTTCAGTGAGGGGGTGGTCGGGGTAGCCGGTTCTCTAGAGGGGTCAGTGAGGGGGTAGTCAGGGTAACCGGGTCTCTAGAGCGGTCAGTGAGGGGGTGGTCGGGGTAGCCGGGTCTCTAGAGGGGGCAGTGAGGGGGTGGTTGGGGTACCCGGGTCTCTAGAAGAGTCAGTGAGGGGGTGGTCGGGGTAGCCGGGTCTCTAGAGGGGGCAGTGAGGGGGGTGGTCGCGGTACCCAGGTCTCTAGAGGGGTCCGTGAGAGGGTGGTCGGGGTTCCCGGGTCTCTAGAGGGGGTCAGTGAGGGGGTGGTCGAGGTACCCGGGTCTCTAGAGGGGGCAGTGAGGGGGGTGGTCGAGGTACCTGGGTCTCTAGAGGGGTCAGTGAGGGGGTGGTTGGGGTACCCGGGTCTCTAGAGGGGGCAGTGAGGGTGTGGTCGGGGTACCCGGGTCTCTAGAGGGGTCAGTGAGGGGTGGTCGGGGTACCCGGGTCTCTAGAGGGGTCAGTGAGGGGGTGGTCGGGGTAGCCGGGTCTCTAGAGGTGTCAGTGAGGGGGTGGTCGGGGTACTCAGGTCTCTAGAGTTGTCAGTGAGGGGGTGGTCGGGGTACCCAGGTCTCTAGAGGGGTCAGTGAGGGGGTGGTCGGGGTACCCGGGTCTCTAGAGGGGTCAGTGATGTGGTGGTCGGGGTACCCAGGTCTCTAGAGGGGGGCAGTGATGTGGTGGTCGGGGTACCCGGGTCTCTAGAGGGGTCAGTGAGGGGGTGGTCGGGGTACCCAGGTCTCTAGAGGGGTCAGTGAGGGGGTGGTCGGGGTACCCGGGTCTCTAGAGGGGTCAGTGATGTGGTGGTCGGGGTACCCAGGTCTCTAGAGGGGGGCAGTGATGTGGTGGTCGGGGTACCCGGGTCTCTAGAGGGGTCAGTGAGGGGGTGGTCGGGGTACCCGGGTCTCTAGAGGGGGCAGTGAGGGGGTGGTCGGGGTACCCGGGTCTCTAGAGGGGGCAGTGAGGGGGTGGTCGGGGTACCCGGGTCTCTAGAGGGGTCAGTGAGGGGTGGTCAGGGTACCCGGGTCTCTAGAGGGGTCAGTGAGAGGGTGGTCGGGGTTCCCGGGTCTCTAGAGGGGGTCAGTGAGGGGGTGGTCGAGGTACCCGGGTCTCTAGAGGGGGCAGTGAGGGGGTGGTCGAGGTACCCGGGTCTCTAGAGGGGTCAGTGAGGGGGTGGTCGGGGTTCCTGGTTCTCTAGAGGGGTCAGTGAGGGGTTGGTCGGGGTACCCGGGTCTCTAGAGGGGGCAGTGCAGAGGTGGTTGGGGTACCCGGGTCTCTAGTGGGGTCAGTGAGGGGGTGGTCGGGGTACCCGGGTCTCTAGAGGGGGCAGTGAGGGTGTGGTCGGGGTACCCGGGTCTCTAGAGTGGTCAGTGGGGGGAGTGGTCGGGGTACCCGGGTCTCTAGAGGGGTCAGTGAGGGGGTGGTTGGGGTACCCGGGTCTCTAGAGGGGTCAGTGAGGGGGTGGTCGGGGTATCCGGGTCTCTAGAGGGGTCAGTGAGAGGGTGGTCGGGGTACCCGGGTCTCTAGAGTGGTCAGTGGGGGGAGTGGTCGGGGTACCCAGGTCTCTAGAGGGGGGCAGTGAGGGGGTGGTCGGGGTACCCGGGTCTCTAGAGGGGTCAGTGAGGGGGTGGTCGGGGTATCCGGGTCTCTAGAGGTGTCAGTGAGGGGGTGGTCGGGGTACCCAGGTCTCTAGAGGGGGGCAGTGAGGGGGTGGTCGGGTTACCTGTGTCTCTAGAGGGGCTCAGTGATGTGGTGGTCGGGGTACCCGGGTCTCTAGAGGGGTCAGTGAGGGGTGGTCGGGGTACCCGGGTCTCTAGAGGGGGCAGTGAGGGGGTGGTCGGGGTACCCGGGTCTCTAGAGGGGGCAGTGAGAGGTGGGCGGGGTACCCCGGTCTCTAGAGGGGGCAGTGAGGGAGCTCAATCTCCTCAACTCTCATCCCACCTCTTCTTCCCCACCTTCTCTCCCCCTCTCTCCCCATCTCTTACCATCCTCTCCCCTCTCCCACTCTATCCCCACTCCTCACCCCTCTCTCTTGCCCCACTTTCCCTTCTCTCCCCATTCCTTCCCCCTCTCCCCTCTCCTTTCTCTCCCCCTTCCTTGTCACTCTCCCCACGCTCTCCCCTCACTTGTTCTCTCTCCCCATCACACTCTCTCTCACCCTCCCCCTTTCTTTCTGCCACCTCTCTCTTCACCCGCTCTTTCTCCTGCTTCTCCCTCCCCTTCCCTCTCCCGTTTTCCCCAACCCCTCTCTCTGCCCCCTCTTCCCCATTCTCTCTTCTCCCCCCACAGTTGGTGAAGCCCGGAATTTGATCCCGATGGATCCAAATGGACTCTCAGATCCCTATGTGAAGCTCAAGTTGATCCCAGACCCCAAAGGACAAAGTAAACAAAAGACCCGTACGATCCGGTCAACCCTCAACCCCATCTGGAACGAGTCCTTCACCTTGTGAGGGTCAACTCAGCACCTACAGGGAGGGCTGTGGGAGGAGGGAGAGGGAGAGAAGGGCAGGACAGAGAGAGGGGAAAGGTGGGGGAGAGTGTCGATAACTTTAAATTCCTCAGTGTTATCAATCTAGAGGACCTGATCTGGACGCAGCATGTAAGTGCATCACAAAGTACTGCAGTGCCTCTACGTTCTTGAAATTTTGCCAAGATTTGGCATGACATCTAAAACTGTGACAAACTTTGCATAGACGTGTAGTGGAGAGTGGCTGCATCTCAGCCTGGCATGGAAGCACCAATGAAAACCCTACAAAGAGCGGTGAATGAAGCCCAGACTATCACAGGAACGCTCTCCCCACCACTCCTCACATCGACATTATGGCAGGAAAGCAGCACTCACCTCCCAGGCCATGCTCTCCTCTCACTGCTGCTTTCAGGCAGGAGGTACAGGAGCCTCAGGACTCACACCATCAGGTCCAGGAACAGTTTTACCCCTTGACAATCAGGCTCTGAACCGAGGGATAACATCACTTCGTCACAGAACTGTTCCCATAACCTATGGACACACTTTCAGAATTTTCCATCTCATGTTCTCAATATTATTTTTCTTTGTATGATCATACTTCTGTGCAATGTCAGTCTTTGCTTTTCATAAACATCTGCTTTATTTCTTTATTTTCCTGTAAGTGCCCAGAAGGAAATGAATCTCAGGATTGTATATGGTGACGTATATGTACTTTGATAAGGAATTTCCTTTCACTTTGAGAGAGGAAGAAGCAGGAACCGCGGAGAAGGGGCACAAAGTGGGGAAGGAGAGTGATAGTCAAACGAGAGTGAGTGCAGATATGTCAGGTGAGTGGGGAAATGACAGGTGAGTAGGCAGAAGGATGGGTGATAGGGGAGAAGGACAGGTGAGCGGGGAGAAGGACAGTTGAGTGGGGAGGACAGGTGAGTAGGGAAAGGTCAGGTAAGTGGGGAAATGACAATAGACAATAGACAGCAGGTGCAGGAGTAGGCCATTTGACCCTTCTAGCCAGCACCTCCATTCACTGTGATCATGGCTGATCATACACAATCAGTACCCCGTTCCTGCCCTCTCCCCATATCCCTTGACCCTGCTATCTATAAGAGCTCTATCTAACTCTCTCTTGAATGCATCCAGAGACTTGGCCTCCACTGCCTTCTGGGGAGTGGGGATATGGGGAATGCCTTCTGCATTCCACATATCCACCACTCTCTGGGTGAAAAGGTTTTTCCGCATCTCTGTTCTAAATGGCCTACCCCTTATTCTTAAACTGTGGCCTCTAGTTCTGGACTCACCCGTCAGCGGGAACATGCTTCCTGCCTCCAGTGTGTCCAATCCCTTAATAATCTTATATGTTTCAATCAGATCCTCTCTCATCCTTCTAAATTCCAGTGTATACAAGCCCAGTCACTCCAATCTTTCAACATGTGACAGTCACGCCATTCCGGGAATTAACCTTGTGAACCTACACTGCACTCCCTCAATAGCAAGAATGTCCTTCCTCAGATTTGGAGACCAAAACTGCTCACAATACTCCAGGTGGGGTCTCACCAGGGCCCTGTACAGCTGCAGAAGGACCTCTTTACTCCTATACTCAATTCCTCTTGTTATAAAGGCCAGCATGCCATTAGCTTTCTTCACTGCCTACTGTACCTGCATGCTTGCTTTCATTGACTGATGTACAAGAACACCTAGATCTCGTTGTACTTCCCCTTTTCCTAACTTGATTCCATTTAGATAGTAATCTGCCTTCCTCACATTTAACCTCACATTTATCCACATTAAACTGCATCTGCCATACATTTACCCACTCACCCAACCTGTCCAAGTCACCCTGCATTCTCATAACATCCTCCTGACGCTTCACACTGCCACCCAGCTTTGTGTCATCAGCAAATTTGCTAAAGTTACTTTTAATCCCTTCATCTAAATCATTAATGTATATTGTAAACAGCTGTGGTCCCAGCACCGAACCTTGTGGTACCCCACTGGTCACAGCCTGCCATTCCGAAAGGGACTCGTTAATCACTACTCTTTGTTTCCTGTCAGCCAGCCAATTTTCAATCCATGTCAGTACTCTGCCCCCAATACCATGTGCCCTAATTTTGCCCACTAATCTCCTATGTGGGACTGTATCAAAAGCTTTCTGGAAGTCCAGGTACACTACATCCACTGGCTCTCCCTTGTCCATTTTCATAATTACATCCTCAAAAAACTCCAGAAGATTAGTCAAGCATGATTTTCCCTTCATAAATTCATGCTGACTCAGACTGATCCTTCTACTGCTATATAAATAGCAGTAGGAGTAGGGAAAGGCCAGTTAAGTGGGGAAATTACAGGTGAGTAGGGAGAAGGATGGGTGATAGGGGAGAAGGACAGGTGAGTGGGGAGAAGGACAGGTGAGTAGGGAAAGGACAGGTAAGTGGTGAAATTACAGGTGAGTAGGGAGAAGGACAGGTGAATGGGGAAAGGACAGGTGAGTAGGGAGGACAGGTGAGCAGGGAAAGGACAGGTGAATAGGGATGATAGGTGAGCAGGGAAAGGACAGGTGAGGGGGAGGACAGGTGAGTGGGAAGAAGGATAGATGACTAGGGAGAAGGACAGGTGAGTGGGGAAATGGCAGGTGAGTAGGGAGAAGGACAGGTGAGTAGGGAAATGACAGGTGAGTGGGAAAGGACAGGTGAGTTGGGAGAAGGACAGGTGAGTATGGAGAAGGACAGGTGAACAGGGAGAAGTACAGGTGAATAGGGAGGACAGGTGAGTGGGGAAAGGACAGGTGAGTGGGGAGAAGGACAGATGACTAGGGAGAAGAACAGGTGAGTGGGGAAATGGCAGGTGAGTAGGGAAATGACAGGTGAGTGGGAAAGGACAGGTGAGTTGGGAGAAGGACAGGTGAGTACGGAGAAGGACAGGTGAACAGGGAGAAGGACAGGTGAATAGGGAGGACAGGTGAATGGGGAAAGGACAGGTGAGCGGGGAAAGGACAGGTGAGTGGGGATAAGGACAGGTGAGCGGGGAAAGGACAGGTGAGTGGGGAGGACAGGTGAGTGGGGAAAGGACAGGTGAGCGGGGAAAGGACAGGTGAGTGGGGAGGACAGGTGAGTGGGGAAAGGACAGGTGAGCAGGGAAAGGACAAGTGAGTGGGGAGAAGGACAGGTGAGTGGGGAGGACAGGTGAGCAGGGAAAGGACAGGTGAATAGGGATGATAGGTGAGCAGGGAAAGGACAGGTGAGGGGGGAGGACAGGTGAGTGGGAAGGACAGATGACTAGGGAGAAGGACAGGTGAGTGGGGAAATGGCAGGTGAGTAGGGAAATGACAGGTGAGTGGGAAAGGACAGGTGAGTTGGGAGAAGGACAGGTGAGTACGGAGAAGAAAGGTGAACAGGGAGAAGGACAGGTGAATAGGGAGGACAGGTGAGTGGGGAAAGGACAGGTGAGTGGGGAGAAGGACAGGTGAGTGGGGAAAGGACAGGTGAGTGGGGAGAAGGACAGGTGAGCGGGGAAAGGACAGGTGAGTGGGGAGAAGGACAGGTGAGTGGGGGGGACAGGTGAGTGGGGAAAGGACAGGTGAGCGGGGAAAGGACAGGTGAGTGGGGAGAAGGACAGGTGAGTGGGGAGGACAGGTGAGCAGGGAAAGGACAGGTGAATAGGGATGATAGGTGAGCAGGGAAAGGACAGGTGAGGGGGAGGACAGGTGAGTGGGAAGAAGGACAGATGACTAGGGAGAAGGACAGGTGAGTGGGGAAATGGCAGGTGAGTAGGGAGAAGGACAGGTGAGTAGGGAAATGACAGGTGAGTGGGAAAGGACAGGTGAGTTGGAAGAAGGACAGGTGAGTACGGAGAAGGACAGGTGAACAGGGAGAAGGACAGGTGAATAGGGAGGACAGGTGAGTGGGGAAAGGACAGGTGAGTGGGGAGAAGGACAGGTGAGTGGGGAAAGGACAGGTGAGCGGGGAAAGGACAGGTGAGTGGGGAGAAGGACAGGTGAGTGGGGAGGACAGGTGAGTGGGGAAAGGACAGGTGAGCGGGGAAAGGACAGGTGAGTGGGGAGGACAGGTGAGTGGGGAGGACAGGTGAGTGGGGAAAGGACAGGTGAGTGGGGAAAGGACAGGTGAGTAGGGAGGGCAGGTGAGTGGGGAAATAACAGGTGAGTGGGGAGAAGGACAGGTGAGTGGGGAGGACAGGTGAGTGGGGAGGACAGGTGAGTGGGGAAAGGACAGGTGAGTGGGGAGAAGGACAGGTGAGTAGGGAGGGCAGGTGAGTGGGGAAATGACAGGTGAGTAGGGAAAGGACAGGTGAGTGAGGAAATGACAGGTGAGTAGGGAGGACAGGTGAGTGGGGAGAAGGACAGGTGAGTAGGGAGGACAGGTGAGTGGGGAAAGGACAGGTTAGCTGGGAAATGACAGGTGAGTGGGGAAAGGACAGGTGAGTGGGGAAATGACAGGTGAGTAGGGAGAAGGACAGGTGAGTGGGGAATGGATGGGTCAGTGGGGAGGATCGGTGAGTGGGGAAAAGGACAGGTGAGTTGGGATTCAGTGGGGAGATGAACAGGTGAGTCAGGAGTGAGAAGGGTGAAGGAAAGCTGAGTAGGGAGAGGGGCACGTGAATGTGGAGTTAGTGGGTAGTGGGCAGAAAAGGACCTGTGAGTGATGTTAAGGACAGGTGAGTTGGTAGAGAGAGTGCGGAGAAGCAGAGGTGTGGGGAGAGAGTGTTGGGTGGTGTGGAGTGGGGAGAGAGTGGGAAGAAGGACTGAGGAGGGGAGAGAGAGAGAGAGAGTGTGAAGGAGAGGGGAGTGGGTAGAAAGTGTGGAGAAGCAAAGTTGCGTCCCATGGTTCATGACTCATTTGAAAATTTTCCACTTCTTCCCCATCTCTCCAATCCCTCTCTCCCCACTCCCCCACTTGTCTATCTCTCCCCTTTCTCTCCCCCTCACCCTATCTCTTCCTCGCTCTTTACCATTTCCCCTTCTCTGTCCCCTGACCCTCCTGCTTTTGTTCCCCTTGCTCACCCTCTCTAATCATCTCTTTCCTCTCTTCTCACACTACCCCTCTCTGTTCCTGATTCACCCGATCTCCTCTCTTCACCATCTCTCCCCCTCCTACTCTCTCCCTCACACCCCCTCTATCTGCCCACCTCTCTCTTGCCCTGTCTCCTCCCCATTTCTCACCCCCTCTCTCCTGCTGGATCATTTCCTCTCTCCCCACATTCTCTCCTTATTTTTCTCTCCATCACCAACTCCCCATCCCCCTCTCTTTCTCTCTCCCTCCCTCTCTCTCCCCTCCCCCGCAACCCCTTCCCCCCCAGCTCCCTGAAGCCGTCAGATCGGGAACGCCGTCTCCTGGTGGAGGTCTGGGACTGGGACCGGACGTCCCGTAATGACTTCATGGGAGCCATGTCGTTTGGAATCTCGGAGCTATACAACATCCCTGTGGATAGCTGGTGAGCATTTCCTCCACAGAACACACATGGAGTGAACACGGCTCACACCTGTCCAAACACAGACTGAACAGCAAAAAACTATTCCTCACACATGTCCAAACACAGACTGAACAGCAAAAAACTATTCCTCACACCTGTCCAAACACAGACTGAACAGCAAAAAACTATTCCTCACACCTGTCCAAACACAGACTGAACAGCAAAAAACTATTCCTCACACCTGCCCAAACACAGACTGAACAGCAAAAAACTATTCCTCACACCTGTCCAAACACAGACTGAACAGCAAAAAACTATTCCTCACACCTGTCCAAACACAGACTGAACAGCAAAAAACTATTCCTCACACCTGTCCAAACACAGACTGAACAGCAAAAAACTATACCCAACAGGTACAAAACACGGACTGAACAGGGCCTGAGAACAGCAAAAAACTATTCCTCACACCTGTCCAAACACAGATTGAACAGCAAAAAACTATTCCTTACACCTGTCCAAACACAGACTGAACAGCAAAAAACTATTCCTCACACCTGTCCGAACACAGACTGAACAGCAAAAAACTATTCCTCACACCTGTCCGAACACAGACTGAACAGCAAAAAACTATTCCTCACACCTGTACAAACACAGACTGAACAGCAAAAAACTATTCCTCACACCTGTCCAAACACAGACTGAACAGGGCCTGAGAACAGCAACAAACTATTCCTCACACCTGCCCAAACACAGACTGAACAGCAAAAAACTATTCCTCACACCTGTCCAAACACAGACTGAACAGCAAAAAACTATTCCTTACACCTGTCCGAACACAGACTGAACAGGGCCTGAGAACAGCAAAAAACTATTCCTCACACCTGTCCAAACACAGACTGAACAGCAAAAAACTATTCCTCTCACCTGTCCAAACACAGACTGAACAGGGCCTGAGAACAGCAAAAAACTATTCCTCACACCTGTCCAAACACAGACTGAACAGCAAGAAACTATTCCTCTCACCTGTCCAAACACAGACTGAACAGGGCCTGAGAACAGCAAAAAACTATTCCTCACACCTGTCCAAACACAGACTGAACAGCAAAAAACTATTCCTCACACCTGTCCAAACACAGACTGAACAGCAAAAAACTATTCCTCACACCTGTCCGAACACAGACTGAACAGCAAAAAACTATTCCTCACACCTGTCCAAACACAGACTGAACAGCAAAAAACTATTCCTCACACCTGTCCGAACACAGACTGAACAGCAAAAAACTATTCCTCACACCTGTCCGAACACAGACTGAACAGCAAAAAACTATTCCTCTCACCTGTCCAAACACAGACTGAACAGAGCCTGAGAACAGCAAAAAACTATTCCTCACACCTGCCCAAACACAGACTGAACAGCAAAAAACTATTCCTCTCACCTGTCCAAACACAGACTGAACAGCAAAAAACTATTCCTCACACCTGTCCAAACACAGACTGAACAGGGCCTGAGAACAGCAAAAAACTATTCCTCACACCTGTCCAAACACAGACTGAACAGCAAAAAACTATTCCTCACACCTGTACAAACACAGACTGAACAGGGCCTGAGAACAGCAAAAAACTATTCCTCACACCTGTCCAAACACAGACTGAACAGGGCCTGAGAACAGCAAAAAACTATTCCTCACACCTGTCCGAACACAGACTGAACAGGGCCTGAGAACAGCAAAAAACTATTCCTCACACCTGTCCGAACACAGACTGAACAGGGCCTGAGAACAGCAAAAAACTATTCCTCACACCTGTCCAAACACAGACTGAACAGCAAAAAACTATTCCTCACACCTGTCCAAACACAGACTGAACAGCAAAAAACTATTCCTCACACCTGTCCGAACACAGACTGAACAGCAAAAAACTATTCCTCACACCTGTCCAAACACAGACTGAACAGGGCCTGAGAACAGCAAAAAACTATTCCTCACACCTGTCCAAACACAGACTGAACAGGGCCTGAGAACAGCAAAAAACTATACCCAACATGGACTGTACACAGCCTGAACACGTCCCAAACACAACCTCCAAATGGACCAAACACTGATTGTACACACCTGAACGCTTCCCAAATACTTCCCAAACACAACCTCCAAATGGACCAAACACAAACTGTACTCGGCCTGAACACTTACTGAACGCATCCCAAACCTCACCTTCAAATGGACCAAACACGGACTGTACAAAGTCTGAATCCTTACTGAACGCGTCCCAAACTCCGACCTCCTAACGCACCAAACACGGGCTGTACAAAGTCTGAATCCTTACTGAACGCGTCCCAAACTCCGACCTCCTAACGCACCAAACACGGACTGTACAAAGTCTGAATCCTTACTGAACGCGTCCCAAGCTCCAACCTCCTAACGCACCAAACACGGGCTGTACAAAGTCTGAATCCTTACTGAACGCGTCCCAAACTCTAACCTCCTAACGCACCAAACACGGGCTGTACAAAGTCTGAATCCTTACTGAACGCGTCCCAAACTCTAACCTCCTAACGCACCAAACACGGGCTGTACAAAGTCTGAATCCTTACTGAACACGTCCCAAACCCAACCTTAAAACGGACAAACACGAACTGTACACAGTCTGAATCCTCATTGAACACGTCCGCAACCCGACCTTCAAACGGACAAACACGGACTGTACAAGACCAGAATGCTTATTGACATATTTGAAACAATGACCTTCAAGAAGACCAAACAGTCTGTATCGGCCTGAACCCTGGCTGAACACGTCCCAAAGCCCGCCTTCAAATGGACCAAACACAGAACACAGCGGCATGCACAGGGGCACCCCGGTCAAAATTTCTGTTACTGTGAATAGTTAAGTGAGTAGAAGATGAACTGAGCTCCAAAAGTCATAAAGTTAAAGATGAAACATTATTTTCAACATTTTAAGCAAGATTAGTATATTATTTTGTTTTGTACAACTTTAGAGTGAAAAAAAAGGAAAGGAGCACCATGCAAAAGTTTAGGCACCCCAAGAGATTTGAGCTCTCAGATAACTTTTACCAAGGTCTCAGACCTTAATTAGCTTGTTAGGGCTATGGCTTATTCACAGTCATCGTTAGGAAAGGCCAGGTGATGCAAAAGATACCCTGACTCCTCAAACCTTGTCCCAACAATCAGCAGCCATGGGCTCCTCTAAGCAGCTGCCTAGCACTCTGAAAATTAAAATAAATGATGCTCACAAAGCAGGAGAAGGCTATAAGAAGATAGCAAAGCGTTTTCAGGTAGCCGTTTCCTCAGTTCGTAATGTAATTAAGAAATGGCAGTTAACAGGAATGGTGGAGGTCAAGTTGAGGTCTGGAAGAACAAGAAAACTTTCCAAGAGAACTGCTCCTAGGATGCTAGAAAGGCAAATCAAAACCCCTGTTTGACTGCAAAAGATTTAGCAGACTCTGGAGTGGTGGTGCACTGTTCTACTGTGCAGCGACACCTGCACAAATATGGCCTTCATGGAAGAGTCATCAGAAGAAATCCTTTCCTGTGTCCTCACCACAAAATTCAGCATGAGAAGTTTGCAAAGAAACATCCAAACAAGCCTGATGCATTTTGGAAACAAGTCCTGTGGACTGATGAAGTTAAAATAGAACTTTTTGGCTGCAACGAGCAAAGGTTTGTTTGGAGAAAAAAGGGTGCAGAAGTTCATGAGAAGAACACCCCTCCAACTGTTAAGCACGGGGGTGCATCGATCATGCTTTGGGCTTGTGTTGCAGCCAGTGGCACAGGGAACATTTCGCTGGTAGAGGGAAGACTGAATTCAATTAAATACCAGCAAATTCTGGAAGCAAACATCACACCGTCTGTAAAAAAGCTGAAGATGAAAAGAGGATGGCTTCTACAACGGGATAATGATCCTAAACACACCTCAAATCCACAATGGACTACCTCATGAGGTGTAAGCTGAAAGTTTTGTCATGGCCTTCATAGTCTCCTGAGCTAAACATCATTGAAAATCTGTGGATAGACCTCAAAAGAGCAGTGCATGCAAGATAACCCAAGAATATCACAGAAGTAGAAGCCTTTTGCAAGGAAGAGTGGGCAAAAATCCCCCAAACAAGAACTGGAAGACTCTTCGCTGGCTACAGAAAGCGTTTACAAGCTGTGATACTTGCCAAAGGGGGGGTTACTAAGTACTGACCATGCAGTGTGCCCAAACTTTTGCTTTGGACCCTTTTCCTTTTTTGTTATTTTGAAACTGTAAAAGATGGAAATAAAAAAGTAATCTTGCTTAAAATATTAAAGAAATGTGTCATGTTTAACTTTATGGAAATTAGGTCATTTTTTTTACTCACTTAGCTATTCACAGTAACAGAAATTTTGACCAGGGGTGCCCAAACTTTTGCATGCTACTCTATATACAGCCTGTATGCTTCACGAATATATCCCAAACTTGACGTTCAAATGGACCAAACACAGACTGTGCACAGCCTGAACGCTTACTGACACGTCCCAAACCCGACCTTCAAAAGGACCAAACATGGACTGTGTACACAGTCTGAATCCTTACTGAACACATCTGAAACTTTACATTCAAACAGAACAAACACAGACCGTGCACGGCCTGAATGCTTACTGACATGTCCCAAACCTGACCTTCCAACTGACCAACCACAGATTGCACATGGCTTGAACCCATACTGAACACATCCCAAACCTTGTCGTGGTGGGGGATTTTAATTTCCCAGTTATCAATTGGCATCTCCCCAGAGAAAGGAGTTTAGATGGGGTGGAGTTTGTTAGGTGCTTTCAGGAAGGTTTCTTGACAGAATATGTAGATAAACCAACAAGAGGAGAAACTGTACTTGATTGGGAAATGAACCTGGTCAGGTGACAGATCTCTCAGATGGAGACCATTTTGGAGATAGTGATCACAACTGTATCTCCTTTACCATAGCATTGGAGAGGGATAGGAACAGACAAGTTAGAAAAGTGTTTAATTGGAGTAAGGGGAATTATGAGGCTATCAGGCAGGAGCTTAGAAGCATAAATTGGGAACAGATGTTCTCAGGGAAAAGTACAGAAGAAATGTGGCAAATGTTCAGGGGATATTTGTGTGGAGTTCTGCACAGGTACGTTCCAATGAGACAGGGAAGTTATGGTAAGGTACAGGAACCATGGTGTACAAAGGCTGTAATAAATCTAGTCAAGAAGAAAAGAAAAGCTTACGCAAGGTTCAGAGAGCTAGGTAATGTTAGAGATCCAGAGGATTATAAGGCTAACATGAAGGAGCTTAAGAAGGAAATTAGGAGAGCCAGAAGGGGCCATGAGAAGGCCTTGGTGGACAGGATTATGGAAAACCCCAAGGCATTCTACAAGTATGTGAAGAGCAAGAGGATAAGATGTGAAAGAATAGGACCTATCAAGTGTGACAGTGGAAAAGTGTGAATGGAACCGGAGGAAACAGCAGAGGTATTTAATAAATACTTTACTTTAGTGCTCACTATGGAAAAGGATCTTAGTGATCATAGTGACAACTTGCAGTGAACTGAAAGGCTTGATCATGCAGATATTAAGAAAGCGGATCTGCTGGAGCTTTTGGAAAGCATCAAGTTAGATAAGTCACCAGGACCGGACGAGCTGTACCCCAGCTACTGTGGGAGGTGAGGGAGGAGATTACTGAGCCTCTGGTGATGATCTTTGCATCATCAATGGGGACAGGAGAGTTCTGGAGGATTGGAGGGCTGTAGATGTTGTTCTGCAACAATTCAAGAAAGGAAGTAGAAACAGCCCAGGAAATTATAGACCAGTGAGTCTTACTTCAATGGTTGGTAAGTTGATGGAGAAGATCCTGAGAGGCAGGATTTATGAACATTTGGAGAGGCATAATATGACTGGGAATAGTCAGCTTGGCTTTGTCAAGGGCAGGTCATGCCTTACGAGCCTGATTGAATTTTTTGAGGATGTGACTAAACACATTGATGAAGGAAGAGCAGTAGATGTAGTGTATATGGATTTCAGCAAGGCATTTGATAAGGTACCCCATGCAAGGCTTATTAAGAAAGTAAGGAGGCATGGGATCCAAGGGGACATTGCTTTGTGGATCCAGAACTGGCTTGCCCACAGAAGGCAAAGAGTTGTTGTAGACAGGTCATATTCTGCATGGAGGTCGGTGACCAGTGGTTTGCCTCAGGGATCTGTTCCAGGACCCTTACTCTTCGTGATTTTTATAAATGACCTGGATGAGGAAGTGAATGGATGGGTTAATAAGTTTGCTGATGACACAAATGTTGGAGGTGTTGTGGATAGTGTAGAGGGCTGTCAAAGGTTACAGCAGGACATCGATAGGATGCAAAACTGGGCTGAGAAGTGGCAGATGGAGTTCAACCCAGATAAGTGTGAGGTGGTTCATTTTGGTAGGTCAAATACGATGGCAGAATATAGTATTAATGGTAAGACAGTGTGGAGGATCAGAGGAATTTTGGTGTCCAAGTCCATAGGACACTCAAAGCAGCTGCACAGGTTGACTCTGTGGTTAAGAAGGCATACGGTATATTGGCCTTCATCAATCATGGGATTGAATTTAGGAGTCCAGAGATAATGTTGCAGCTATATAGGACCTTGGTCAGACCCCACTTGGAGTACTGTGCTCAGTTCTGGTCACCTCACTACAGGAAGAATATGGAAGCCATAGAAAGGGTGCAGAGGAGATTTACAAGGATGTTGCCTGGATTGGGGAACATACCTTATGAGAACAGGTTGAGTGAACTCGGCCTTTTCTCTTTGGAGCGATGGAGGATGAGAGGTGACCTGATAGAGGTGTATAAGATGATGAGAGGCATTGATCATGTGGATAGTCAGAGGCTTTTTCCCAGGGCTGAAATGGTTGCCACAAGAGGACACAGGTTTAAGGTGCTGGGGAGTAGGTACAGAGGAGATGTCAGGGGTAAGTTTTTTACTCAGAGAGTGGTGAGTGCGTGGAATGGGCTGCCAGCAACGGTGGTGGAGGCGGATACGATAGGGTCTTTTAAGAGACTTTGGTTGGGTACATGGAGCTTAGAAAAATAGAGGGCTATGGGTAAGCCTAGTAATTTCTAAGGTAGGGACATGTTCAGCACAGCTTTGTGGGCTGAACGGCCTCTATTGTGCTGTAGGTTTTCTATGTTTCTAAACCGGAACTCAAATGTCCCAAACACAGACCGCACACCACCTGAATGCTTACTGAACACGTCCCTAACCCAGCATTCAAACGGACAGTCTGTACATGGCCTGGACATGTCCCAAGCCCCACCTTTAAACGGGCGAAACGCAGACTGCTCATGGACTGAGCACTTACCGAAAACTTCTCAAAGCTGATGTCCAAACTGACCAAACACAGACTGTACACGGCCTGAACACGTCCCAAACCTGACCTTCAAATGCACCAAACGCAAACTGTACACGGTCTGAACTCTTACCGAACACATCCCAAACCTGACCTTCAAATGCACCAAACGCAAACTGTACATGGTCTGAACTCTTACCGAACACATCACAAACCTGAACTTCAAATGCAGCACAGGCAAACTGTACACAACCTGAATGTTTACTGAACATGTCCCAACCTTGACATTCAAATGGAGCAAACACAACCTGGTGTCTGGACAGAACACGTAAGTGAACAGAACATGGACTTACATGAGTTTACATAGACATAATACGGCCGAACATGGATCGAACATGAAACTTAGCTCAAACATCTCTCAGTCAAAGCACTGCCGAAATCTAACCACAGTATGATCAAAGCTCATCAAACATGGCAGAAACTCTGATGAAACAGCAGCACCCAGACGAAGGTCGAATGTGTGACAAACTTGGGCCAAAGTAGCACAAAACAGGCAATTGTGCATGCAACAAATATGTAACAACAAGGCAATCTAATCAGACATCATTCCCACCCCTTCCCTCTGTCCTCCCCTCACACACCCTCATTCCTACGCTCCATCCCCCCTCTCTCTTCCCTGCTCTCCCCTCTCTCCCAATCTCTCAACCCCCTGCTTTACCCCTCTTCCCCTCTGCCTCTCCGTTTCCATCCACTCTCACCTCTCCCCCTCTCTCTTTCCCTCTCTCCCCTCTCTCCCAATCTCTCAACCCCCTGCTTTACCCCTCTCCCCCTCTGCCTCTCCGTTTCCATCCACTCTCACCTCTCCCCCTCTCTCTTTCTCTCTCTCCCGTCTCCCAATCTCTCAACCCCCTGCTTTACCCCTCTCCCCCTCTGCCTCTCCATTTCCATCCACTCTCACCTCTCCCCTCTCTCTTTCCCTCTCTCCCCTCTGTTCCCCCCCCAACCCCCTTGCCCTGTCCCCACTGTCTCCAACCCCCAGGTTTAAGCTGCTGACCCAGGAAGAGGGAGAATATTTCAATGTCCCTGTGGTTTCGGATTCGGCTGAGGACCAGGCTGAGCTGTGTAAAAAGCTGGAGGTAATGCATCCCCTCTCCTCCGCACAGGAGGAACCCAGTCACAATTCCTGTCCCCACCCTGTCATTCCCCACTTGCTGTCTGTCTGTCTCAGTGTGTCACTTCCCCCCACAGACGATGATGCGCAGGACACGAGAACAAAGTGCGGACACACAGGACAGTGCGCAGACCCAGGTAAATCACCTACACTAAATGATACAGGCACACAGACACAGACACACACACAGACACAGACACACACACAGACACACACACAGACACAGACACACACACAGACACACACAAGTACACACACACACAGGCACCGTGCACACACACACACAGGCACCGTGCACACAGACACACACACACACACACTCACACACTCACACACACACACACACTCACACACACACACACACTCACACACTCACACACACACACACACTCACACACACACACACACACACACACACACACACACTCACACACTCACACACACACACACACTCACACACAGACACACACACACACACACTCACACACTCACACACACACACACACTCACACACACACACACACACTCCCACACTCACACACACACACACACTCACACACTCACACACACACACATACACACACACACACACTCACAGCAGACAGTCTCACACACACACACACACACACACACACACACACACACACACACACACACACACACACACACACACACACACACACACACACACCAATAAACAGTCTGTTCATTCTCAGATGTACAGTCACTAAAGCACGCAATACAAAGACCTCCATATTGCTCTTTGTCACAATCTCTCTCTATCTCTCCCACACACTCACTCTCAATCCCTCACAATATCTTCATATTGTGCTCTCATTCACTCAAAAACGCTCACAACCCCCTCTATTAATCACTTACTTCTAAAAACTCTCTGTCCCACTGCACAGGGGTGATCACCGGATGAATTTCACAACAAAACACTCTCATTTTCAAACTTATGTTTACATCATTTTTCAGCCCATATCTCCCCGTCCTCAACATCAGGATCCGTCAGTCCCAAACCAGAGGGGATTTAACTCACCGGTAAGTACAGAGTCTCACTCTCTGTCTGACCCCGGGAGTGTGTGATGGGACGGTGTGGAGGGAGATTCACTCTCTGTCTGACCCCGGGACTGTGTGATGGGACGGTGTGGAGGGAGTTTCACTCTGTATCTGACTCCGGGAGTGTGTGATGGGACGGTATGGAGGGAGCTTCACTCTGGGTCTGACCCCGGGCGTGTGTGATGGAACTGTGTGGACTGAGTTGTGTAGATCATATATTTCTTTCTTTTTCTCTCTGTCTCTCCATTACCCTCTTTCCATGTCTCCCTCCCATTCCCTTTGCCCTTCTGCTCTTTCCCCTCACTCTCCCTCCCCTTTCTCTTCCCCCAAATCCCCTCACTACCCTACACTTGACCTCACACTCACCTGAAGGTGGGAACACCCCCTCTCCCCAGTCTCTGTCCCACTGCACAGGGGTGATCACCGGGTGAATTTCACAATGAAACCACTCTCATTTTCAAACTTATGTTTACATCATTTTTCAGCCCATATTCCCCCATCCTCAATATCAAGGTCCGTCAGTCCCAAACCAGAGGGGATTTAACTCACCGGTAAGTACAGAGTCTCACTCTCTGTCTGACCCCGGGAGTGTGGAGGGAGTCTGACCCCGGGACGGTGTGGAGGGAGATTCACTCTGTGTCTGACACCGGGAGTGTGTGATGGGACGGTGTGGAGGGAGATTCACTCTGTGTCTGACCCCGGGAGTGTGTGATGCGACGGTGTGGAGGGAGATTCACTCTGTGTCTGACCCCAGGAGTGTGTGATGGGACGGTGTGGAGGGAGCTTCACTCTGTGTCTGACCCCGGGAGTGTGTGATGGGACGGTGTGGAGGGAGCTTCACTCTGTGTCTGACCCCGGGAGTGTGTGATGGGACGGTGTGGAGGGGGTTTCACTCTATGTCTGAACCTGGGAGTGTGTGATGGGACAGTGTGGAGGGAGCTTCACTCTGTGTCTGACCCCGAGAGTGTGTGATGGGACGGTGTGGAGGGGGTTTCACTCTGTGTCTGACCCCGGGAGTGTGCGATGGGACGGCGTGGAGGGAGATTCACTCTGTGTCTGACCCCGGGAGTGTGTGATGGGACGGTGTGGAGGGAGATTCACTCTGTGTCTGACCCCGGGAGTGTGTGATGGGACGGCGTGGAGGGAGATTCACTCTGTGTCTGACCCCAGGAGTGTATGATGGGACGTGTGGAGGGGGTTTCACTCTGTGTCTGACCCCGGGACTGTGTGATGGGACGGTGTGGAGGGAGATTCACTCTGCATCTGACCCCGGGCGTGTGTGATGGAACTGTGTGGACTGAGTTGTGCAGATCATATATTTCTTTCTTTTTCTCTCTGTCTCTCCGTTACCCTCTTTCCATGTCTCCCTCCCATTCCCTTTGCCCTTCTGCTCTTTCCCCTCACTCTCCCTCCCCTTTCTCTTCCCCCAAATGCCTTCACTACCCTACACTTGACCTCACACTCACCTGAAGGTGGGAACACCCCCTCTCCCCAGTCTCTGTCCCACTGCACAGGGGTGATCACAGGGTGAATTTCACAATGAAAACACTCTCATTTTCAAACTTATGTTTACATCATTTTTCAGCCCATATTCCCCCATCCTCAATATCAAGGTCCGTCAGTCCCAAACCAGAGGGGATTTAACTCACCGGTAAGTACAGAGTCTCACTCTCTGTCTGACCCCGGGAGTGTATGATGGGACGGTGTAGAGGGAGATTCACTCTGTGTCTGACCCCGGGAGTGTGTGCTGGGACGGTGTGGAGGGAGATTCACTCTGTGTCTGACCCCGGGAGTGTGTGATGGGACGGTGTGGAGGGAGCTTCACTCTGTATCAGACCCCGGGAGTGTGTGATGGGACGGTGTGGAGAGAGATTTTCTCTGTGTCTGACCCCGGGAGTGTGTGCTGGGACAGTGTGGAGGGAGATTCACTCTGTGTCTGACCCCGGGAGTGTGTGATGGGACGGTGTGGAGGGAGCTTCACTCTGTGTCTAACTCCCGGAGAGTGTGATGGGACGGTGTGGAGGGAGATTCACTCTGTATCTGACCCCGGGAGTGTGTGCTGGGACAGTGTGGAGGGAGATTCACTCTGTGTCTGACCCCGGGAGTGTGATGGGACGGTGTGGAGGGAGCTTCACTCTGTGTCTGACCCTGGGAGAGTGTGATGGGACGGTGTGGAGGGAGATTCACTCTGTGTCTGACCCCGGGAGTGTGTGATGGAACCTTGTGGACTGAGTTGTGTAGATCATATATTTCTTTCTTTTTCTCTCTGTCTCTCCGTTACCCTCTTTCCCTGTCTCCTTCCCATTCCCTTTGCCCTTCTGCTCTTTCCCCTCACTCTCCCTCCCCTTTCTTTTCCCCCAAAGCCCCTCACTACCCTATACGACCTCACACTCACCTGAAGGTGGGAACACCCCCTCTCCCCAGTCTCTGTCCCACTGCACAGGGGTGATCACAGGGTGAATTTCACAACAAAACACTCTCATTTTCAAACTTATGTTTACATCATTTTTCAGCCCATATCTCCCCGTCCTCAATATCAAGGTCCGTCAGTCCCAAACCAGAGGGGATTTAACTCACCGGTAAGTACAGAGTCTCATTCTCTGTCTGACCCCGGGAGTGTATGATGGGACGGTGTAGAGGGAGATTCACTCTGTGTCTGACACCGGGAGTGTGTGATGGGACGGTGTGGAGGGAGATTCACTCTGTGTCTGACCCCGGGAGTGTGTGATGGGATGGTGTGGAGGGGGTTTCACTCTGTGTCTGACCCCGGGAGTGTGTAATGGGACGGTGTGGAGGGAATTTCACTCTGTGTCTGACCCCGGGAGTGTGTGATGGGACGGTGTGGAGGGAGATTCACGGGAGTGTGTGATGGGACAGTGTGGAGGGAGTTTCACTCTGTGTCTGGCCCCGAGAGTGTGTGATGGGACAGTGTGGAGGGAGATTCACTCTGTGTCTGACCCCGGGAGTGTGCGATGGGACGGTGTGGAGTGAGATTCACTCTGTGTCTGACCCCGGGAGTGTGTGATGGGACGGTGTGGAGGGAGATTCACTCTGTGTCTGACCCCGGGAGTGTGTGATGGGACGGTGTGGAGGGAGATGATGCAGTCTGTAAATCAACACTCTCTCTGTTGTTCTCTCTCTCCCTCCTTTCCCCTCTCCGTCCCTCCCTCTCTCCCTCTCCCACCACCTCTCACTCCCTCTCATATCCCCGCTCTCCTTCCCCAAAGCCCCTCACTACCCTACACTTCACCTTACACTCACCTGAAGGTGGGAACCCCCCCCTCTCCCCAGTCTCTGTCCCACTGCACAGGGGTGATCACAGGGTGAATTTCACAATGAAACCACTCTCATTTTCAAACTTATGTTTACATCATTTTTCAGCCCATATCCCCCCGTCCTCAGGATCCGTCAGTCCCAAACCAGAAGGGATTTTTCTCACCGGTAAGTACAGAGTCTCACTCTGTGTCTGACCCCGGGAGTGTGTGATGGGACGGTGTGGAGGGAGCTTCACTCTGTGTCTGACCCCGAGAGTGTGTGATGGAACAGTGTGGAGGGAGATTGTGTCTGACCCCAGGAGTGTGTGATGGGACGGTCTGGAGGGAGCTTCACTCTGTTTCTGACCCTGGGAGTGTGTGATGGGACGGTGTGGAGGGAGATTCACTCTGTGTCTGACCCCGGGAGTGTGTGATGGGATGGTGTGGAGGGAGATTCACTCTGTGTCTGACCCTGTGAGTGTGTGATGGGACGGTGTGGAGGGAGCTTCACTCTGTGACTGACCCCGGGAGTGTGTGATGGGACGGTGTGGAGGGAGATTCACACTGTGTCTGACCCCGGGAGTGTGTGATGGGACGGTGTGGAGGGAGATTCACTCTGTGTCTGACCCCGGGAGTGTGTGATGGGACGGTGTGGAGGGAGATTCACTCTGTGTCTGACCCCGGGAGTGTGTGATGGGATGGTGTGGAGGGAGATTCATTCTGTGTCTGACCTCGGGAGTGTGTGATGGGACGGTGTGGAGGGAGATTCACTCTGTGTCTGACCCCGGGAGTGTGTGATGGGACGGTGTGGAGGGAGTTTCACTCTGTGTCTGACCCCGGGAGTGTGTGATGGGACGGTGTGGAGGGAGAATCACTCTGTGTCTGATCCCGGGAGTGTGCGATGGGACGGTGTGAAGGGGTTTACTCTGTGTCTGACCCCGGGAGTGTGTGATGGGACGGTGTGGAGGGAGAATCACTCTGTGTCTGATCCCGGGAGTGTGCGATGGGACGGTGTGAAGGGGTTTACTCTGTGTCTGACCCCGGGAGTGTGTGATGGGACGGTGTGGAGGGAGAATCACTCTGTGTCTGATCCCGGGAGTGTGCGATGGGACGGTGTGAAGGGGTTTACTCTGTGTCTGACCCCGGGAGTGTGTGATGGGACGGTGTGGAGGGAGATTCACTCTGTGTCTGACCCCGGGAGTGTGTGATGGGATGGTGTGGAGGGAGATTCATTCTGTGTCTGACCTCGGGAGTGTGTGATGGGACGGTGTGGAGGGAGATTCACTCTGTGTCTGACCCCGGGAGTGTGTGATGGGACGGTGTGGAGGGAGTTTCACTCTGTGTCTGACCCCGGGAGTGTGTGATGGGACGGTGTGGAGGGAGAATCACTCTGTGTCTGATCCCGGGAGTGTGCGATGGGACGGTGTGAAGGGGTTTACTCTGTGTCTGACCCCGGGAGTGTGTGATGGGACGGTGTGGAGGGAGATTCACTCTGTGTCTGACCCCGGGAGTGTGTGATGGGACGGTGTGGAGGGAGGTTCACTCTGTGTCTGACCCCGGGAGTGTGTGATGGGACGGTGTGGAGGGAGATTCACTCTGTGTCTGACCCCTTTTTTTTTATTACAAAATCCTTTATTACAAATATCGGTGCTATACAATATATACAAAACAGTGGCAAACACAATTACTTCACTACAAATAGACAATAGACATTACACCAAAATGTTGCCATCTCTATCCACGATGGCATTTACACCCCGCGGAGCCCAACAGTCTCGAAACTCCTCTAAGGTCGCCGTGGACTGCGCGTGCTCTTTTTCAATATTTACCCGGGCACGAACATACCCTCTAAACATTGCCGGGCAGTCTGTCCGGGGAGATCCTCCCGCCACCTGTTTCCAAGACCCTCGGATGGCGGATTTCGCCAGCCCCAGGAGCAAGTTGACTAGGACATCCTCATCCCTCCATGCCCCCTTCCTTACTGGATGACCATATATAAATAGGTTGGGGCTAAAATGCAGCCAGAAGGCGAGAAGCAGCCCACGCAAATACGCAAAAAGAGGCTGCAGCCTCGCACACTCCATGTACATGTGATAGACGGTCTCCTCCAGCCCGCAGAAGTGGCATGCGGGTGGGAGATCCATGTACAAACTGAAGAACTTATTGCAGGGCACCGCTCTATGCAGCACCCTCCAGCCGAGATCCCCCAGGTGCATGGGAAGAACCCCCTCGTAAAGGGACTTCCAGTGGGGACTCTCCTCACCTCCGGGTGGAAAGACTGACCGCCATGGTGTGTCGGGATGGTGGACAAGGGCAAGGAAGTGGAGGGTGTGGAGCAGCAGCCCATACAAATACCTCCTACTTGCATCCCTGAATGGGACTGTGGGTATCGATGAGAGACGACTCAAGTTGTGTGGACACGGCTCCCGGAGAAGATTGCGGGGTCTGGGCCCGACAAGCAGCTCGGCCTGAGTCGGTCCACACAACTGAGCTGCACCGACATCCACTGAGGTAGGTCAAGGGTCGGCCAGGACCCCGCCCTCCGCCAGAGGAGGGGATTCCCGGCCTGAGGCGACCATGTTCCAGACTCTCAGTAGGTCCTGATAGAAGCCGGGCAGACTCCGCAAAGCAGTACGGCTGACGCCCGCCGGTGGTAGCCGCATCTCTTCGTGAAGACAGCAGCCCCTCCGGAGGAAGAAAGTCGCCAACACGTGCCACCTGGGAGGGTGCTCGGCGTCCAGGAATCTCTGCAGAGTCCTGAGGCGGAGAGCTGCCAGTCATGTACGAACACACACCAGCGACTGTCCGCCCTCTCCCACTGGGAGACTCAAGACCGCTGCAGAGACCCAGTGTTTCCTGTTGCCCCAGAAGAAGTCCACTAACTTCCTCTGCATTCTCGCAACAAATGGGGCAGGAGGAGCCAAGGTGACCATCCGATACCACAACATGGAGGCCACCAGCTGGTTTATGACCACCACCCTGCCTCGATAGGAAAGCACCCTGAGAAGGCCTGACCATCGCCCCAGCCGGGCCATGACTTTCGTCTCCAGGTCCTGCCAGTTCGCCAGCCAGGTCTCCCCAGAAGGACTCAGGTAGACTCCCAGATAGAGGAGACATCTGGTGTTCCACTCAAAAGCTCTCATCTCCTCTGGCAGGGAGTCCACCTGCCACTGACCCACCAAGAGTCCGGAACATTTCGCCCAGTTGATCCTAGCGGAGGATGCTGCCGAGAAAACTTCTTGGCACTCGCGCATCCTCCGCAGGTCACTGGGATCTGTCATCATGAGGAGTACATCATCAGCGTAGGCCGAGAGGACGACCTCCATGTCCGGTTCACGCAGAACCAGACCCGTCAGCCTTCGCCGTAGGAGGCTTAGGAATGGCTCGACACAGATCGTGTACAATTGACCGGACATGGGGCATCCCTGACGTATTCCTCTCCTGAAGGGAATGGGCGCTGCCAGTGATCCATTGACCTTAACAAGGCACTCAGCGGCAGAGTATAGGAGTCGAACTCGGGCCACAAAGTGTGGTCCGAGCCCAAAGGCCTGCAGAGTGCCCACCAGGAAACTGTGGTCTACCCAGTCAAACGCCTTCTCCTGGTCAAGAGAGAGAAACGCTGCCCGGGACCCAGTCTCCTGCTGCAGGTGGATCAGGTCCCGTACTAGGTGGACGTTGTCCTGGATGGAGCGGCCCGGGACCGTGTAAGATTGGTCAGGGTGAATCACCTGTCTCAGTACTGAACCAAGACGGTTGGCCATTGCCCGGGCGAAGATCTTGTAGTCCGCGCACAAGAGGGAGACCGAGCGCCAGTTCTTTAGCAGGCGAAGGTCTCCCTTCTTGGGCAGCAGGACTACAACAGCTCTCCGCCATGAGAGGGGCATTTCCCCGGTGGCTAGGCTCTCCCCTAGAACAAGGCTGTAATCGACCCCCAGGACATCCCAAAAAGCCTGATAAAACTCTACATTCAGACCATCTAAGCCAGGGGATTTACCCCTCTGGAGTTGCCGAAGGGCAGTAGACAGCTCCTCCCGAGTCAGGGGAGCGTCCAGACGCGCTGCGTCTTCTGGGCTGACCTTTGCTAAATCTTCCCAGACCTCACTGCACGCCCCTGCATTTGACGGATCTGGTGAGAATAAGGACCGATAGAAAGTGCGGACTTCTTTGATAATTTCATCAGGATCCGTGATGGAGGAGCCATCAGCAGCCAGTAGCTCCACCAGCTGCTTTTGAACTCCCCGCCATTTCTCCAACCAGTAGAAGAAGGGTGAGCCGCGGTCCAAATCTTGCAGCATTTGGATCCGCGACCTCACATATGCACCTCGGGACTGCTGAAGCTGCAGATGCCTGAGTGCGTTCTTCTTCTCCTGGTATTCCTGCCACATTTGATGGTCTCCACCGGTCGGACCAAGACGGGACTCTAGGTCAAGCAATGCTCTCTCAAGCCGCTCAATCTCAGAGCCCCGCCTCTTTGTCGACCCCCTAGTGTACTCCCGACATAAAAACCGGATGTGGGCCTTGCCCACATCCCACCACAGCCGTAGGGAGCTGAACTCTCTCCGTCTCTCTCTCCAGGTGGCCCAGAACGCTCGGAATGAATCCCGGAATCGGCTCTCCTCCAACAGCCGGTTGTTAAAGTGCCAATACCCGGATCCCACCCGAGGGTGCAGAGGAGTAAATTCCATGCACACAAGGTGATGATCCGAGCACGACATCGGCCGCATGGAGGACGCCGACACGCGGGAGACATAAGCCCGAGAGATATACAGGCGGTCTATCCGGGAACCTCCCTCTCTAGATCTTCTGGAGAAGGCGCTAGAGTCGGGGTGAAGATTCCGCCAGCTGTCCACCAAGTCAAAGGAGCTGACTAGCTCCTTTAACTTTTTCGCCGATGCTGGGTCGCGTTGGAGGCCCGAGTGGTCCTCCACCTCGAGGGTACAGTTGAAGTCTCCCCCGAGGATGACGCAGTCCCCAGGATCGATGGAACTCAGCAAGGTGGACAGCTGACAGAATAGGCGCGTCTGCATCACCCCGCGCCTCGGAGCATACATGTTGATAAAATGAAGCGGTACTCCATCCAGGTGCACAGCCAGGTGGAGCAGACGGCCGGGCACAACATCTTGGACTCCTACAATTTCTGGCCGGAAGGTTGGGGCCAACAGGATCGCCACCCCACTAGAGTTGGAGCTGAGGTGACTCATGTAGACCCCGCCCTGCCACTCCAGGAGCCAAGCGGACTCGTCCCCCGGGGTGGTATGGGTTTCCTGCAGGAAACTCACCGCGTATCTCCCATCTCTGAGGACTGAGAGATTGTTATATCTGCGGAGAGAGCCCCTGCTACCATTTACATTAAGACTAGCTATGGTAAGTTTCATGTCAGGAGCACACTAGGCCTCAGCACCAGTACCCTTCCCACTGAGAGCGGAGGCACCCTCAACCACACTATCCCGAAGAAAACCAAGAATATTCTTTGCTTTCTGGGCCCGACTGCTGCCATTGCTACCCTGTGACCCACCATCTCCCGAAGGAGCGAGGCTGCTTTTCACCCTGATGTCCCTCACCAGGTCATCCAGGAAGGATTTCAGCTGCTGTCTGTCATTCCCCGACACAACATTCCTCTTCCTCTTCCCCTTCCGTCTTGGAATAACTCGCAGGGACTTCACCAGCCTCGGCATGCTAGGCCAGCGAAGCGAGGCTAGTTTAGGCCGATGCTTTGCACCCACAGAGGAGTGAATGAACTCTCTGATCTCCTCCACAGGTATCAATGGGGTTTTTTCAGGAGGGGTGAGGATGTCCATTGTCTCACTATCAATAGAATCTCCCTCCAACCCCTCACTGCAGACAGATCCCCCATCTTCCTCCTCATGTGGTGTATAAGGTGACTGCCCCTGTAACCCAGACTGCACAGCGGGTACCTCCCTCATATCTTCCCGCTCCACCGTCGCATCAGTCTTATCCACAGTTGCGACGATGGAGGGAAAGTCCCCAGGGACTCCCTGCAGGCCATTAGTTGATGGGGTCGGCATGCAGGGTATATCACCCTCCACAGGAGACAGGCATGAAGGGGACCCCAGCAGCTCTGGTCCAATGGATTCACCGGCTGCCTGATGCTGACAGTGAGAGAGCCTGGTCTCCTCTCCGCTTGTCCTATTTAATACATTTGCTAAGTCCTGGGTGGAGGGCTCCAGGTCTGTTTTAGTTGTGCAAACAGGCCCAGCACTAGCTTCCTGCACAACCACACCACCCACCACAGGACTGGTGGCTACATCCGGGGATTCAGGGTTAGACACAACTTCCACCCGGATTCCCACCCCTTTCTGGGATTCCCCCGCATCTACATTCTCTGCCCTCTTGGGGGAACATTCCCTTCTCCTCTTCAAGCCGGAGGAGCACACAGGTGCGGGATTCACCGATGGAGCGTTACTCTCCGCTTCCATCACCCCGTCCGACTGTGCACTTCCCCGAGCCTCCCGCTCCACTTTAGGGCAAATGGGCGTGAGCTCTGCGGTCTCGGGGGCCGACTTCTTCATGTGTTTGGATTTCTTCCTCGCTTTCTTTCCCCGCACAAGCTCCACCCCATCCCTCACCTGAACCTCCCTGCACGTAGCCTCAGGAACAGTCGCCTGAACCACAGGGGTAGGAGCAGAGACTGGAACAGACGTAGGAACAGGGACAGGGTTAGAGACAGGGTCAGGGGCAGGAGCAGGGGCCGGCATAGGTGTAGGGGCAGAGTTAGCTGGGGCACTAGTTCCCAAAGTGGACTCCCTGGGTTTTCGGGTGTTCAGACAATCCCTCCGAAAGTGCCCCACCTCCCCGCACGCATGGCACCGTGGGCGCTCAGAGCTCCAATACACCTGATAATCTACCCCCTCGTGCCGGACAGTAAACCGGCCCTCAACTTCGTCCTCCTTTTCCAGTTTCATGAATACCTGTCGCCGGAAAGAGATTATGGTACGGAGGGTGCGTCTCCTGAACTTGTGCCTGATGGCAGTTATTTCTGACCGTACTTGCCCCAAACGGGCTAGTGCGGGAAGCAGGTCCTCGTTGGGGATGAAAGGCTGTACGTGGCTGAGGACGATGCGTTGTGTGGGAGCTGTCACCAGCTCCATCTGTAAAAAGATGTTCTCCACCGTGATCCCTCTACTGAGGGCCCGATGCACCAACTCATCATTCCTCAGGTAAAACACCGCCTTCTCGAACTCTTTCTCAGCGGCTAAAACACCATCTCTCCCCAACAAGTCCTCCATAGCCTCCGCGCACTTCTCCAGGGTAGTTCCAGTTCGCAAAATACATTAGATAGATAGATAGATAGATAGATACTTTATTCATCCCCATGGGGAAATTCAACTTTTTTCCAATGTCCCATACACTTGTTGTAGCAGAACTAATTACATACAATACTTAACTCAGTAAAAAATATGATATGCATCTAAATCACTATCTCAAAAAGCATTAATAATAGCTTTTAAAAAGTTCTTAAGTCCTGGCGGTAGAATTGTAAAGCCTAATGGCATTGGGGAGTATTGACCTCTTCATCCTGTCTGAGGAGCATTGCATCGATAGTAACCTGTCGCTGAAACTGCTTCTCTGTCTCTGGATGGTGCTATGTAGAGGATGTTCAGAGTTATCCATAATTGACCGTAGCCTACTCAGCACCCTTCGCTCAGCTACCGATGTTAAACTCTCCAGTACTTTGCCCACGACAGAGCCCGCCTTCCTTACCAGCTTATTAAGACGTGAGGCGTCCCTCTTCTTAATGCTTCCAACCCAACATGCCACCACAAAGAAGAGGGCGCTCTCCACAACTGACCTATAGAACATCTTCAGCATCTCACTACAGACATTGAATGACGCCAACCTTCTTAGGAAGTACAGTCGACTCTGTGCCTTCCTGCACAAGGTATCTGTGTTGGCAGTCCAGTCTAGCTTCTCGTCTAACTGTACTCCCAGATACTTGTAGGTCTTAACCTGCTCCACACATTCTCCATTAATGATCACTGGCTCCATATGAGGCCTAGATCTCCTAAAGTCCACCACCATCTCCTTGGTCTTGGTGATATTGAGACGCAGGTAGTTTGAGTTGCACCATATCACAAAGTCCTGTATCAGTTTCCTATACTCCTCCTCCTGTCCATTCCTGACACACCCCACTATGGCCGTGTCATCAGCGAACTTCTGCACATGGCAGGACTCCGAGTTATATAGGAAGTCTGATGTGTACAGGGTGAACAGGACCGGAGAGAGTACGGTTCCCTGCGGCGCCCCTGTGCTGCTGACCACCGTGTCAGACCTACAGTCTCCCCGCACCCCGCGTTCAACTTTCACCGACCGAAACAGGGCGTTGTCCGAGGCTGGAGAGGCAGCCGCCTTGGCATAACTCCCCGCAGGCCTGCGACTCCCTATAGACTGGTCCGGCATGTTGGTTCAATGTCCGAATCGAGAATGATACGGTGGTGCTGGTTATAAAGTCCTGGAGCGAGTTGAGTAACTGGCCGGAAAAGTTTGTACTCGACAGTACCTTGCTGGCTCAGTGCCAGAAATTCCAACGCCAGGAAAGGCTCCGTTAGTCCTGCAGAACTTCCAGGCCGTGAGAGGTCGAGACGTCTCAAACGATGTTTCGGCTCCTACACCGAACGGGAGTCATGACGATAGAGATGGAAGGAGGTTGTCCCGATGTCAGTGAGGGAACAACGGCGTTTGTCTCCGGTTTTTGGAGCGACCCGGCTTCCTGGCGAATTGCCGGCGGCCACAGCTGGGTGCTACGCAGTTCGAAGCTGTCAACGAACCCCATCCAAACTGGCAGAAAAACTCCAAACAAAGCTTCCACACTAAACCAGCCGCTCACTTAGATGTTCAAGAGACGTTTCAAACCAATTTCCAAGTAAATCACAACCTTCATTAAGCAGTTTTTCCTTGATTTCTCCCAGCGCAATCAGAACAGCTCCTCTCTGTGTCTGACCCCGGGAGTGTGTGATGGGACGGTGTGGAGGGAGCTTCACTCTGGGTCTGACCCCGGGAGTGTGTGATGGGACGGTGTGGAGGGGGTTTCACTCTGTGTCTGACCCCGGGAGTGTGTGATGGGACGGTGTGGAGGGAGCTTCACTCTGGGTCTGACCACGAGAGTATGTGATGGGACGGTGTGGTGGGAGATTCACTCTGTGTCTGACCCCGGGAGTGTGTGATGGGACGGTGTGGAGGGAGATTCACTCTGTGTCTGACCCCGGGAGTGTGTGATGGGACGGTGTGGAGGGAGCTTCACTCTGTGTCTGACCCCGGGAGTGTGTGATGGGACTGTGTGGAGGGAGTTTCACTCTGTGTCTGACCCCGGGAGTGTGTGATGGGATGGTGTGGAGGGAGCTTCACTCTGTGTCTGACCCCGGGAGTGTGTGATGGGACGGTGTGGGGGGAGTTTCACTCTGTGTCTGACCCCCGGAGTGTGTGTTGGGACGGTGTGGAGGGGGTTTCACTCTGTGTCTGACCCCGGGTGTGTGTGATGGGACGGTGTGGATGGAGCCCCTTCCACCTCCCCCACCCCTGTCCCCGTCACACTCTCCCCATACCCCTCCACCATTGACCTCCCCTCCCCTCCTCCCTCCCGTTCCCACTCTCCCGTCTCCCCATTCCCCTCTCCTCCTCTATCTGCCTCTAACTCCCCTGCCTCCCCTTTCTCTTCCCAAACCCCTCAGTACCATGCACTTTCTCTCACTCTCACCCAAAGGTCGGAACACCCCCTCTCCCCAGTCTCTGTCCCACTGCACAGGGGTGATCACCAGGTGAATTTCACAATGAAACCACTCTCATTTTCAAACTTATGTTCACATCATTTTTCAGCCCATATCTCCCCGTCATCAACATCAGGGTCCGTCACTCCCAAACCAGAGGGGATTGTTCTCACCGGTAAGTACAGAGTCTCACTCTCTGTCTGACCCCGGGAGTGTGTAATGGGACAGTGTGGAGGGAGTTTCACTCTGTGTCTGACCCCGGGAGTGTGTGATGGGATGGTGTGGAGGGAGTTTCACTCTGTGTCTGACCCCGGGAGTGTGCGATGGGACGGTGTGGAGGGAGTTTCACTCTGTGTCTGACCCCGGGAGTGTGTGATGGGACGGTGTGGAGGGAGATTCACTCTCTGTCTGACCCCGGGAGTGTGTGATGGGACAGTGGGGAGGGAGATTCACTCTGTGTCTGATCCCGGGAGTGTGTGATGGGACGGTGTGGAGGGAGATTCACTCTGTGTCTGACCCTGGGAGTGTGTGATGGGACAGTGGGGAGGGAGATTCAATCTGTGTCTGACCCCGGGAGTGTGTGTTGGGACGGTGTGGAGGGAGATTCACTCTGTGTCTGACCCTGGGAGTGTGTGATGGGACAGTGGGGAGGGAGATTCACTCTGTGTCTGGCCCCGGGAGTGTGTGATGGGACGGTGTGGAGGGAGATTCAGTCTGTGTCTGACCCTGGGAGTGTGTGATGGGACAGTGGGGAGGGAGATTCACTCTGTGTCTGACCCCGGGAGTGTGTGATGGGACGGTGTGGAGGGAGATTCACTCTGTGTCTGACCCCGGGAGTGTGTGATGGGACAGTGGGGAGGGAGATTCACTCTGTGTCTGACCCCGGGAGTGTGTGATGGGACGGTGTGGAGGGAGATTCACTCTGTGTCTGACCCCGGGAGTGTGTGATGGGACAGTGGGGAGGGAGCTTCACTCTGTGTCTGACCCCGGGAGTGTGTGATGGGACAGTGGGGAGGGAGCTTCACTCTGTGTCTGACCCCGGGAGTGTGTGATGGGACGGTGTGGATGGAGCCCCTTCCACCTCCCCCACCCCTGTCCCCGTCACACTCTCCCCATACCCCTCCACCATTGACCTCCCCTCCCCTCCTCCCTCCCGTTCCCACTCTCCCGTCTCCCCATTCCCCTCTCCTCCTCTATCTGCCTCTAACTCCCCTGCCTCCCCTTTCTCTTCCCAACCCCCTCAGTACCATGCACTTTCTCTCACACTCATCCAAAGGTCGGAACACCCCCTCTCCCCAGTCTCTGTCCCACTGCACAGGGGTGATCACCAGGTGAATTTCACAATGAAACCACTCTCATTTTCAAACTTATGTTCACATCATTTTTCAGCCCATATCTCCCCGTCATCAACATCAGGGTCCGTCACTCCCAAACCAGAGGGGATTTAACTCACCGGTAAGTACAGAGTCTCACTCTCTGTCTGACCCCGGGAGTGTGTAATGGGACAGTGTGGAGGGAGTTTCACTCTGTGTCTGACCCCGGGAGTGTGTGATGGGATGGTGTGGAGGGAGTTTCACTCTGTGTCTGACCCCGGGAGTGTATGATGGGATGGTGTGGAGGGAGTTTCACTCTGTGTCTGACCCCGGGAGTGTGCGATGGGACGGTGTGGAGGGAGTTTCACTCTGTGTCTGACCCCGGGAGTGTGTGATGGGACGGTGTGGAGGGAGATTCACTCTGTGTCTGACCCCGGGAGTGTGTGATGGGACGGTGTGGAGGGAGATTCACTCTGTGTCTGACCCTGGGAGTGTGTGATGGGACGGTGTGGAGGGAGATTCACTCTGTGTCTGACCCAGGGAGTGTGTGATGGGACAGTGGGGAGGGAGATTCACTCTGTGTCTGACCCCGGGAGTGTGTGATGGGACGGTGTGGAGGGAGATTCACTCTGTGTCTGACCCTGGGAGTGTGTGATGGGACAGTGGGGAGGGAGATTCAATCTGTGTCTGACCCCGGGAGTGTGTGATGGGACGGTGTGGAGGGAGATTCACTCTGTGTCTGACCCCGGGAGTGTGTGATGGGACAGTGGGGAGGGAGCTTCACTCTGTGTCTGACCCCGGGAGTGTGTGATGGGACGGTGTGGATGGAGCCCCTTCCACCTCCCCCACCCCTGTCCCCGTCACACTCTCCCCATACCCCTCCACCATTGACCTCCCCTCCCCTCCTCTCTCCCGTTCCCACTCTCCCGTCTCCCCATTCCCCTCTCCTCCTCTATCTGCCTCTAACTCCCCTGCCTCCCCTTTCTCTTCCCAACCCCATCAGTACCATGCACTTTCTCTCACACTCATCCAAAGGTCGGAACACCCCCTCTCCCCAGTCTCTGTCCCACTGCACATGGGTGATCACCAGGTGAATTTCACAATGAAACCACTCTCATTTTCAAACTTATGTTCACATCATTTTTCAGCCCATATCTCCCCGTCATCCACATCAGGGTCCGTCACTCCCAAACCAGAGGGGATTTAACTCACCGGTAAGTACAGAGTCTCACTCTCTGTCTGACCCCGGGAGTGTGTGATGGGACAGTGTGGAGGGAGTTTCACTCTGTGTCTGACCCCGGGAGTGTACGATGGGATGGTTTGGAGGGAGTTTCACTCTGTGTCTGACCCCGGGAGTGTGCGATGGGACGGTGTGGAGGGAGATTCACTCTGTGTCTGACCCCGGGAGTGTGTGATGGGACAGTGGGGAGGGAGATTCAATCTGTGTCTGACCCCGGGAGTGTGTGATGGGACAGTGGGGAGGGAGATTCACTCTGTGTCTGACCCCGGGAGTGTGTGATGGGACAGTGTGGAGGGAGATTCACTCTGTGTCTGACCCCGGGAGTGTGTGATGGGACAGTGGGGAGGGAGATTCACTCTGTGTCTGACCCCGGGAGTGTGTGATGGGACGGTGTGGAGGGAGATTCACTCTGTGTCTGACCCCGGGAGTGTGTGATGGGACTGTGTGGAGGGAGCTTCACTCTGTGTCTGACCCCGGGAGTGGGTGATGGGACTGTGTGGAGGGAGATTCACTCTGTGTCTGACCCCGGGAGTGTGTGATGGGACGGTGTGGAGGGAGATTCACTCTGTGTCTGACCCCGGGAGTGTGTGATGGGACGGTGTGGAGGGAGATTCACTCTGTGTCTGACCCAGGGAGTGTGTGATGGGACAGTGGGGAGGGAGATTCACTCCGTGTCTGACCCCGGGAGTGTGTGATGGGACGGTGTGTAGGGGGTTTCACTCTGTGTCTGACCCCGGGTGTGTGTGATGGAACTGTGTGGATGGAGCCCCTTCCACCTCCCCCACCCCTGTCCTCGTCACACTCTCCCCATACCCCTCCCCCATTGACCTCCTGTCCCCCTCCTCCTTCCCTGTCCCACTCTCCCATCTCCCCATTCCCCTCTCCTCTTCCATCTGCCTCTAACTCCCCTGCCTCCCCTTTCTCTTCCCAAACCCCTCAGTACCATGCACTTTCTCTCACTCTCACCCAAAGGTGATAACACCCCCTCTGCCCAGTCTCTGTCCCACTGCACAGGGGTGATCACCGGGTGAATTTCACAATGAAACCACTCTCATTTTCAAATTTTCTAGTCCTGACGAAGGGTCTCAGCCCGAAACGTCGACATCGCTTCTCCCTATAGATGTCGCCTAGCCTGCTGTGTTCCACCAGCATTTTGTGTGTGTTGCTCATTTTCAAACTTATGTTTACATCATTTTTCAGCCCATATCCCCCCGTCATCAATTTCAAGGTCCGTCAGTCCCAAACCAGATGGCGTTGTTCTCACCGGTAAGTACAGAGTCTCACTCTCTGTCTGAGGAGATGGTTACTGGGTATCACAGTAAGTAGTGATGTGGTGTCTTGGTTCAAACCCAATTTCTGATGCTGTGTGTGGAATTTCTACCCTCCGCTTTCCTCCTTCATCCCAGCAATGGGCAGGGTGGAATCTGGGTGGGCTTTTGCTCGGGTGTGCTGGTGTGGGTGCAGTGTACTAAGGTGGCTTGAATGCCTCTTCACCCATCTCTGCCTCCTCTCTCCACCACTTCAATATTCCCACTCTCTCCCCTTCCTCTCCCTCAAATCCTCTCATCTGGCCCCTCACTTCCCCATCTCTCCCCTCTCTCACTTCCCTCTCCCTCCACTTCTCTCTCCCTCCCTCTCTTCCCCGTAAGTCTCTTCTCTACCCTCTTCCTGCCCCTCCCTGTCCCTCCTCTAACTATCCACCCATCATTCTCTGTGTATAAAACCTACCTCTGATATCCCCCCATATTTCTTCCAATCACCTTAAAATTATGCCATTTCCGCTCTGGGAAAAGTCTCTGGCTATCCACCCCATCTCTGCCTCTTGACAAAGTTCCACATGGAAGGTTAGTTAAGAAGGTTCAGTCGTTAGGTATTAATGCTGGAGTAATAAAATGGATTCAACATCTCTCTGGAGATGCCAGAGAGTAGTGGTGGATAATTGTTTATCAGGATGGAGGCCGGTGACTAGCGAGGTGCCTCAGGGATCTGTTTTGGGCCCAATGTTGTTTGTAATATACATAAATGATCTGGATGATGGGGTGGTAAATTGGATTAGTAAGTATGCCGATGATACTAAGGTAGGAGGTGTTGTGGATAATGAGGTGGGTTTTCAAAGCTTGCAGGGAGATTTACGCCGGTTAGAAGAATGGGCTGAACGTTGGCAGATGGAGTTTAATGCTGAGAAGTGTGAGGTTCTACATTTTGGCAGGAATAATCCAAATAGAACATACAGGGTAAATGGTAGGGCATTGAGGAATGCAGTGGAACAGAGAGATCTAGGAATAACAGTGCATAGTTCCCTAAAGGTGGAGTCTCATGTAGATAGGGTGGTGAAGAAGGCTTTTGGAACGCTGGCCTTTATAAATCAGAGCATTGAGTACAGAAGTTGGGATGTAATGTTAAAATTGTACAAGGCATTGGTAAGGCCAAATTTGGAATATTGTGTACAGTTCTGGTCACCGAATTATAGGAAAGATATCAATAAATTAGAGAGAGTGCAGAGACGATTTACTAGGATGTTACCTGGGTTTCAGCACTTAAGTTACAGAGAAAGGTTGAACAAGTTAGGTCTCTATTCATTGGAGTGTAGAAGGTTGAGGGGGGATTTGATCGAGGTATTTAAAATTTTGAGAGGGATAGATAGAGTTGATGTGAATAGGCTGTTTCCATTGAGAGTAGGGGAGATTCAAACGAGAGGACATGATTTGAGAGTTATGGGGCAAAAGTTTAAGGGAAACACGAGGGGGTATTTCTTTACTCAGGGAGTGATAGCTGTGTGGAATGAGCTTCCTGTAAAAGTAGTAGAGGCCAGTTCAGTTGTGTCATTTAAGGTAAAATTGGATAGGTATATGGACAGGAAAGGAGTGGAGGGTTATGGGCTGAGTGCGGGTAGGTGGGACTAGGTGAGATTAAGAGTTCGGCACGGACTAGGAGGGCTGGAATGGCCTGTTTCCGTGCTGTGATTGTTATATGGTTATATGGTTATCATCTTGTACATGTCTGTCAAGCCACCTCTCCTCCTCCTTCACCCCAGACAGCAAAACCCAGCTCACTCAGATTTTCCTCATTAGACACGCTCTCTAATCTGGACAGTATCCTTGTAAATCTCCTCCGCATTCTCTCTAAATCTCCCACATTCTCCCTGTAAGGCAGTGACCAGAACTAAGCACAATACTTCAAGTGCTTTCCAGCCAGAGTTTTGTCGAGCTGCAACATCATCTCCTGGCTCTGGACCTCAGCCCCTGACTGATGAAGGCCAACACACCAAATGCTTTTTTACCGCCCCATCATCTTGCACTGCAATTTTCAGGGTTCTACACATGAGGACCCCAAGATCCTTCACACTGCCGTGTACTCTGCCTTCAGGTTTGGCCTTCCAAAGTGAATTACTTCAGGTTGAACTCTATCTGCCACTTCTCAGCCCAGCTCTGCATCCTGTCAATGTCCCGTTGTAGTCCACAACAACCTTCTACACTATCCACAGCTCCACCGACCTTCATGTCATCTGCAAACCCTTCCATTCCCACATCCAGTCATTCATCAAATAATCACAAAGAGTAGGGGTCCCAGAACAGATCCCTGTGGAACATCACTGGTCACCGATCTCCACGCAGAGTAAACTCCATCTACAGTGACCTTCTGCCTACTATGGACAAAGCCATTCTGAATCCACCCAGACAAAAATCCTTGGATCGCATGCCTCTTGACTTTCTCAATGAGCCCACCATGAGGAACCTTACCAAATGTCTTACTGAAATCCATACACACCACATCCGCTGCTCTACCTTCGTCAAAGTACACCATCACATCCTCATACTCATACACATCACATTCTCAAGGAATTTATTCATACTCATGAGGCACAACCTGCCCTTCACAAAGCCATGTTGACTATCCCTAATCAGCCATTTTCTCCAAGTGCTTGTAAGTCCTGTGTCTAAGAATCTTCTCCAATAGTTTGCCCACCACTGAAGTGAGTAACTGCAAGAAGGCTTGGAGAGTCCAGGCAATGTGTCCAGGGCACTCCCACACACACTGTGGTCCTCACTGTAAAGGACAGCACCTCACTCTCTAACTGGGTGAGGAACTGCACTCCTGCATCAACAACAGTAATGCCTCTGTCCCTCCCAATCATACTCCTGCCAGATCCCTCACTCCACTCCCTCTATCTGGAGTATTGAAAGTGTAGGAGTTTTAGAGATAGGAGCAGTATGAAGGAGGTGTTAGAACAGAAGGACTGGGAGTGTAGGTGTTACAGAGGGCGGGGTGAGGGAGGAGTTTGAACAGGAGGATGGGGAGTGTAGGGGTTACAGAGATAGGGGGTGAGGGAGGGGTTTGAACAGGAGGACGGGGAGTGTAGGGGTGACAGAGATAGGTGGGTGAGGGAGGGGTTTGAACAGGAGGACGGGGAGTGTAGGGGTGACAGAGATAGGTGGGTGAGGGAGGGGTTTGAACAGGAGGACGGGGAGTGTAGGGGTGACAGAGATAGGTGGGTGAGGGAGGGGTTTGAACGGGAGGATGGGGAGTGCAGGGGTGACAGAGATAGGGAGGGGGTGAGGGAGTGGTTTGAACAGGGGACGGGGAGTGTAGGGGTTACAGAGATAGGGAGGGAGTGAGGGAGGGATTTGAACAGGAGGACAGGGAGTGTTAGGGGGTACAGAGAGGGAGGGGTTTGAACAGGAGGACAGGGAGTGTTAGGGGGTACAGAGAGAGAGGGGTTTGAACAGGAGGACAGGGAGTGTTAGGGGGTACAGAGAGGGAGGGGTTTGAACAGGAGGAGGGAGAGAGGAGCTGCAAGGATGAGGGTAGGTGAAGTAACTCTTGTGCCTTTCTCTTGCAGAAGGTGAAGTTAACCCCTTCCGCACCAAAGCCTTTCAGTCCAACGAATTCCAAGGTCTCCATGAATCTCGGGAACAGATTTGGACCCTCGGATTTCAACTTCCTCATGGTCCTGGGCAGGGGAAGCTTCGGAAAGGTGGGACCATGATGGGAGGGCCATTGTAGGGTTTCCGTGCAGAGGGAGGGTGCTGTGAGGGATGTCTGTGCATTGCAAGGGGGAAATGAGTGAGCCGTGGGAAGGGTGGTGGGAAAGAAGGGCTGTGGTGGGGTATGGTCAAATGTTGGACATTGTGGAAACAGGGGCGAAATGCTAGGCAGGAGTGGAGAGGGAAGATAGGGAAATTGGAGGGAGGGGAAGAGGGAGGTAAAGAGGGACAGAATGGTAAGAGGAGGAGAGAGAGAATGATATGTGTGAAATCATAGAGGGCGGGGTTAGTAAGTTTGCAGACAACATGAGGATCAGTGGAGATGTAGATGGTGTAGAAGATTGCCCAAGGACACAGCAGGATAGAGATCGGTTATAGATCTGGGTGGAGATGTAGATGGTGTAGAAGATTGCCCAAGGACACAGCGGGATAGAGATCGGTTACAGATCTGGGTGGAGATGTAGATGGTGTAGAAGATTGCCCAAGGACACAGCGGGATAGAGATCGGTTACAGATCTGGGTGGAGATGTAGATGGTGTAGAAGATTGCCCAAGGACACAGCGGGATAGAGATCGGTTACAGATCTGGGTTGAGATGTAGATGGTGAAGAAGATTGCCCAAGGACACAGCGGGATAGAGATCGGTTACAGATCTGGGTGGAGATGTGGATGATGTAGAAGATTGCCCAAGGACACAGCGGGATAGAGATCGGTTACAGATCTGGGTGGAGATGTGGATGGTGTAGAAGATTGTCCAAGGACACAGCAGGATAGAGATCGGTTATAGATCTGAGTGGAGATGTAGATGGTGTAGAAGATTGCCCAAGGACACAGCGGGATAGAGATCGGTTACAGATCTGGGTGGAGATGTAGATGGTGTAGAAGATTGCCCAAGGACACAGCGGGATAGAGATCGGTTACAGATCTAGGTGGAGATGTGGATGGTGTAGAAGATTGCCCAAGGACACAGCAGGATAGAGATCGGTTATAGATCTGGGTGAAGATGTGGATGATGTAGAAGATTGCCCAAGGACACAGTAGGATAGAGATCAGTTACAGATCTGGGTGGAGAAATGGCATGTGGAGTTTCACCCGGGCAAGTGTGAGGTGCTGCACTTTGGGAGGTCAAGTATAAATGGACAGGACACAGTTCAAGACAGGATCTTTAACAGTGTTGATCTACAGAGGATCTCAGGGTCCAAGTCCACAGCCCTGTGGAAGTGGCTGCACAAGTAGGCGGGGCAGTAATGAACTTGGAGTATTGAGCCTTCTTCTGGTCACCCCATTACAGGAAAGTTGTAAGGGCTTTAGAGAGGGGGCATAAGAGATATTGCATGGATGAGAGGGCATGAAAACAAGAGATGGTAAACGTAACTTTAAATTTGAAACACAAGAGATTCTGCAGATGCTGGAAATCCAGAACAACACACACAGGATGCTGCAGGAACTCAGCATATATGGAAATGAATAAATAGTTTGATATTTGAATACTTTTAGTCTGAAATCGACTATATATTCCCCTTCTCTACCATCAGCTGACCTGGTGCTGAGTTCCTCACTGGTGTGAGTCAGGGCTGACTGGCGGTTTGGTGTCCTGGGTGGTGGTGGTGGGGGTTCTTGCCTTTGTCCTGCACCCACCTGTCTCCTCCTCCCTCACAAGGTGCTGCTGGCCGAGCTGAAGGGCTCTGACAAGCTGTTTGCAGTGAAGACGCTGAAGAAAGACGTGATCATGCAAGACGATGATGTGGAGTGCACGATGGTGGAGAGAAGGGTCTTGTCCATGGTTGACCCTCCACACTTCCTCACCCAGCTCTACTGCTGCTTCCAGACTGTGGTGAGGGGGCGGACCGAGAGACGGAGTGTGGGGTGGGACAGGTGTGTGGGAATCAGATGGAGGGAGAGGACGAGCTGTGGAGTGCACGACGCCGTCGTGAGTCAGACGGCGGATGGAAAAGAAGCAGTCGGGAGGGTGAGGGGGTGAGATGGGGGAGGGGGAGAGGGGTTGGGATGGAGGGAAGCTGGGAGTGTGGCGGAAGGTCTACCCTCGTGAGGAAGAGGGACTATTGGTATTTCTCACACCATTGCTCAGCCCAGCTCTGCACACTACCTACCCTCCTCTGTCGCATACCCTGTGACCGGGTTAAAGAACCAGCAGAAATGGAAAACACTCTGGAGTCTGGTATTAAACTGGTAATAAACGGTGTTTATTAGTAGCTAAGCAATACAGTACTATAAATGCAAATATATTGAACAGGTTAGCAATGAGATACACACACACACACACACACACACACACACACACACACACACACACACACACACACACACTCACACACACACACACACACACACACATATGTGTGTTCATAGTATTTAGTTGAGTAATGGGGAGAGAGAGAGAGGTGAGAGGTGGTGCCGTCCATTTTCCCGTTGTCATCCGAAGTTCTGTTGTGGTCACCGACTATGACCGTGTTACGTATGACTGTTCTTCAGTGGTGGAATTATCACCCAGGCAAGGATGGACACACAAATAATTCCCCACCGGTTGCACCTTTTCACACTGTGAGCCACTAATCGATTTCCCCGAATCGATGCTCCAAAACACCACCTTCATGTGAGTGAAACAAAGCTCGTTCAGTGTCCGAACTGCGTGTCTCGGTGTGTCTCTGTGTAAAGGCGGACCTGGCTTAAATCTCTCCAGGTTGGACACCAGCTGTCCATCAACCTGCTCCGCCCTGCTCTCTCTGCAGGAACATTAACAGGAAGGCAAGTGACCTCGGGTAAAAGGTAAACAAACTGGCAGAGAAACCATAACATCAATCTTCCGAGCAGTTTCAGTCTCTCTCTCTCTCGTTGCGCTGGATGCCTCCCCCCCCCTCTCTCTCTCCTATTCACCTGGCACCCCCTTGCCCTCCACAGGACCGGCTATTCTTCGTGATGGAGTACGTGAACGGTGGGGACCTGATGTATCACATCCAGACTGTTGGTCGCTTCAAGGAACCACACGCCGTGTGAGTAACCACTCGACGAACACACATCCAAATCCCACCTCCCTCATTCCCAAACACAATCGCTCCGTTATCAACACCTCTCTCATTCCCAAACACACTCCCTCCGTTATCACCACCTCCCTCATTCCCAAACACACTCACTCCGTTATCACCACCTCTCATTCCCAAACACACTCACTCCGTTATCACCACCTCCCTCATTCCCAAACACAATCGCTCCGTTATCAACACCTCTCTCATTCCCAAACACACTCCCTCCGTTATCACCACCTCTCTCATTCCCAAACACACTCCCTCCGTTATCACCACCTCCCTCATTCGCAAACACACTCGCTCCGTTATCAACACCTCTCTCATTCCCAAACACACTCCCTCCATTATCACCACCTCTCTCATTCCCAAACACACTCCCTCCGTTATCACCACCTCTCTCATTCCCAAACACACTCCCTCCATTATCACCACCTCCCTCATTCGCAAACACACTCACTCCGTTATCAACACCTCCCTCATTCGCAAACACACTCGCTCCGTTATCACCACCTCCCTCATTCCCAAACACACTCACTCCGTTATCAACACCTCCCTCATTCGCAAACACACTCTCTCCGTTATCAACACCTCCCTCATTCGCAAACACACTCACTCCGTTATCAACACCTCCCTCATTCACAAACACACTCACTCCGTTATCACCACCCTCATTCCCAAACACACTCACTCCGTTATCAACACCTCTCTCATTCCCAAACACACTCCCTCCGATATCACCACCTCTCTCTTTCCCAAACACACTCCCTCCGTTATCACCACCTCTCTCATTCCCAAACACACTCCCTCCATTATCACCACCTCCCTCATTCGCAAACACACTCACTCCGTTATCAACACCTCCCTCATTCGCAAACACACTCGCTCCGTTATCACCACCTCCCTCATTCCCAAACACACTCACTCCGTTATCAACACCTCCCTCATTCGCAAACACACTCTCTCCGTTATCAACACCTCCCTCATTCGCAAACACACTCACTCCGTTATCAACACCTCCCTCATTCACAAACACACTCACTCCGTTATCACCACCCTCATTCCCAAACACACTCACTCCGTTATCAACACCTCTCTCATTCCCAAACACACTCCCTCCGATATCACCACCTCTCTCATTCCCAAACACACTCACTCCGTTATCACCACCCTCATTCCCAAAACACTCCCTCCGTTATCACCACCATCAGTCCCAAACACACTCCCTCCGTTATCACCACCCTCATTCCCAAACACACTCCCTCCGTTATCACTACCTCTCTCATTCCCAAACCCACTCCCTCCGTTATCACTACCTCTCTCATTCCCAAACACACTCCCTCCGTTATCAACACCTCTCTCATTCCCAAACACACTCCCTCCGTTATCACCACCTCTCTCATTCCCAAACACACTCCCTCCATTATCACCACCCTCATTCCCAAACACACTCCCTCCGTTGTCACCACCTCTCTCATTCCCAAACACACTCCCTCCGTTATCACCACCTCTCTCATTCCCAAACACACTCCCTCCGTTATCACCACCTCTCTCATTCCCAAACCCACTCCCTCCGTTATCACCACCTCTCTCATTCCCAAACACACTCCCTCCGTTATCACCACCTCTCTCATTCCCAAACACACTCCCTCCGTTATCACCACCTCTCTCATTCCCAAACACACTCCCTCCGTTATCACCACCTCTCTCATTCCCAAACACACTCCCTCCGTTATCACCACCTCTCTCATTCCCAAACACACTCCCTCCGTTATCACCACCTCTCTCATTCCCAAACACACTCCCTCCGTTATCACCACCTCTCTCATTCCCAAACACACTCCCTCCATTATCACCACCTCTCTCATTCCCAAACACACTCCCTCCGTTATCACCACCTCTCTCATTCCCAAACACACTCCCTCCATTATCACCACCTCTCTCATTCCCAAACACACTCCCTCCGTTATCACTACCTCTCTCATTCCCAAACACACTCCCTCCATTATCACCACCTCTCTCATTCCCAAACACACTCCCTCCGTTATCACTACCTCTCTCATTCCCAAACACACTCCCTCCGTTATCACCACCTCTCTCATTCCCAAACACACTCACTCCGTTATCAACACCTCTCTCTTTCCCAAACACACTCCCTCCGATATCACCACCTCTCTCATTCCCAAACACACTCACTCCGTTATCACCACCCTCATTCCCAAACACAATCCCTCCGATATCACCACCTCTCTCATTCCCAAACACACTCCCTCCGTTATCACCACCTCCCTCATTCGCAAACACACTCCCTCCGTTATCACCACCTCTCTCATTCCCAAACACACTCCCTCCGTTATCACCACCTCTCTCATTCACAAACACACTCACTCCGTTATCAACACCTCTCTCTTTCCCAAACACACTCCCTCCGATATCACCACCTCCCTCATTCACAAACACACTCACTCCGTTATCACCACCCTCATTCCCAAACACACTCACTCCGTTATCAACACCTCTCTCATTCCCAAACACACTCCCTCCGATATCACCACCTCTCTCTTTCCCAAACACACTCCCTCCGTTATCAACACCGCTCTCATTCCCAAACACACTCCCTCCATTATCACCACCTTTCTCATTCCCAAACACAATCCCTCCGTTATCACCACCTCTCTCATTCCCAAACACACTCCCTCCGTTATCACCACCATCATTCCCAAAACACTCCCTCCGTTATCACCACCTCTCTCTTTCCCAAACACACTCCCTCCGTTATCACCACCATCAGTCCCAAACACACTCCCTCCGTTATCACCACCCTCATTCCCAAACACACTCCCTCCGTTATCACCACCTCTCTCTTTCCCAAACACACTCCCTCCGTTATCACCACCATCAGTCCCAAACACACTCCCTCCGTTATCACCACCCTCATTCCCAAACACACTCCCTCCGTTATCACTACCTCTCTCATTCCCAAACACACTCCCTCCGTTATCACCACCTCTCTCTTTCCCAAACACACTCCCTCCGTTATCACCACCATCAGTCCCAAACACACTCCCTCCGTTATCACCACCCTCATTCCCAAACACACTCCCTCCGTTATCACTACCTCTCTCATTCCCAAACACACTCCCTCCGTTATCACCACCTCTCTCATTCCCAAACACACTCCCTCCATTATCACCACCTCTCTCATTCCCAAACACACTCCATCCGATATCACCACCTCTCTCTTTCCCAAACACACTCCCTCCGTTATCACCACCTCTCTCATTCCCAAACCCACTCCCTCCGTTATCACCACCTCTCTCATTCCCAAACACACTCCCTCCACTATCACCACCTCTCTCATTCCCAAACACACTCCCTCCATTATCACCACCTCTCTCATTCCCAAACACACTCCCTCCGATATCACCACCTCTCTCATTCCCAAACACACTCCCTCCGTTATCACCACCTCTCTCATTCCCAAACACAGTCCCTCCGTTATCACCACCTCTCTCTTTCCCAAACACACTCCCTCCGATATCACCACCTCTCTCATTCCCAAACACACTCCCTCCGATATCACCACCTCTCTCATTCCCAAACACACTCCCTCCGTTATCACCACCTCTCTCATTCCCAAACACAGTCCCTCCGTTATCACCACCTCTCTCTTTCCCAAACACACTCCCTCCGTTATCACCACCTCTCTCATTCCCAAACACACTCCCTCCGATATCACCACCTCTCTCATTCCCAAACACACTCCCTCCGTTATCACCACCTCTCTCATTCCCAAACACAGTCCCTCCGTTATCACCACCTCTCTCTTTCCCAAACACACTCCCTCCGTTATCACCACCTCCCTCATTCCCAAACACACTCCCTCCGTTATCACCACCTCTCTCATTCCCAAACACACTCCCTCCGTTATCACCACCTGTCTCATTCCCAAACACACTCCCTCCGTTATCACCACCTCTCTCATTCCCAAACACACTCGCTCCGTTATCACCACCTCTGTCATTCCCAAACACACTCCCTCCGTTATCACCACCTGTCTCATTCCCAAACACACTCCCTCCGTTATCACCACCTCTCTCATTCCCAAACACACTCCCTCCGTTATCACCACCTCCCTCATTCCCAAACACACTCCCTCCGTTATCACCACCTGTCTCATTCCCAAACACACTCCCTCCGTTATCACCACCTCTCTCATTCCCAAACACACTCCCTCCGTTATCACCACCTCCCTCATTCCCAAACACACTCCCTCCGTTATCACCACCTCTCTCATTCCCAAACCCACTCCCTCCGTTATCACCACCTCTCTCATTCCCAAACACACTCCCTCCATTATCAACACCTCCCTCATTCCCAAACACACTCCCTCCGTTATCACCACCCTCATTCCCACACATCCAAATCCCACCTCCCTCATTCCCAAACACACTCCCTCCGTTATCACCACCCTCATTCCCACACATCCAAATCCCACCTCCCTCATTCCCAAACACACTCGCTCCGTTATCACCACCTCCCTCATTCGCAAACACACTCCCTCCGTTATCACCACCTCTCTCATTCCCAAACACACTCCCTCCATTATCACCACCTCCCTCATTCCCAAACCCACTCCCTCCGTTATCACCACCTCTCTCATTCCCAAACCCACTCCCTCCGTTATCACCACCTCTGTCATTCCCAAACACGCTCCCTCCGTTATCACCACCTCCCTCATTCCCAAACCCACTCCCTCCATTATCACCACCTCTGTCATTCCCAAACCCACTCCCTCCGTTATCACCACCTCTCTCATTCCCAAACCCACTCCCTCCGTTATCACCACCTCTGTCATTCCCAAACACGCTCCCTCCGTTATCACCACCTCTCTCTTTCCCAAACACACTCCCTCCGATATCACCACCTCTCTCATTCCCAAACACACTCCCTCCGTTATCACCACCTCTCTCATTCCCAAACCCACTCCCTCCGTTATCACCACCTCTGTCATTCCCAAACACGCTCCCTCCGTTATCACCACCTCTCTCATTCCCAAACACACTCCCTCCGATATCACCACCTCTCTCTTTCCCAAACACACTCCCTCAGTTATCACCACCTCTGTCATTCCCAAACACACTCCCTCCGTTATCACCACCTCTCTCTTTCCCAAACACACTCCCTCCGATATCACCACCTCTCTCATTCCCAAACACACTCCCTCCGTTATCACCACCTCTCTCTTTCCCAAACACACTCCCTCCGTTATCACCACCTCTCTCATTCCCAAACCCACTCCCTCCGTTATCACCACCTCTCTCATTCCCAAACCCACTCCCTCCATTATCACCACCTCTGTCATTCCCAAACACGCTCCCTCCGTTATCACCACCTCTCTCATTCCCAAACCCACTCCCTCCATTATCACCACCTCTCTCATTCCCAAACACACTCCCTCCGATATCACCACCTCTCTCATTCCCAAACACACTCCCTCCGTTATCACCACTCTCATTCCCAAACACACTCCCTCCGTTATCACCACCCTCATTCCCAAACACACTCCCTCCGTTATCACCACCTCTCTCATTCCCAAACCCACTCCCTCCGTTATCACCACCTCTCTCATTCCCAAACCCACTCCCTCCGTTATCACCACCTCTCTCATTCCCAAACCCACTCCCTCCGTTATCACCACCTCTCTCATTCCCAAACCCACTCCCTCCGTTATCACCACCTCTCTCATTCCCAAACCCACTCCCTCCGTTATCACCACCTCTCTCATTCCCAAACCCACTCCCTCCGTTATCACCACCTCTCTCATTCCCAAACCCACTCCCTCCATTATCACCACCTCTCTCATTCCCAAACACACTCCCTCCGTTATAACCACCCTCATTCCCAAACACACTCAGTCCGTTATCACCACCTCTCTCATTCCCAAACCCACTCCCTCCATTATCACCACCTCTCTCATTCCCAAACACACTCCCTCCGATATCACCACCTCTCTCATTCCCAAACCCACTCCCTCCATTATCACCACCTCTCTCATTCCCAAACACACTCCCTCCGATATCACCACCTCTCTCATTCCCAAACACACTCCCTCCGTTATCACCACCTCTCTCATTCCCAAACCCACTCCCTCCGTTATCACCACCTCTCTCATTCCCAAACCCACTCCCTCCGTTATCACCACCTCTCTCATTCCCAAACCCACTCCCTCCATTATCACCACCTCTGTCATTCCCAAACACGCTCCCTCCGTTATCACCACCTCTCTCATTCCCAAACCCACTCCCTCCATTATCACCACCTCTCTCATTCCCAAACACACTCCCTCCGATATCACCACCTCTCTCATTCCCAAACACACTCCCTCCGTTATCACCACTCTCATTCCCAAACACACTCCCTCCGTTATCACCACCCTCATTCCCAAACACACTCCCTCCGTTATCACCACCTCTCTCATTCCCAAACCCACTCCCTCCGTTATCACCACCTCTCTCATTCCCAAACCCACTCCCTCCATTATCACCACCTCTGTCATTCCCAAACACGCTCCCTCCGTTATCACCACCTCTCTCATTCCCAAACCCACTCCCTCCGTTATCACCACCCTCATTCCCAAACCCACTCCCTCCATTATCACCACCTCTGTCATTCCCAAACACGCTCCCTCCGTTATCACCACCTCTCTCATTCCCAAACCCACTCCCTCCGTTATCACCACCCTCATTCCCAAACACACTCCCTCCGTTATCACCATCCTCATTCCCACACATCCAAAACCCAGCTCTCTCATTCCCAAACACATTCCCTCCATTATCACCACCTCTCTCATTCCCAAACACACTCCCTCCATTATCACCACCTCTCTCATTCCCAAACACACTCCCTCTGTGGAGGGAGTAGACCTGTGGGAGTATACTCTCACATGGTGGATTGGATAGTGGACTATTTGACAGATAGACCTCAGTATGTGCGGTTGGGAGACTGTAGGTCTGACACGGAGGTCAGCAGCACAGGGGTGCCGCAGGGAACCGTACTCTCTCCGGGCCTGTTCACCCTGTACACATCAGACTTCCAATATAACTCGGAGTCCTGCCATGTGCAGAAGTTCGCTGATGACACGGCCATAGTGGGGTGTGTCAGGAATGGACAGGAGGAGGAGTATAGGAAACTGATACAGGACTTTGTGATATGGTGCAACTCAAACTACCTGCGTCTCAATATCACCAAGACCAAGGAGATGGTGGTGGACTTTAGGAGATCTAGGCCTCATATGGAGCCAGTGATCATTAATGGAGAATGTGTGGAGCAGGTTAAGACCTACAAGTATCTGGGAGTACAGTTAGACGAGAAGCTAGACTGGACTGCCAACACAGATGCCTTGTGCAGGAAGGCACAGAGTCGACTGTACTTCCTTAGAAGGTTGGCGTCATTCAATGCCTGTAGTGAGATGCTGAAGATGTTCTATAGGTCAGTTGTGGAGAGCGCCCTCTTCTTTGTGTTGGCGTGTTGGGGAGGAAGCATTAAGAAGAGGGACGCCTCACGTCTTAATAAGCTGGTAAGGAAGGCGGGCTCTGTCGTGGGCAAAGTACTGGAGAGTTTAACATCCGTAGCTGAGCGAAGGGCGCTGAGTAGGCTACGGTCAATTATGGAAAACTCTGAACATCCTCTACATAGCACCATCCAGAGACAGAGAAGCAGTTTCAGCGACAGGTTACTATCGATGCAATGCTCCTAAGACAGGATGAAGAGGTCAATACTCCCCAATGCCATTAGGCTTTACAATTCAACCGCCTAGACTTAAGAACTTTTTAAAAGCTATTATTAATGCTTTTTGAGATAGTGATTTAGATGCATATCATATTTTTTACTGAGTTAAGTATTGTATGTAATTAGTTTTGCTACAACAAGTGTATGGGACATTGGAAAAAAAAGTTGAATTTCCCCATGGGGATGAATAAAGTATCTATCTATCTATCTATCTATCTATCTATCTATCTATCTATCTATCTATCTATCTATCTATCTATCTATCAACACCTCTCTCATTCCCAAACACACTCCCTCTGTTATCAACACCCTCATTCACAAACACACTCCCTCCGTTATCACCACCCACATTCCCAAACACACTCCCTCCGTTATCACCACCTCTCTCATTCCCAAACACACTCCCTCCGTTATCACCACCCACATTCCCACACACACTCCCTCCGTTATCACCACCTCTCTCATTCCCACACACACTCCCTCCGTTATCACCACCTCTCTCATTCACAAACACACTCCCTCCGTTATCACCACCCTCATTCACAAACACACTCCCTCCGTTATCACCACCCTTATTCCTAAACACACTCAGTCCGTTATCACCACCCACATTCCCAAACACACTCCGTTCGTTATCACCACCATCATTCCCAAACACACTCCCTCCGTTATCACCACCTCTCTCATTCCCAAACACACTCCCTCCGTTATCACCACCCACATTCCCAAACACACTCGCTCCGTTATCACCAACTCTCTCATTCCCAAACACACTCCCTCCACTATCACCACCTCTCTCATTCCCACACACACTCCCTCCGTTATCACCACCTCTCTCTTTCCCAAACACACTCCCTCCATTATCACCACCTTTCTCATTCCCAAACCCACTCCCTCCGTTATCACCACCCTCATTCACAAACACACTCCCTCCGTTATCACCACCCTTATTCCTAAACACACTCAGTCCGTTATCACCACCTCTCTCATTCCCAAACACACTCCGTTCGTTATCACCACCATCATTCCCAAACACAATCCCTCCGTTATCAACACCCTCATTCCCAAACACACTCCCTCTGTTGTCACCACCCTCATTCCCAAACACACTCCCTCCATTATCACCACCCTCATTCCCAAACACACTCCCTCCATTATCACCACTCTCATTCCGAAACACATTCCCTCCGTTATCACCACCTCTCTCATTCCTAAACACACTCCCTCCGTTATCACAACACTCATTCCTAAACACACTCCCTCCGTTATCACCACCTCTCTCATTCCCAAACACACTCCCTCCACTATCACCACCTCTCTCATTCCCAAACACACTCCCTCCGTTATCACCACCTCTCTCTTTCCCAAACACACTCCCTCCGATATCACCACCTCTCTCTTTCCCAAACACACTCCCTCCGTTATCACCACCTCTCTCTTTCCCAAACACACTCCCTCCGTTATCACCACTCTCATTCCCAAACACACTCCCTCCGTTATCACCACCTCTCTCATTCCCAAACACACTCCCTCCGTTATGACCACCCTCATTCCCACACATCCAAAACCCACATCTCTCATTCCCAAACACACTCCCTCCGTTATCACCACCCTCATTCCCAAACACACTCCCTCCGATATCACCACCTCTCTCTTTCCCAAACACACTCCCTCCGTTATCACCACCTCTCTCTTTCCCAAACACACTCCCTCAGTTATCACCACCTCTCTCATTCCCAAACACACTCCCTCCGTTATCACCACCTCTCTCTTTCCCAAACACACTCCCTCCGATATCACCACCTCTCTCTTTCCCAAACACACTCCCTCCGTTATCACCACCTCTCTCTTTCCCAAACACACTCCCTCCGTTATCACCACCTCTCATTCCCAAACACACTCCCTCCGTTATCACCACCTCTCTCTTTCCCAAACACACTCCCTCCGATATCACCACCTCTCTCTTTCCCAAACACACTCCCTCCGTTATCACCACCTCTCTCTTTCCCAAACACACTCCCTCCGATATCACCACCTCTCTCTTTCCCAAACACACTCCCTCCGTTATCACCACCTCTCTCTTTCCCAAACACACTCCCTCCGTTATCACCACTCTCATTCCCAAACACACTCCCTCCGTTATCACCACCTCTCTCATTCCCAAACACACTCCCTCCGTTATGACCACCCTCATTCCCACACATCCAAAACCCACATCTCTCATTCCCAAACACACTCCCTCCGATATCACCACCTCTCTCTTTCCCAAACACACTCCCTCCGTTATCACCACCTCTCTCTTTCCCAAACACACTCCCTCCGTTATCACCACCTCTCATTCCCAAACACACTCCCTCCGTTATCACCACATCTCTCTTTCCCAAACACACTCCCTCCGATATCACCACCTCTCTCTTTCCCAAACACACTCCCTCCGTTATCACCACCTCTCTCTTTCCCAAACACACTCCCTCCGATATCACCACCTCTCTCTTTCCCAAACACACTCCCTCCGTTATCACCACCTCTCTCTTTCCCAAACACACTCCCTCCGTTATCACCACTCTCATTCCCAAACACACTCCCTCCGTTATCACCACCTCTCTCATTCCCAAACACACTCCCTCCGTTATGACCACCCTCATTCCCACACATCCAAAACCCACATCTCTCATTCCCAAACACACTCCCTCCGATATCACCACCTCTGTCATTCCCAAACACACTCCCTCCGTTATCACCACCCTCATTCCCAAACACACTCCCTCCGTTATCAACACCCTCATTCCCAAACACACTCCCTCCGTTATCACCACCCCTCTCATTCCCAAACACACTCCCTCCGTTATCACCACCCTCATTCCCAAACACACTCCCTCCGTTATCACCACCTTTCTCATTCCCAAACACACTCCCTCCGTTATCACCACCTCTCTCATTCCCAAACACACTCCCTCCGTTATCACCACCTCTCTCATTCCCAAACACACTCCCTCCGTTATCACCACCCTCATTCCCAAACACACTCCCTCCGTTATCACCACCTTTCTCATTCCCAAACACACTCCCTCCGTTATCACCACCTCTCTCATTCCCAAACACACTCCCTCCATTATCAACACCCTCATTCCCAAACACACTCCCTCCGTTATCACCACCCTCATTCCCAAACACACTCCCTCCGTTATCACCACCTTTCTCATTCCCAAACACACTCCCTCCGTTATCACCACCTCTCTCATTCCCAAACACACTCCCTCCATTATCAACACCCTCATTCCCAAACACACTCCCTCCGTTATCACCACCCTCATTCCCACACATCCAAATCCCACCCCTCTCATTCCCAAACACACTCCCTCCGTTATCACCACCCTCATTCCCAAACACACTCCCTCCGTTATCACCACCCTCATTCCCAAACACAGTCCCTCCGTTATCACCACCTCTCTCTTTCCCAAACACACTCCCTCCGTTATCACCACCTCTCTCTTTCCCAAACACACTCCCTCAGTTATCACCACCTCTCTCATTCCCAAACACACTCCCTCCGTTATCACCACCTCTCTCTTTCCCAAACACACTCCCTCCGATATCACCACCTCTCTCTTTCCCAAACACAATCCCTCCGTTATCACCACCTCTCTCTTTCCCAAACACACTCCCTCCGTTATCACCACCTCTCATTCCCAAACACACTCCCTCCGTTATCAACACCCTCATTCCCAAACACACTCCCTCTGTTATCACCACCCTTATTCCTAAACACACTCAGTCCGTTATCACCACATCTCTCATTCCCAAACACACTCCGTCCGTTATCACCACCATCATTCCCAAACACAATCCCTCCGTTATCAACACCCTCATTCCCAAACACACTCCCTCTGTTGTCACCACCCTCATTCCCAAACACACTCCCTCCATTATCACCACCCTCATTCCCAAACACATTCCCTCCGTTATCACCACCTCTCTCATTCCGAAACACACTCCCTCCGTTATCACCACCCTCATTCCTAAACACACTCCCTCCGTTATCACAACACTCATTCCTAAACACACTCCCTCCGTTATCACCACCTCTCTCATTCCCAAACACACTCCCTCCACTATCACCACCTCTCTCATTCCCAAACACACTCCCTCCGTTATCACCACCTCTCTCTTTCCCAAACACACTCCCTCCGATATCACCACCTCTCTCTTTCCCAAACACACTCCCTCCGTTATCACCACCTCTCTCTTTCCCAAACACACTCCCTCCGTTATCACCACTCTCATTCCCAAACACACTCCCTCCGTTATCACCACCTCTCTCATTCCCAAACACACTCCCTCCGATATCACCACCTCTCTCTTTCCCAAACACACTCCCTCCGTTATCACCACTCTCATTCCCAAACACACTCCCTCCGTTATCACCACCCTCATTCCCAAACACACTCCCTCCGATATCACCACCTCTCTCTTTCCCAAACACACTCCCTCCGTTATCACCACCTCTCTCTTTCCCAAACACACTCCCTCAGTTATCACCACCTCTCTCATTCCCAAACACACTCCCTCCGTTATCACCACCTCTCTCTTTCCCAAACACACTCCCTCCGATATCACCACCTCTCTCTTTCCCAAACACACTCCCTCCGTTATCACCACCACTCTCTTTCCCAAACACACTCCCTCCGATATCACCACCTCTCTCATTCCCAAACACACTCCCTCCGTTATCACCACCTCTCTCATTCCCAAACACACTCCCTCCGTTATGACCACCCTCATTCCCACACATCCAAAACCCACATCTCTCATTCCCAAACACACTCCCTCCGTTATCACCACCCTCATTCCCAAACACACTCCCTCCGATATCACCACCTCTCTCTTTCCCAAACACACTCCCTCCGATATCACCACCTCTCTCTTTCCCAAACACACTCCCTCCGTTATCACCACCCTCATTCCCAAACACACTCCCTCCGATATCACCACCTCTCTCTTTCCCAAACACACTCCCTCCGTTATCACCACCTCTCTCATTCCCAAACACACTCCCTCAGTTATCACCACCTCTCTCATTCCCAAACACACTCCCTCCGTTATCACCACCTCTCTCTTTCCCAAACACACTCCCTCCGATATCACCACCTCTCTCTTTCCCAAACACACTCCCTCCGTTATCACCACCTCTCTCATTCCCAAACACACTCCCTCCGTTATCACCACCTCTCTCATTCCCAAACACACTCCCTCCGTTATCACCACCTCTCTCATTCCCAAACACACTCCCTCCGTTATCACCACCTCTCTCTTTCCCAAACACACTCCCTCCGTTATCACCACCTCTCATTCCCAAACACACTCCCTCCGTTATCACCACCTCTCTCTTTCCCAAACACACTCCCTCCGATATCACCACCTCTCTCTTTCCCAAACACACTCCCTCCGTTATCACCACCTCTCTCTTTCCCAAACACACTCCCTCCGATATCACCACCTCTCTCTTTCCCAAACACACTCCCTCCGTTATCACCACCTCTCTCTTTCCCAAACACACTCCCTCCGTTATCACCACTCTCATTCCCAAACACACTCCCTCCGTTATCACCACCTCTCTCATTCCCAAACACACTCCCTCCGTTATGACCACCCTCATTCCCACACATCCAAAACCCAGCTCTCTCATTCCCAAACACATTCCCTCCATTATCACCACCTCTCTCATTCCCAAACACACTCCCTCCATTATCACCACCTCTCTCATTCCCAAACACACTCCCTCTGTGGAGGGAGTAGACCTGTGGGAGTATACTCTCACATGGTGGATTGGATAGTGGACTATTTGACAGATAGACCTCAGTATGTGCGGTTGGGAGACTGTAGGTCTGACACGGAGGTCAGCAGCACAGGGGTGCCGCAGGGAACCGTACTCTCTCCGGGCCTGTTCACCCTGTACACATCAGACTTCCAATATAACTCGGAGTCCTGCCATGTGCAGAAGTTCGCTGATGACACGGCCATAGTGGGGTGTGTCAGGAATGGACAGGAGGAGGAGTATAGGAAACTGATACAGGACTTTGTGATATGGTGCAACTCAAACTACCTGCGTCTCAATATCACCAAGACCAAGGAGATGGTGGTGGACTTTAGGAGATCTAGGCCTCATATGGAGCCAGTGATCATTAATGGAGAATGTGTGGAGCAGGTTAAGACCTACAAGTATCTGGGAGTACAGTTAGACGAGAAGCTAGACTGGACTGCCAACACAGATGCCTTGTGCAGGAAGGCACAGAGTCGACTGTACTTCCTTAGAAGGTTGGCGTCATTCAATGCCTGTAGTGAGATGCTGAAGATGTTCTATAGGTCAGTTGTGGAGAGCGCCCTCTTCTTTGTGTTGGCGTGTTGGGGAGGAAGCATTAAGAAGAGGGACGCCTCACGTCTTAATAAGCTGGTAAGGAAGGCGGGCTCTGTCGTGGGCAAAGTACTGGAGAGTTTAACATCCGTAGCTGAGCGAAGGGCGCTGAGTAGGCTACGGTCAATTATGGAAAACTCTGAACATCCTCTACATAGCACCATCCAGAGACAGAGAAGCAGTTTCAGCGACAGGTTACTATCGATGCAATGCTCCTAAGACAGGATGAAGAGGTCAATACTCCCCAATGCCATTAGGCTTTACAATTCAACCGCCTAGACTTAAGAACTTTTTAAAAGCTATTATTAATGCTTTTTGAGATAGTGATTTAGATGCATATCATATTTTTTACTGAGTTAAGTATTGTATGTAATTAGTTTTGCTACAACAAGTGTATGGGACATTGGAAAAAAAAGTTGAATTTCCCCATGGGGATGAATAAAGTATCTATCTATCTATCTATCTATCTATCTATCTATCTATCTATCTATCTATCTATCTATCTATCTATCTATCAACACCTCTCTCATTCCCAAACACACTCCCTCTGTTATCAACACCCTCATTCACAAACACACTCCCTCCGTTATCACCACCCACATTCCCAAACACACTCCCTCCGTTATCACCACCTCTCTCATTCCCAAACACACTCCCTCCGTTATCACCACCCACATTCCCACACACACTCCCTCCGTTATCACCACCTCTCTCATTCCCACACACACTCCCTCCGTTATCACCACCTCTCTCATTCACAAACACACTCCCTCCGTTATCACCACCCTCATTCACAAACACACTCCCTCCGTTATCACCACCCTTATTCCTAAACACACTCAGTCCGTTATCACCACCCACATTCCCAAACACACTCCGTTCGTTATCACCACCATCATTCCCAAACACACTCCCTCCGTTATCACCACCTCTCTCATTCCCAAACACACTCCCTCCGTTATCACCACCCACATTCCCAAACACACTCGCTCCGTTATCACCAACTCTCTCATTCCCAAACACACTCCCTCCACTATCACCACCTCTCTCATTCCCACACACACTCCCTCCGTTATCACCACCTCTCTCTTTCCCAAACACACTCCCTCCATTATCACCACCTTTCTCATTCCCAAACCCACTCCCTCCGTTATCACCACCCTCATTCACAAACACACTCCCTCCGTTATCACCACCCTTATTCCTAAACACACTCAGTCCGTTATCACCACCTCTCTCATTCCCAAACACACTCCGTTCGTTATCACCACCATCATTCCCAAACACAATCCCTCCGTTATCAACACCCTCATTCCCAAACACACTCCCTCTGTTGTCACCACCCTCATTCCCAAACACACTCCCTCCATTATCACCACCCTCATTCCCAAACACACTCCCTCCATTATCACCACTCTCATTCCGAAACACATTCCCTCCGTTATCACCACCTCTCTCATTCCTAAACACACTCCCTCCGTTATCACAACACTCATTCCTAAACACACTCCCTCCGTTATCACCACCTCTCTCATTCCCAAACACACTCCCTCCACTATCACCACCTCTCTCATTCCCAAACACACTCCCTCCGTTATCACCACCTCTCTCTTTCCCAAACACACTCCCTCCGATATCACCACCTCTCTCTTTCCCAAACACACTCCCTCCGTTATCACCACCTCTCTCTTTCCCAAACACACTCCCTCCGTTATCACCACTCTCATTCCCAAACACACTCCCTCCGTTATCACCACCTCTCTCATTCCCAAACACACTCCCTCCGTTATGACCACCCTCATTCCCACACATCCAAAACCCACATCTCTCATTCCCAAACACACTCCCTCCGTTATCACCACCCTCATTCCCAAACACACTCCCTCCGATATCACCACCTCTCTCTTTCCCAAACACACTCCCTCCGTTATCACCACCTCTCTCTTTCCCAAACACACTCCCTCAGTTATCACCACCTCTCTCATTCCCAAACACACTCCCTCCGTTATCACCACCTCTCTCTTTCCCAAACACACTCCCTCCGATATCACCACCTCTCTCTTTCCCAAACACACTCCCTCCGTTATCACCACCTCTCTCTTTCCCAAACACACTCCCTCCGTTATCACCACCTCTCATTCCCAAACACACTCCCTCCGTTATCACCACCTCTCTCTTTCCCAAACACACTCCCTCCGATATCACCACCTCTCTCTTTCCCAAACACACTCCCTCCGTTATCACCACCTCTCTCTTTCCCAAACACACTCCCTCCGATATCACCACCTCTCTCTTTCCCAAACACACTCCCTCCGTTATCACCACCTCTCTCTTTCCCAAACACACTCCCTCCGTTATCACCACTCTCATTCCCAAACACACTCCCTCCGTTATCACCACCTCTCTCATTCCCAAACACACTCCCTCCGTTATGACCACCCTCATTCCCACACATCCAAAACCCACATCTCTCATTCCCAAACACACTCCCTCCGATATCACCACCTCTCTCTTTCCCAAACACACTCCCTCCGTTATCACCACCTCTCTCTTTCCCAAACACACTCCCTCCGTTATCACCACCTCTCATTCCCAAACACACTCCCTCCGTTATCACCACATCTCTCTTTCCCAAACACACTCCCTCCGATATCACCACCTCTCTCTTTCCCAAACACACTCCCTCCGTTATCACCACCTCTCTCTTTCCCAAACACACTCCCTCCGATATCACCACCTCTCTCTTTCCCAAACACACTCCCTCCGTTATCACCACCTCTCTCTTTCCCAAACACACTCCCTCCGTTATCACCACTCTCATTCCCAAACACACTCCCTCCGTTATCACCACCTCTCTCATTCCCAAACACACTCCCTCCGTTATGACCACCCTCATTCCCACACATCCAAAACCCACATCTCTCATTCCCAAACACACTCCCTCCGATATCACCACCTCTGTCATTCCCAAACACACTCCCTCCGTTATCACCACCCTCATTCCCAAACACACTCCCTCCGTTATCAACACCCTCATTCCCAAACACACTCCCTCCGTTATCACCACCCCTCTCATTCCCAAACACACTCCCTCCGTTATCACCACCCTCATTCCCAAACACACTCCCTCCGTTATCACCACCTTTCTCATTCCCAAACACACTCCCTCCGTTATCACCACCTCTCTCATTCCCAAACACACTCCCTCCGTTATCACCACCTCTCTCATTCCCAAACACACTCCCTCCGTTATCACCACCCTCATTCCCAAACACACTCCCTCCGTTATCACCACCTTTCTCATTCCCAAACACACTCCCTCCGTTATCACCACCTCTCTCATTCCCAAACACACTCCCTCCATTATCAACACCCTCATTCCCAAACACACTCCCTCCGTTATCACCACCCTCATTCCCAAACACACTCCCTCCGTTATCACCACCTTTCTCATTCCCAAACACACTCCCTCCGTTATCACCACCTCTCTCATTCCCAAACACACTCCCTCCATTATCAACACCCTCATTCCCAAACACACTCCCTCCGTTATCACCACCCTCATTCCCACACATCCAAATCCCACCCCTCTCATTCCCAAACACACTCCCTCCGTTATCACCACCCTCATTCCCAAACACACTCCCTCCGTTATCACCACCCTCATTCCCAAACACAGTCCCTCCGTTATCACCACCTCTCTCTTTCCCAAACACACTCCCTCCGTTATCACCACCTCTCTCTTTCCCAAACACACTCCCTCAGTTATCACCACCTCTCTCATTCCCAAACACACTCCCTCCGTTATCACCACCTCTCTCTTTCCCAAACACACTCCCTCCGATATCACCACCTCTCTCTTTCCCAAACACAATCCCTCCGTTATCACCACCTCTCTCTTTCCCAAACACACTCCCTCCGTTATCACCACCTCTCATTCCCAAACACACTCCCTCCGTTATCAACACCCTCATTCCCAAACACACTCCCTCTGTTATCACCACCCTTATTCCTAAACACACTCAGTCCGTTATCACCACATCTCTCATTCCCAAACACACTCCGTCCGTTATCACCACCATCATTCCCAAACACAATCCCTCCGTTATCAACACCCTCATTCCCAAACACACTCCCTCTGTTGTCACCACCCTCATTCCCAAACACACTCCCTCCATTATCACCACCCTCATTCCCAAACACATTCCCTCCGTTATCACCACCTCTCTCATTCCGAAACACACTCCCTCCGTTATCACCACCCTCATTCCTAAACACACTCCCTCCGTTATCACAACACTCATTCCTAAACACACTCCCTCCGTTATCACCACCTCTCTCATTCCCAAACACACTCCCTCCACTATCACCACCTCTCTCATTCCCAAACACACTCCCTCCGTTATCACCACCTCTCTCTTTCCCAAACACACTCCCTCCGATATCACCACCTCTCTCTTTCCCAAACACACTCCCTCCGTTATCACCACCTCTCTCTTTCCCAAACACACTCCCTCCGTTATCACCACTCTCATTCCCAAACACACTCCCTCCGTTATCACCACCTCTCTCATTCCCAAACACACTCCCTCCGATATCACCACCTCTCTCTTTCCCAAACACACTCCCTCCGTTATCACCACTCTCATTCCCAAACACACTCCCTCCGTTATCACCACCCTCATTCCCAAACACACTCCCTCCGATATCACCACCTCTCTCTTTCCCAAACACACTCCCTCCGTTATCACCACCTCTCTCTTTCCCAAACACACTCCCTCAGTTATCACCACCTCTCTCATTCCCAAACACACTCCCTCCGTTATCACCACCTCTCTCTTTCCCAAACACACTCCCTCCGATATCACCACCTCTCTCTTTCCCAAACACACTCCCTCCGTTATCACCACCACTCTCTTTCCCAAACACACTCCCTCCGATATCACCACCTCTCTCATTCCCAAACACACTCCCTCCGTTATCACCACCTCTCTCATTCCCAAACACACTCCCTCCGTTATGACCACCCTCATTCCCACACATCCAAAACCCACATCTCTCATTCCCAAACACACTCCCTCCGTTATCACCACCCTCATTCCCAAACACACTCCCTCCGATATCACCACCTCTCTCTTTCCCAAACACACTCCCTCCGATATCACCACCTCTCTCTTTCCCAAACACACTCCCTCCGTTATCACCACCCTCATTCCCAAACACACTCCCTCCGATATCACCACCTCTCTCTTTCCCAAACACACTCCCTCCGTTATCACCACCTCTCTCATTCCCAAACACACTCCCTCAGTTATCACCACCTCTCTCATTCCCAAACACACTCCCTCCGTTATCACCACCTCTCTCTTTCCCAAACACACTCCCTCCGATATCACCACCTCTCTCTTTCCCAAACACACTCCCTCCGTTATCACCACCTCTCTCATTCCCAAACACACTCCCTCCGTTATCACCACCTCTCTCATTCCCAAACACACTCCCTCCGTTATCACCACCTCTCTCATTCCCAAACACACTCCCTCCGTTATCACCACCTCTCTCTTTCCCAAACACACTCCCTCCGTTATCACCACCTCTCATTCCCAAACACACTCCCTCCGTTATCACCACCTCTCTCTTTCCCAAACACACTCCCTCCGATATCACCACCTCTCTCTTTCCCAAACACACTCCCTCCGTTATCACCACCTCTCTCTTTCCCAAACACACTCCCTCCGATATCACCACCTCTCTCTTTCCCAAACACACTCCCTCCGTTATCACCACCTCTCTCTTTCCCAAACACACTCCCTCCGTTATCACCACTCTCATTCCCAAACACACTCCCTCCGTTATCACCACCTCTCTCATTCCCAAACACACTCCCTCCGTTATGACCACCCTCATTCCCACACATCCAAAACCCACATCTCTCATTCCCAAACACACTCCCTCCGATATCACCACCTCTCTCTTTCCCAAACACACTCCCTCCGTTATCACCACCTCTCTCTTTCCCAAACACACTCCCTCCGTTATCACCACCTCTCATTCCCAAACACACTCCCTCCGTTATCACCACATCTCTCTTTCCCAAACACACTCCCTCCGATATCACCACCTCTCTCTTTCCCAAACACACTCCCTCCGTTATCACCACCTCTCTCTTTCCCAAACACACTCCCTCCGATATCACCACCTCTCTCTTTCCCAAACACACTCCCTCCGTTATCACCACCTCTCTCTTTCCCAAACACACTCCCTCCGTTATCACCACCTCTCTCTTTCCCAAACACACTCCCTCCATTATCACCACCTTTCTCATTCCCAAACACACTCCCACCGATATCACCACCTCTGTCATTCCCAAACACACTCCCTCCATTTATCACCACCCTCATTCCCAAACACACTCCCTCCGTTATCAACACCCTCATCCCCAAACACACTCCCTCCGTTATCACCACCCCTCTCATTCCCAAACACACTCCCTCCGTTATCACCACCCTCATTCCCAAACACACTCCCTCCGTTATCACCACCTTTCTCATTCCCAAACACACTCCCTCTGTTATCACCACCTCTCTCATTCCCAAACACACTCCCTCCGTTATCACCACCTCTCTCATTCCCAAACACACTCCCTCCGTTATCACCACCCTCATTCCCAAACACACTCCCTCCGTTATCACCACCTTTCTCATTCCCAAACACACTCCCTCCGTTATCACCACCTCTCTCATTCCCAAACACACTCCCTCCATTATCAACCCCCTCATTCCCAAACACACTCCCTCCGTTATCACCACCCTCATTCCCAAACACACTCCCTCCGTTATCACCACCTTTCTCATTCCCAAACACACTCCCTCCGTTATCACCACCTCTCTCATTCCCAAACACACTCCCTCCATTATCAACACCCTCATTCCCAAACACACTCCCTCCGTTATCACCACCCTCATTCCCAAACATCCAAATCCCACCCCTCTCATTCCCAAACACACTCCCTCCGTTATCACCACCCTCATTCCCAAACACACTCCCTCCGTTATCACCACCCTCATTCCCAAACACAGTCCCTCCGTTATCACCACCTCTCTCTTTCCCAAACACACTCCCTCCGTTATCACCACCTCTCTCTTTCCCAAACACACTCCCTCAGTTATCACCACCTCTCTCATTCCCAAACACACTCCCTCCGTTATCACCACCTCTCTCTTTCCCAAACACACTCCCTCCGATATCACCACCTCTCTCTTTCCCAAACACACTCCCTCCGTTATCACCACCTCTCTCTTTCCCAAACACACTCCCTCCGATATCACCACCTCTCTCTTTCCCAAACACACTCCCTCCGTTATCACCACCTCTCTCTTTCCCAAACACACTCCCTCCGTTATCACCACCTCTCTCTTTCCCAAACACACTCCCTCCATTATCACCACCTTTCTCATTCCCAAACACACTCCCACCGATATCACCACCTCTGTCATTCCCAAACACACTCCCTCCATTTATCACCACCCTCATTCCCAAACACACTCCCTCCGTTATCAACACCCTCATCCCCAAACACACTCCCTCCGTTATCACCACCCCTCTCATTCCCAAACACACTCCCTCCGTTATCACCACCCTCATTCCCAAACACACTCCCTCCGTTATCACCACCTTTCTCATTCCCAAACACACTCCCTCTGTTATCACCACCTCTCTCATTCCCAAACACACTCCCTCCGTTATCACCACCTCTCTCATTCCCAAACACACTCCCTCCGTTATCACCACCCTCATTCCCAAACACACTCCCTCCGTTATCACCACCTTTCTCATTCCCAAACACACTCCCTCCGTTATCACCACCTCTCTCATTCCCAAACACACTCCCTCCATTATCAACCCCCTCATTCCCAAACACACTCCCTCCGTTATCACCACCCTCATTCCCAAACACACTCCCTCCGTTATCACCACCTTTCTCATTCCCAAACACACTCCCTCCGTTATCACCACCTCTCTCATTCCCAAACACACTCCCTCCATTATCAACACCCTCATTCCCAAACACACTCCCTCCGTTATCACCACCCTCATTCCCAAACATCCAAATCCCACCCCTCTCATTCCCAAACACACTCCCTCCGTTATCACCACCCTCATTCCCAAACACACTCCCTCCGTTATCACCACCCTCATTCCCAAACACAGTCCCTCCGTTATCACCACCTCTCTCTTTCCCAAACACACTCCCTCCGTTATCACCACCTCTCTCTTTCCCAAACACACTCCCTCAGTTATCACCACCTCTCTCATTCCCAAACACACTCCCTCCGTTATCACCACCTCTCTCTTTCCCAAACACACTCCCTCCGATATCACCACCTCTCTCTTTCCCAAACACACTCCCTCCGTTATCACCACCTCTCTCTTTCCCAAACACACTCCCTCCGTTATCACCACCTCTCATTCCCAAACACACTCCCTCCGTTATCACCACCTCTCTCTTTCCCAAACACACTCCCTCCGATATCACCACCTCTCTCTTTCCCAAACACACTCCCTCCGTTATCACCACCTCTCTCTTTCCCAAACACACTCCCTCCGATATCACCACCTCTCTCTTTCCCAAACACACTCCCTCCGATATCACCACCTCTCTCATTCCCAAACCCACTCCCTCCATTATCACCACCCTCATTCCCAAACACACTCCCTCCGTTATCACCACCTCTCTCTTTCCCAAACACACTCCCTCCGATATCACCACCTCTCTCATTCCCAAACCCACTCCCTCCATTATCACCACCCTCATTCCCAAACACACTCCCTCCGTTATCACCACCTCTCTCTTTCCCAAACACACTCCCTCCGTTATCACCACCTCTCTCTTTCCCAAACACACTCCCTCCGTTATCACCACTCTCATTCCCAAACACACTCCCTCCGTTATCACCACCTCTCTCATTCCCAAACACACTCCCTCCGTTATGACCACCCTCATTCCCACACATCCAAAACCCACATCTCTCATTCCCAAACACACTCCCTCCGATATCACCACCTCTCTCTTTCCCAAACACACTCCCTCCGTTATCACCACCTCTCTCTTTCCCAAACACACTCCCTCAGTTATCACCACCTCTCTCATTCCCAAACACACTCCCTCCGTTATGACCACCCTCATTCCCACACATCCAAAACCCACATCTCTCATTCCCAAACACACTCCCTCCGATATCACCACCTCTCTCTTTCCCAAACACACTCCCTCCGTTATCACCACCTCTCTCTTTCCCAAACACACTCCCTCAGTTATCACCACCTCTCTCATTCCCAAACACACTCCCTCAGTTATCACCACCTCTCTCATTCCCAAACACACTCCCTCCGTTATCAACACCTCTCTCTTTCCCAAACACACTCCCTCCGATATCACCACCTCTCTCTTTCCCAAACACACTCCCTCCGTTATCACCACCTCTCTCTTTCCCAAACACACTCCCTCCGTTATCACCACCTCTCATTCCCAAACACACTCCCTCCGTTATCACCACCTCTCTCTTTCCCAAACACACTCCCTCCGATATCACCACCTCTCTCTTTCCCAAACACACTCCCTCCGTTATCACCACCTCTCTCTTTCCCAAACACACTCCCTACGATATCACCACCTCTCTCTTTCCCAAACACACTCCCTCCGTTATCACCACCTCTCTCTTTCCCAAACACACTCCCTCCGTTATCACCACTCTCATTCCCAAACACACTCCCTCCGTTATCACCACCTCTCTCATTCCCAAACACACTCCCTCCGATATCACCACCTCTCTCTTTCCCAAACACACTCCCTCCGTTATCACCACCTCTCTCTTTCCCAAACACACTCCCTCCGATATCACCACCTCTCTCTTTCCCAAACACACTCCCTCCGTTATCACCACCTCTCTCTTTCCCAAACACACTCCCTCCGTTATCACCACTCTCATTCCCAAACACACTCCCTCCGTTATCACCACCTCTCTCATTCCCAAACACACTCCCTCCGTTATGACCACCCTCATTCCCACACATCCAAAACCCACATCTCTCATTCCCAAACACACTCCCTCCGATATCACCACCTCTGTCATTCCCAAACACACTCCCTCTGTTATCACCACCCTCATTCCCAAACACACTCCCTCCGTTATCAACACCCTCATTCCCAAACACACTCCCTCCGTTATCACCACCCCTCTCATTCCCAAACACACTCCCTCCGTTATCACCACCCTCATTCCCAAACACACTCCCTCCGTTATCACGACCTTTCTCATTCCCAAACACACTCCCTCTGTTATCACCACCTCTCTCATTCCCAAACACACTCCCTCCGTTATCACCACCTCTCTCATTCCCAAACACACTCCCTCCGTTATCACCACCCTCATTCCCAAACACACTCCCTCCGTTATCACCACCTTTCTCATTCCCAAACACACTCCCTCCGTTATCACCACCTCTCTCATTCCCAAACACACTCCCTCCATTATCAACACCCTCATTCCCAAACACACTCCCTCCGTTATCACCACCCTCATTCCCAAACACACTCCCTCCGTTATCACCACCTTTCTCATTCCCAAACACACACCCTCCGTTATCACCACCTCTCTCATTCCCAAACACACTCCCTCCGTTATCACCACCTCTCTCATTCCCAAACACACTCCCTCCATTATCACCACCTCTCTCATTCCCAAACACACTCCCTCCGTTATCACCACCTCTCTCATTCCCAAACACACTCCCTCCATTATCAACACCCTCATTCCCAAACACACTCCCTCCGTTATCACCACCCTCATTCCCACACATCCAAATCCCACCCCTCTCATTCCCAAACACACTCCCTCCGTTATCACCACCCTCATTCCCAAACACACTCCCTCCGTTATCACCACCCTCATTCCCAAACACAGTCCCTCCGTTATCACCACCTCTCTCATTCCCAAACACACTCCCTCCGTTATCACCACCTCTCTCTTTCCCAAACACACTCCCTCAGTTATCACCACCTCTCTCATTCCCAAACACACTCCCTCCGTTATCACCACCTCTCTCTTTCCCAAACACACTCCCTCCGATATCACCACCTCTCTCTTTCCCAAACACACTCCCTCCGTTATCACCACCTCTCTCTTTCCCAAACACACTCCCTCCGTTATCACCACCTCTCATTCCCAAACACACTCCCTCCGTTATCACCACCTCTCTCTTTCCCAAACACACTCCCTCCGATATCACCACCTCTCTCTTTCCCAAACACACTCCCTCCGTTATCACCACCTCTCTCTTTCCCAAACACACTCCCTCCGATATCACCACCTCTCTCTTTCCCAAACACACTCCCTCCGTTATCACCACCTCTCTCTTTCCCAAACACACTCCCTCCGTTATCACCACTCTCATTCCCAAACACACTCCCTCCGTTATCACCACCTCTCTCATTCCCAAACACACTCCCTCCGTTATGACCACCCTCATTCCCATACATCCAAAACCCACATCTCTCATTCCCAAACACACTCCCTCCGATATCACCACCTCTGTCATTCCCAAACACACTCCCTCCGTTGTCACCACCCTCATTCCCACACATCCAAAACCCACATCTCTCATTCCCAAACACACTCCCTCCGATATCACCACCTCTGTCATTCCCAAACACACTCCCTCCGTTATCACCACCCTCATTCCCAAACACACTCCCTCCGTTATCAACACCCTCATTCCCAAACACACTCCCTCCGTTATCACCACCCCTCTCATTCCCAAACACACTCCCTCCGTTATCACCACCCTCATTCCCAAACACACTCCCTCCGTTATCACCACCTTTCTCATTCCCAAACACACTCCCTCCGTTATCACCACCTCTCTCATTCCCAAACACACTCCCTCCGTTATCACCACCTTTCTCATTCCCAAACACACTCCCTCCGTTATCACCACCTCTCTCATTCCCAAACACACTCCCTCCGTTATCACCACCTCTCTCATTCCCAAACACACTCCCTCCGTTATCACCACCTCTCTCTTTCCCAAACAAACTCCCTCCATTATCAACACCCTCATTCCCAAACACACTCCCTCCGTTATCACCACCCTCAATCCCACACATCCAAATCCCACCCCTCTCATTCCCAAACACACTCCCTCCGTTATCACCACCCTCATTCCCAAACACAGTCCCTCCGTTATCACCACCTCTCTCTTTCCCAAACACACTCCCTCAGTTATCACCACCTCTCTCATTCCCAAACACACTCCCTCCGTTATCACCACCTCTCTCTTTCCCAAACACACTCCCTCAGTTATCACCACCTCTATCATTCCCAAACACACTCCCTCCGATATCACCACCTCTCTCTTTCCCAAACACACTCCCTCCGTTATCACCACCTCTCTCTTTCCCAAACACACTCCCTCCGTTATCACCACCTCTCATTCCCAAACACACTCCCTCCGTTATCACCACCTCTCTCTTTCCCAAACACACTCCCTCCGATATCACCACCTCTCTCTTTCCCAAACACACTCCCTCCGTTATCACCACCTCTCTCTTTCCCAAACACACTCCCTCCGATATCACCACCTCTCTCTTTCCCAAACACACTCCCTCCGTTATCACCACCTCTCTCTTTCCCAAACACACTCCCTCCGTTATCACCACTCTCATTCCCAAACACACTCCCTCCGTTATCACCACCTCTCTCATTCCCAAACACACTCCCTCCGTTATGACCACCCTCATTCCCACACATCCAAAACCCACATCTCTCATTCCCAAACACACTCCCTCCGATATCACCACCTCTGTCATTCCCAAACACACTCCCTCCGTTAACACCACCCTCATTCCCAAACACACTCCCTCCGTTATCAACACCCTCATTCCCAAACACACTCCCTCCGTTATCACCACCCCTCTCATTCCCAAACACACTCCCTCCGTTATCACCACCCTCATTCCCAAACACACTCCCTCCGTTATCACCACCTCTCTCATTCCCAAACACACTCCCTCCGTTATCACCACCTCTCTCATTCCCAAACACACTCCCTCCGTTATCACCACCCTCCTTCCCAAACACACTCCCTCCGTTATCACCACCCTCATTCCCACACATCCAAATCCCACCCCTCTCATTCCCAAACACACTCCCTCCGTTATCACCACCCTCATTCCCAAACACACTCCCTCCGTTATCACCACCCTCATTCCCAAACACACTCCCTCCGTTATCACCACCTCTCTCTTTCCCAAACACACTCCCTCCGTTATCACCACCTCTCTCTTTCCCAAACACACTCCCTCAGTTATCACCACCTCTCTCTTTCCCAAACACACTCCCTCCGTTATAACCACCTCTCATTCCCAAACACACTCCCTCCGTTATCACCACCTCTCTCTTTCCCAAACACACTCCCTCCGATATCACCACCTCTCTCTTTCCCAAACACACTCCCTCCGTTATCACCACCTCTCTCTTTCCCAAACACACACCGTCCGATATCACCACCTCTCTCTTTCCCAAACACACTCCCTCGGTTATCACCACCTCTCTCTTTCCCAAACACACTCCCTACGTTATCACCACTCTCATTCCCAAACACACTCCCTCCGTTATCACCACCCTCATTCCCAAACACACTCCCTCCGATATCACCACCTCTCTCTTTCCCAAACACACTCCCTCCGTTATCACCACCTCTCTCTTTCCCAAACACACTCCCTCCGATATCACCACCTCTCTCTTTCCCAAACACACTCCCTCCGTTATCACCACCCTCATTCCCAAACACACTCCCTCCAATATCACCACCTCTCTCTTTCCCAAACACACTCCCTCCGTTATCACCACCTCTCTCTTTCCTAAACACACTCCCTCCGATATCACCACCTCTCTCATTCCCAAACACACTCCCTCCGTTATCACCACCTCTCTCATTCCCAAACACACTCCCTCCATTATCACCACCTCTCTCATTCCCAAACACACTCCCTCCGTTATCACCACCCTCATTCCCAAACACACTCCCTCCGTTATCACCACCTCTCTCTTTCCCAAACACACTCCCTCCGTTATCACCACCCTCATTCCCAAACACACTCCCTCCGTTATCACCACCTCTCTCTTTCCCAAACACACTCCCTCCGTTATCACCACCTTTCTCATTCCCAAACACACTCCCTCCGATATCACCACCTCTCTCATTCCCAAACACACTCCCTCCGTTATCACCACCTCTCTCATTCCCAAACACACTCCCTCCGTTATCACCACCTCTCTCATTCCCAAACACACTCCCTCCGATATCACCACCTCTCTCTTTCCCAAACACACACCCTCCATTATCACCACCTTTCTCATTCCCAAACCCACTCCCTCAGTTATCACCACCTCTCTCATTCCCAAACACACTCCCTCCGTTATCACCACCTCTCTCTTTCCCAAACACACTCCCTCCATTATCACCACCTTTCTCATTCCCAAACCCACTCCCTCAGTTATCACCACCTTTCTCATTCCCAAACACACTCCATCCGTTATCACCACCTCTCTCTTTCCCAAACACACTCCCTCCGATATCACCACCTCTCTCATTCCCAAACACACTCCCTCCATTATCACCACCTTTCTCATTCCCAAACCCACTCCCTCCGTTATCACCACCTCCCTCATTCCCAAACACACTCCCTCCGTTATCACCACCCTAATTCCCACACATCCAAATCCCACCTCCCTCATTCCCAAACACACTCCCTCCGTTATCACCACCCTCATTCCCAAACACACTCCCTCCGTTATCACCACTTCTCTCATTCCCAAACACACTCCCTCCGTTATCACCACCTCTCTCATTCCCAAACACACTCCCTCCGTTATCACCACCTTTCTCATTCCCAAACAAACTCCCTCCGTTATCACCACCCTCATTCCCACACATCCAAAACCCAGCTATCTCATTCCCAAACACACTCCCTCCGTTATCAACACCTCTCTCCTTCCCAAACACACTCCCTCCGTTATCACCACCCTCATTCCCACACATCCAAATCCCACCCCTCTCATGCCCAAACACACTCCCTCCGTTATCACCACCTCTCTCATTCCCAAACACACTCCCTCCGTTATCACCACCTCTCTCATTCCCAAACACACTCCCTCCGTTATCAACACCTCTCTCATTCCCAAACACACTCCCTCCGTTATCACCACCTCTCTCATTCCCAAACACACTCCCTCCGTTATCACCACCCTCATTCCCACACATCCAAATCCCATCCCTCTCATTCCCAAACACACTCCCTCCGTTATCACCACTTCTCTCATTCCCAAACACACTCCCTCTGTTATCACCACGATCAGTCCCAAACACACTCCCTCCGTTATCACCACCATCATTCCCAAACACACTCCCTCAGTTATCACCACCTCTCTCATTCCCAAACACACTCCCTCCATTATCACCACCTCTCTCATTCCCAAACACACTCCGTCCGTTATCACCACCATCATTCCCAAACACACTCCCTCTGTTGTCACCACCCTCATTCCCAAACACAGTCCCTCTGTTGTCACCACCCTCATTCCCAAACACACTCCCTCCGTTATCACCACCCGCATTCCCACACATCCAAATCCCACCTCACTCATTCCCAAACACACTCCCTCCGTTGTCACCACCCTCATTCCCACACATCCAAATCCCACCCCTCTCATTCCTAAACACACACCCTCCGTTATCACCAACCTCATTCCCAAACACACTCCCTCCGTTATCACCACCCTCATTCCCAAACACACTCCCTCCATTATCACCACCCTCATTCCCAAACACAGTCCCTCCGTTATCACCACCTCTCTCTTTCCCAAACACACTCCCTCCGTTATCACCACCTCTCTCTTTCCCAAACACACTCCCTCAGTTATCACCACCTCTCTCATTCCCAAACACACTCCCTCCGTTATCACCACCTCTCTCTTTCCCAAACACACTCCCTCCGTTATCACCACCTCTCTCTTTCCCAAACACACTCCCTCCGTTATCACCACCTCTCTCATTCCCAAACACACTCCCTCCGTTATCACCACCCTCATTCCCAAACACACTCCCTCCGATATCACCACCTCTCTCATTCCCAAACACACTCCCTCTGTTATCACCACCCTCATTCCCACACATCCAAATCCCACCCCTCTCATTCCCAAACACACTCCCTCCGTTATCACCACTTCTCTCATTCCCAAACAAACTCCCTCTGTTATCACCACCCTCATTCCCAAACATCCAAATCCCACCCCTCTCATTCCCAAACACACTCCCTCCATTATCACCATCTTTCTCATTCCCAAACCCACTCCCTCCGTTATCACCACCTCCCTCATTCCCAAACACACTCCCTCCGTTATCACCACCTCTGTCATTCCCAAACACACTCCCTCCATTATCACCACCTCTCTCATTCCCAAACACACTCCCTCCGTTATCACCACCTCTCTCTTTCCCAAACACACTCCCTCAGTTATCACCACATCTCTCATTCCCAAACACACTCCCTCCGTTATCACCACCTCTCTCTTTCCCAAACACACTCCCTCAGTTATCACCACCTCCCTCATTCCCAAACACACTCCCTCCGTTATCACCACCTCTGTCATTCCCAAACACACTCCCTCCATTATCACCACCTCTCTCATTCCCAAACACACTCCCTCCGTTATCACCACCTCTCTCTTTCCCAAACACACTCCCTCAGTTATCACCACCTCTCTCATTCCCAAACACACTCCCTCCGTTATCACCACCTCTCTCTTTCCCAAACACACTCCCTCCGATATCACCACCTCTCTCTTTCCCAAACACACTCCCTCCGTTATCACCACCTCTCTCTTTCCCAAACACACTCCCTCCATTATCACCACCTCTCTCTTTCCCAAACACACTCCCTCCGTTATCACCACCTCTCATTCCCAAACACACTCCCTCCGTTATCACCACCTCTCTCATTCCCAAACACACTCCCTCCGATATCACCACCTCTCTCTTTCCCAAACACACTCCCTCCGTTATCACCACCTCTCTCTTTCCCAAACACACTCCCTCCGTTATCACCACCTCTCATTCCCAAACACACTCCCTCCGTTATCACCACCTCTCTCTTTCCCAAACACACTCCCTCCGATATCACCACCTCTCTCTTTCCCAAACACACTCCCTCCGTTATCACCACCTCTCTCTTTCCCAAACACACTCCCTCCGATATCACCACCTCTCTCTTTCCCAAACACACTCCCTCCGTTATCACCACCTCTCTCTTTCCCAAACACACTCCCTCCGTTATCACCACTCTCATTCCCAAACACACTCCCTCCGTTATCACCACCTCTCTCATTCCCAAACACACTCCCTCCGTTATGACCACCCTCATTCCCACACATCCAAAACCCACATCTCTCATTCCCAAACACACTCCCTCCGATATCACCACCTCTCTCTTTCCCAAACACACTCCCTCCGTTATCACCACCTCTCTCTTTCCCAAACACACTCCCTCAGTTATCACCACCTCTCTCATTCCCAAACACACTCCCTCCGTTATCACCACCTCTCTCTTTCCCAAACACACTCCCTCCGATATCACCACCTCTCTCTTTCCCAAACACACTCCCTCCGTTATCACCACCTCTCTCTTTCCCAAACACACTCCCTCCGTTATCACCACCTCTCATTCCCAAACACATTCCCTCCGTTATCACCACCTCTCTCTTTCCCAAACACACTCCCTCCGTTATCACCACCTCTCTCTTTCCCAAACACACTCCCTCCGATATCACCACCTCTCTCTTTCCCAAACACACTCCCTCCGTTATCATCACCTCTCTCTTTCCCAAACACACTCCCTCCGTTATCACCACTCTCATTCCCAAACACACTCCCTCCGTTATCACCACCTCTCTCATTCCCAAACACACTCCCTCCGTTATGACCACCCTCATTCCCACACATCCAAAACCCACATCTCTCATTCCCAAACACACTCCCTCCGATATCACCACCTCTCTCTTTCCCAAACACACTCCCTCTGTTATCACCACCCTCATTCCCACACATCCAAATCCCACCCCTCTCATTCCCAAACACACTCCCTCCGTTATCACCACTTCTCTCATTCCCAAACAAACTCCCTCTGTTATCACCACCCTCATTCCCAAACATCCAAATCCCACCCCTCTCATTCCCAAACACACTCCCTCCATTATCACCATCTTTCTCATTCCCAAACCCACTCCCTCCGTTATCACCACCTCCCTCATTCCCAAACACACTCCCTCCGTTATCACCACCTCTGTCATTCCCAAACACACTCCCTCCATTATCACCACCTCTCTCATTCCCAAACACACTCCCTCCGTTATCACCACCTCTCTCTTTCCCAAACACACTCCCTCAGTTATCACCACATCTCTCATTCCCAAACACACTCCCTCCGTTATCACCACCTCTCTCTTTCCCAAACACACTCCCTCAGTTATCACCACCTCCCTCATTCCCAAACACACTCCCTCCGTTATCACCACCTCTGTCATTCCCAAACACACTCCCTCCATTATCACCACCTCTCTCATTCCCAAACACACTCCCTCCGTTATCACCACCTCTCTCTTTCCCAAACACACTCCCTCAGTTATCACCACCTCTCTCATTCCCAAACACACTCCCTCCGTTATCACCACCTCTCTCTTTCCCAAACACACTCCCTCCGATATCACCACCTCTCTCTTTCCCAAACACACTCCCTCCGTTATCACCACCTCTCTCTTTCCCAAACACACTCCCTCCATTATCACCACCTCTCTCTTTCCCAAACACACTCCCTCCGTTATCACCACCTCTCATTCCCAAACACACTCCCTCCGTTATCACCACCTCTCTCATTCCCAAACACACTCCCTCCGATATCACCACCTCTCTCTTTCCCAAACACACTCCCTCCGTTATCACCACCTCTCTCTTTCCCAAACACACTCCCTCCGTTATCACCACCTCTCATTCCCAAACACACTCCCTCCGTTATCACCACCTCTCTCTTTCCCAAACACACTCCCTCCGATATCACCACCTCTCTCTTTCCCAAACACACTCCCTCCGTTATCACCACCTCTCTCTTTCCCAAACACACTCCCTCCGATATCACCACCTCTCTCTTTCCCAAACACACTCCCTCCGTTATCACCACCTCTCTCTTTCCCAAACACACTCCCTCCGTTATCACCACTCTCATTCCCAAACACACTCCCTCCGTTATCACCACCTCTCTCATTCCCAAACACACTCCCTCCGTTATGACCACCCTCATTCCCACACATCCAAAACCCACATCTCTCATTCCCAAACACACTCCCTCCGATATCACCACCTCTCTCTTTCCCAAACACACTCCCTCCGTTATCACCACCTCTCTCTTTCCCAAACACACTCCCTCAGTTATCACCACCTCTCTCATTCCCAAACACACTCCCTCCGTTATCACCACCTCTCTCTTTCCCAAACACACTCCCTCCGATATCACCACCTCTCTCTTTCCCAAACACACTCCCTCCGTTATCACCACCTCTCTCTTTCCCAAACACACTCCCTCCGTTATCACCACCTCTCATTCCCAAACACATTCCCTCCGTTATCACCACCTCTCTCTTTCCCAAACACACTCCCTCCGTTATCACCACCTCTCTCTTTCCCAAACACACTCCCTCCGATATCACCACCTCTCTCTTTCCCAAACACACTCCCTCCGTTATCACCACCTCTCTCTTTCCCAAACACACTCCCTCCGTTATCACCACTCTCATTCCCAAACACACTCCCTCCGTTATCACCACCTCTCTCATTCCCAAACACACTCCCTCCGTTATGACCACCCTCATTCCCACACATCCAAAACCCACATCTCTCATTCCCAAACACACTCCCTCCGATATCACCACCTCTCTCTTTCCCAAACACACTCCCTCCGTTATCACCACCTCTCTCTTTCCCAAACACACTCCCTCCGTTATCACCACCTCTCATTCCCAAACACACTCCCTCCGTTATCACCACATCTCTCTTTCCCAAACACACTCCCTCCGATATCACCACCTCTCTCTTTCCCAAACACACTCCCTCCGTTATCACCACCTCTCTCTTTCCCAAACACACTCCCTCCGATATCACCACCTCTCTCTTTCCCAAACACACTCCCTCCGTTATCACCACCTCTCTCTTTCCCAAACACACTCCCTCCGTTATCACCACTCTCATTCCCAAACACACTCCCTCCGTTATCACCACCTCTCTCATTCCCAAACACACTCCCTCCGTTATGACCACCCTCATTCCCACACATCCAAAACCCACATCTCTCATTCCCAAACACACTCCCTCCGATATCACCACCTCTGTCATTCCCAAACACACTCCCTCCGTTATCACCACCCTCATTCCCAAACACACTCCCTCCGTTATCAACACCCTCATTCCCAAACACACTCCCTCCGTTATCACCACCCCTCTCATTCCCAAACACACTCCCTCCGTTATCACCACCCTCATTCCCAAACACACTCCCTCCGTTATCACGACCTTTCTCATTCCCAAACACACTCCCTCTGTTATCACCACCTCTCTCATTCCCAAACACACTCCCTCCGTTATCACCACCTCTCTCATTCCCAAACACACTCCCTCCGTTATCACCACCCTCATTCCCAAACACACTCCCTCCGTTATCACCACCTTTCTCATTCCCAAACACACTCCCTCCGTTTTCACCACCTCTCTCATTCCCAAACACACTCCCTCCATTATCAACACCCTCATTCCCAAACACACTCCCTCCGTTATCACCACCCTCATTCCCAAACACACTCCCTCCGTTATCACCACCTTTCTCATTCCCAAACACACTCCCTCCGTTATCACCACCTCTCTCATTCCCAAACACACTCCCTCCATTATCAACACCCTCATTCCCAAACACACTCCCTCCGTTATCACCACCCTCATTCCCACACATCCAAATCCCACCCCTCTCATTCCCAAACACACTCCCTCCGTTATCACCACCCTCATTCCCAAACACACTCCCTCCGTTATCACCACCCTCATTCCCAAACACAGTCCCTCCGTTATCACCACCTCTCTCATTCCCAAACACACTCCCTCCGTTATCACCACCTCTCTCTTTCCCAAACACACTCCCTCAGTTATCACCACCTCTCTCATTCCCAAACACACTCCCTCCGTTATCACCACCTCTCTCTTTCCCAAACACACTCCCTCCGATATCACCACCTCTCTCTTTCCCAAACACACTCCCTCCGTTATCACCACCTCTCTCTTTCCCAAACACACTCCCTCCGTTATCACCACCTCTCATTCCCAAACACACTCCCTCCGTTATCACCACCTCTCTCTTTCCCAAACACACTCCCTCCGATATCACCACCTCTCTCTTTCCCAAACACACTCCCTCCGTTATCACCACCTCTCTCTTTCCCAAACACACTCCCTCCGTTATCACCACCTCTCATTCCCAAACACACTCCCTCCGTTATCACCACCTCTCTCTTTCCCAAACACACTCCCTCCGATATCACCACCTCTCTCTTTCCCAAACACACTCCCTCCGTTATCACCACCTCTCTCTTTCCCAAACACACTCCCTCCGATATCACCACCTCTCTCTTTCCCAAACACACTCCCTCCGTTATCACCACCTCTCTCTTTCCCAAACACACTCCCTCCGTTATCACCACTCTCATTCCCAAACACACTCCATCCGTTATCACCACCTCTCTCATTCCCAAACACACTCCCTCCGTTATGACCACCCTCATTCCCACACATCCAAAACCCACATCTCTCATTCCCAAACACACTCCCTCCGATATCACCACCTCTGTCATTCCCAAACACACTCCCTCCGTTATCACCACCCTCATTCCCAAACACACTCCCTCCGTTATCAACACCCTCATTCCCAAACACACTCCCTCCATTATCACCACCCCTCTCATTCCCAAACACACTCCCTCCGTTATCACCACCCTCATTCCCAAACACACTCCCTCCGTTATCACCACCTTTCTCATTCCCAAACACACTCCCTCCGTTATCACCACCTCTCTCATTCCCAAACACACTCCCTCCGTTATCACCACCTCTCTCATTCCCAAACACACTCCCTCCGTTATCACCACCCTCATTCCCAAACACACTCCCTCCGTTATCACCACCTTTCTCATTCCCAAACACACTCCCTCCGTTATCACCACCTCTCTCATTCCCAAACACACTCCCTCCATTATCAACACCCTCATTCCCAAACACACTCCCTCCGTTATCACCACCCTCATTCCCACACATCCAAATCCCACCCCTCTCATTCCCAAACACACTCCCTCCGTTATCACCACCCTCATTCCCAAACACACTCCCTCCGTTATCACCACCCTCATTCCCAAACACAGTCCCTCCGTTATCACCACCTCTCTCATTCCCAAACACACTCCCTCCGTTATCACCACCTCTCTCTTTCCCAAACACACTCCCTCAGTTATCACCACCTCTCTCATTCCCAAACACACTCCCTCCGTTATCACCACCTCTCTCTTTCCCAAACACACTCCCTCCGATATCACCACCTCTCTCTTTCCCAAACACACTCCCTCCGTTATCACCACCTATCTCTTTCCCAAACACACTCCCTCCGTTATCACCACCTCTCATTCCCAAACACACTCCCTCCGTTATCACCACCTCTCTCTTTCCCAAACACACTCCCTCCGATATCACCACCTCTCTCTTTCCCAAACACACTCCCTCCGATATCACCACCTCTCTCTTTCCCAAACACACTCCCTCCGTTATCACCACCTCTCTCTTTCCCAAACACACTCCCTCCGTTATCACCACTCTCATTCCCAAACACACTCCCTCCGTTATCACCACCTCTCTCATTCCCAAACACACTCCCTCCGTTATGACCACCCTCATTCCCACACATCCAAAACCCACATCTCTCATTCCCAAACACACTCCCTCCGATATCACCACCTCTGTCATTCCCAAACACACTCCCTCCGTTATCACCACCCTCATTCCCAAACACACTCCCTCCGTTATCAACACCCTCATTCCCAAACACACTCCCTCCATTATCACCACCCCTCTCATTCCCAAACACACTCCCTCCGTTATCACCACCCTCATTCCCAAACACACTCCCTCCGTTATCACCACCTTTCTCATTCCCAAACACACTCCCTCCGTTATCACCACCTCTCTCATTCCCAAACACACTCCCTCCGTTATCACCACCTCTCTCATTCCCAAACACACTCCCTCCGTTATCACCACCCTCATTCCCAAACACACTCCCTCCGTTATCACCACCTTTCTCATTCCCAAACACACTCCCTCCGTTATCACCACCTCTCTCATTCCCAAACACACTCCCTCCATTATCAACACCCTCATTCCCAAACACACTCCCTCCGTTATCACCACCCTCAATCCCACACATCCAAATCCCACCCCTCTCATTCCCAAACACACTCCCTCCGTTATCACCACCCTCATTCCCAATCACACTCCCTCCGTTATCACCACCCTCATTCCCAAACACAGTCCCTCCGTTATCACCACCTCTCTCTTTCCCAAACACACTCCCTCAGTTATCACCACCTCTCTCATTCCCAAACACACTCCCTCCGTTATCACCACCTCTCTCTTTCCCAAACACACTCCCTCAGTTATCACCACCTCTATCATTCCCAAACACACTCCCTCCGTTATCACCACCTCTCTCTTTCCCAAACACACTCCCTCCGATATCACCACCTCTCTCTTTCCCAAACACACTCCCTCCGTTATCACCACCTCTCTCTTTCCCAAACACACTCCCTCCGTTATCACCACCTCTCATTCCCAAACACACTCCCTCCGTTATCACCACCTCTCTCTTTCCCAAACACACTCCCTCCGATATCACCACCTCTCTCTTTCCCAAACACACTCCCTCCGTTATCACCACCTCTCTCTTTCCCAAACACACTCCCTCCGATATCACCACCTCTCTCTTTCCCAAACACACTCCCTCCGTTATCACCACCTCTCTCTTTCCCAAACACACTCCCTCCGTTATCACCACTCTCATTCCCAAACACACTCCCTCCGTTATCACCACCTCTCTCATTCCCAACCACACTCCCTCCGTTATGACCACCCTCATTCCCACACATCCAAAACCCACATCTCTCATTCCCAAACACACTCCCTCCGATATCACCACCTCTGTCATTCCCAAACACACTCCCTCCGTTAACACCACCCTCATTCCCAAACACACTCCCTCCGTTATCAACACCCTCATTCCCAAACACACTCCCTCCGTTATCACCACCCTCATTCCCAAACACACTCCCTCCGTTATCACCACCTCTCTCATTCCCAAACACACTCCCTCCGTTATCACCACCTCTCTCATTCCCAAACACACTCCCTCCGTTATCACCACCCTCATTCCCAAACACACTCCCTCCGTTATCACCACCTTTCTCATTCCCAAACACACTCCCTCCGTTATCACCACCTCTCTCATTCCCAAACACACTCCCTCCATTATCAACACCCTCATTCCCAAACACACTCCCTCCGTTATCACCACCCTCATTCCCACACATCCAAATCCCACCCCTCTCATTCCCAAACACACTCCCTCCGTTATCACCACCCTCATTCCCAAACACACTCCCTCCGTTATCACCACCCTCATTCCCAAACACAGTCCCTCCATTATCACCACCTCTCTCTTTCCCAAACACACTCCCTCCGTTATCACCACCTCTCTCTTTCCCAAACACACTCCCTCAGTTATCACCACCTCTCTCATTCCCAAACACACTCCCTCCGTTATCACCACCTCTCTCTTTCCCAAACACACTCCCTCCGATATCACCACCTCTCTCTTTCCCAAACACACTCCCTCCGTTATCACCACCTCTCTCTTTCCCAAACACACACCCTCCGATATCACCACCTCTCTCTTTCCCAAACACACTCCCTCCGTTATCACCACCTCTCTCTTTCCCAAACACACTCCCTCCGTTATCACCACTCTCATTCCCAAACACACTCCCTCCGTTATCACCACCCTCATTCCCAAACACACTCCCTCCGATATCACCACCTCTCTCTTTCCCAAACACACTCCCTCCGTTATCACCACCTCTCTCTTTCCCAAACACACTCCCTCCGATATCACCACCTCTCTCTTTCCCAAACACACTCCCTCCGTTATCACCACCCTCATTCCCAAACACACTCCCTCCAATATCACCACCTCTCTCTTTCCCAAACACACTCCCTCCGTTATCACCACCTCTCTCTTTCCTAAACACACTCCCTCCGATATCACCACCTCTCTCTTTCCCAAACACACTCCCTCCGTTATCACCACCTCTCTCTTTCCCAAACACACTCCCTCCATTATCACCACCTTTCTCATTCCCAAACACACTCCCTCCGTTATCACCACCTCTCTCATTCCCAAACACACTCCCTCCGTTATCACCACCTCTCTCTTTCCCAAACACACACCCTCCATTATCACCACCTTTCTCATTCCCAAACCCACTCCCTCAGTTATCACCACCTCTCTCATTCCCAAACACACTCCCTCCGTTATCACCACCTCTCTCTTTCCCAAACACACTCCCTCCATTATCACCACCTTTCTCATTCCCAAACCCACTCCCTCAGTTATCACCACCTCTCTCATTCCCAAACACACTCCCTCCATTATCACCACCTTTCTCATTCCCAAACCCACTCCCTCCGTTATCACCACCCTCATTCCCAAACACACTCCCTCCGTTATCACCACCTTTCTCATTCCCAAACCCACTCCCTCCGTTATCACCACCTCCCTCATTCCCAAACACACTCCCTCCATTATCACCACCTTTCTCATTCCCAAACCCACTCCCTCCGTTATCACCACCTCCCTCATTCCCAAACACACTCCCTCCGTTATCACCACCCTAATTCCCACACTTCCAAATCCCACCTCCCTCATTCCCAAACACACTCCCTCCGTTATCACCACCACCCTCATTCCCAAACACACTCCCTCCATTATCACCACCTTTCTCATTCCCAAACCCACTCCCTCCGTTATCACCACCTCCCTCATTCCCAAACACACTCCCTCCGTTATCACCACCCTAATTCCCACACATCCAAATCCCACCTCCCTCATTCCCAAACACACTCCCTCCGTTATCACCACCCTCATTCCCAAACACACTCCCTCCGTTATCACCACTTCTCTCATTCCCAAACACACTCCCTCCGTTATCACCACCTCTCTCATTCCCAAACACACTCCCTCCGTTATCACCACCTTTCTCATTCCCAAACAAACTCCCTCCGTTATCACCACCCTCATTCCCACACATCCAAAACCCAGCTATCTCATTCCCAAACACACTCCCTCCGTTATCAACACCTCTCTCCTTCCCAAACACACTCCCTCCGTTATCACCACCCTCATTCCCACACATCCAAATCCCACCCCTCTCATGCCCAAACACACTCCCTCCGTTATCACCACCTCTCTCATTCCCAAACACACTCCCTCCGTTATCACCACCTCTCTCATTCCCAAACACACTCCCTCCGTTATCAACACCTCTCTCATTCCCAAACACACTCCCTCCGTTATCACCACCTCTCTCATTCCCAAACACACTCCCTCCGTTATCACCACCTCTCTCATTCCCAAACACACTCCCTCCGTTATCACCACCTCTCTCTTTCCCAAACACACTCCCTCCGATATCACCACCTCTCTCTTTCCCAAACACACTCCCTCCGTTATCACCACCTATCTCTTTCCCAAACACACTCCCTCCGTTATCACCACCTCTCATTCCCAAACACACTCCCTCCGTTATCACCACCTCTCTCTTTCCCAAACACACTCCCTCCGATATCACCACCTCTCTCTTTCCCAAACACACTCCCTCCGATATCACCACCTCTCTCTTTCCCAAACACACTCCCTCCGTTATCACCACCTCTCTCTTTCCCAAACACACTCCCTCCGTTATCACCACTCTCATTCCCAAACACACTCCCTCCGTTATCACCACCTCTCTCATTCCCAAACACACTCCCTCCGTTATGACCACCCTCATTCCCACACATCCAAAACCCACATCTCTCATTCCCAAACACACTCCCTCCGATATCACCACCTCTGTCATTCCCAAACACACTCCCTCCGTTATCACCACCCTCATTCCCAAACACACTCCCTCCGTTATCAACACCCTCATTCCCAAACACACTCCCTCCATTATCACCACCCCTCTCATTCCCAAACACACTCCCTCCGTTATCACCACCCTCATTCCCAAACACACTCCCTCCGTTATCACCACCTTTCTCATTCCCAAACACACTCCCTCCGTTATCACCACCTCTCTCATTCCCAAACACACTCCCTCCGTTATCACCACCTCTCTCATTCCCAAACACACTCCCTCCGTTATCACCACCCTCATTCCCAAACACACTCCCTCCGTTATCACCACCTTTCTCATTCCCAAACACACTCCCTCCGTTATCACCACCTCTCTCATTCCCAAACACACTCCCTCCATTATCAACACCCTCATTCCCAAACACACTCCCTCCGTTATCACCACCCTCAATCCCACACATCCAAATCCCACCCCTCTCATTCCCAAACACACTCCCTCCGTTATCACCACCCTCATTCCCAATCACACTCCCTCCGTTATCACCACCCTCATTCCCAAACACAGTCCCTCCGTTATCACCACCTCTCTCTTTCCCAAACACACTCCCTCAGTTATCACCACCTCTCTCATTCCCAAACACACTCCCTCCGTTATCACCACCTCTCTCTTTCCCAAACACACTCCCTCAGTTATCACCACCTCTATCATTCCCAAACACACTCCCTCCGTTATCACCACCTCTCTCTTTCCCAAACACACTCCCTCCGATATCACCACCTCTCTCTTTCCCAAACACACTCCCTCCGTTATCACCACCTCTCTCTTTCCCAAACACACTCCCTCCGTTATCACCACCTCTCATTCCCAAACACACTCCCTCCGTTATCACCACCTCTCTCTTTCCCAAACACACTCCCTCCGATATCACCACCTCTCTCTTTCCCAAACACACTCCCTCCGTTATCACCACCTCTCTCTTTCCCAAACACACTCCCTCCGATATCACCACCTCTCTCTTTCCCAAACACACTCCCTCCGTTATCACCACCTCTCTCTTTCCCAAACACACTCCCTCCGTTATCACCACTCTCATTCCCAAACACACTCCCTCCGTTATCACCACCTCTCTCATTCCCAACCACACTCCCTCCGTTATGACCACCCTCATTCCCACACATCCAAAACCCACATCTCTCATTCCCAAACACACTCCCTCCGATATCACCACCTCTGTCATTCCCAAACACACTCCCTCCGTTAACACCACCCTCATTCCCAAACACACTCCCTCCGTTATCAACACCCTCATTCCCAAACACACTCCCTCCGTTATCACCACCCTCATTCCCAAACACACTCCCTCCGTTATCACCACCTCTCTCATTCCCAAACACACTCCCTCCGTTATCACCACCTCTCTCATTCCCAAACACACTCCCTCCGTTATCACCACCCTCATTCCCAAACACACTCCCTCCGTTATCACCACCTTTCTCATTCCCAAACACACTCCCTCCGTTATCACCACCTCTCTCATTCCCAAACACACTCCCTCCATTATCAACACCCTCATTCCCAAACACACTCCCTCCGTTATCACCACCCTCATTCCCACACATCCAAATCCCACCCCTCTCATTCCCAAACACACTCCCTCCGTTATCACCACCCTCATTCCCAAACACACTCCCTCCGTTATCACCACCCTCATTCCCAAACACAGTCCCTCCATTATCACCACCTCTCTCTTTCCCAAACACACTCCCTCCGTTATCACCACCTCTCTCTTTCCCAAACACACTCCCTCAGTTATCACCACCTCTCTCATTCCCAAACACACTCCCTCCGTTATCACCACCTCTCTCTTTCCCAAACACACTCCCTCCGATATCACCACCTCTCTCTTTCCCAAACACACTCCCTCCGTTATCACCACCTCTCTCTTTCCCAAACACACACCCTCCGATATCACCACCTCTCTCTTTCCCAAACACACTCCCTCCGTTATCACCACCTCTCTCTTTCCCAAACACACTCCCTCCGTTATCACCACTCTCATTCCCAAACACACTCCCTCCGTTATCACCACCCTCATTCCCAAACACACTCCCTCCGATATCACCACCTCTCTCTTTCCCAAACACACTCCCTCCGTTATCACCACCTCTCTCTTTCCCAAACACACTCCCTCCGATATCACCACCTCTCTCTTTCCCAAACACACTCCCTCCGTTATCACCACCCTCATTCCCAAACACACTCCCTCCAATATCACCACCTCTCTCTTTCCCAAACACACTCCCTCCGTTATCACCACCTCTCTCTTTCCTAAACACACTCCCTCCGATATCACCACCTCTCTCATTCCCAAACACACTCCCTCCGTTATCACCACCCTCATTCCCAAACACACTCCCTCCGTTATCACCACCTCTCTCTTTCCCAAACACACTCCCTCCATTATCACCACCTCTCTCATTCCCAAACACACTCCCTCCGTTATCACCACCTTTCTCATTCCCAAACACACTCCCTCCGTTATCACCACCTCTCTCATTCCCAAACACACTCCCTCCGTTATCACCACCTCTCTCATTCCCAAACACACTCCCTCCGTTATCACCACCTTTCTCATTCCCAAACACACTCCCTCCGTTATCACCACCTTTCTCATTCCCAAACACACTCCCTCCGTTATCACCACCTCTCTCATTCCCAAACACACTCCCTCCGTTATCACCACCTCTCTCTTTCCTAAACACACTCCCTCCGATATCACCACCTCTCTCTTTCCCAAACACACTCCCTCCGTTATCACCACCTCTCTCTTTCCCAAACACACTCCCTCCATTATCACCACCTTTCTCATTCCCAAACACACTCCCTCCGTTATCACCACCTCTCTCATTCCCAAACACACTCCCTCCGTTATCACCACCTCTCTCTTTCCCAAACACACACCCTCCATTATCACCACCTTTCTCATTCCCAAACCCACTCCCTCAGTTATCACCACCTCTCTCATTCCCAAACACACTCCCTCCGTTATCACCACCTCTCTCTTTCCCAAACACACTCCCTCCATTATCACCACCTTTCTCATTCCCAAACCCACTCCCTCAGTTATCACCACCCTCATTCCCAAACACACTCCCTCCGTTATCACCACCTCTCTCATTCCCAAACACACTCCCTCCATTATCACCACCTCTCTCTTTCCCAAACACACTCCCTCCATTATCACCACCCTCATTCCCAAACCGACTCCCTCCGTTATCACCACCTCTCTCATTCCCAAACACACTCCCTCAGTTATCACCACCCTCATTCCCAAACACACTCCCTCAGTTATCACCACCCTCATTCCCAAACACACTCCCTCCGTTATCACCACCTCTCTCATTCCCAAACACACTCCCTCCATTATCACCACCTCTCTCTTTCCCAAACACACTCCCTCCATTATCACCACCTTTCTCATTCCCAAACCGACTCCCTCCGTTATCACCACCTCTCTCATTCCCAAACACACTCCATCCGTTATCACCACCTCTCTCTTTCCCAAACACACTCCCTCCGTTATCACCACCTCTCTCTTTCCCAAACACACTCGCTCCGTTATCACCACCCTCATTCCCAAACACAGTCCCTCCGTTATCACCACCCTCATTCCCAAACACACTCCCTCCGATATCACCACCTCTCTCATTCCCAAACACACTCCCTCCGTTATCACCACCTTTCTCTTTCCTAAACACACTCCCTCCGATATCACCACCCTCATTCCCAAACACACTCCCTCCGTTATCACCACCTCTCTCTTTCCCAAACACACTCCCTCCATTATCACCACCTTTCTCATTCCCAAACCCACTCCCTCAGTTATCACCACCTTTCTCATTCCCAAACCGACTCCCTCCGTTATCACCACCTCTCTGATTCCCAAACACACTCCCTCCATTATCACCACCTTTCTCATTCCCAAACACACTCCCTCCGTTATCACCACCTCTCTCTTTCCCAAACACACTCCCTCCGATATCACCACCTCTCTCATTCCCAAACACACTCCCTCCATTATCACCACCTTTCTCATTCCCAAACCCACTCCCTCCGTTATCACCACCTCCCTCATTCCCAAACACACTCCCTCCGTTATCACCACCCTAATTCCCACACATCCAAATCCCACCTCCCTCATTCCCAAACACACTCCCTCCGTTATCACCACCCTCATTCCCAAACACACTCCCTCCGTTATCACCACTTCTCTCATTCCCAAACACACTCCCTCCGTTATCACCACCTCTCTCATTCCCAAACACACTCCCTCCGTTATCACCACCTTTCTCATTCCCAAACAAACTCCCTCCGTTATCACCACCTCTCTCATTCCCAAACACACTCCCTCCGTTATCAACACCTCTCTCCTTCCCAAACACACTCCCTCCGTTATCACCACCCTCATTCCCACACATCCAAATCCCACCCCTCTCATGCCCAAACACACTCCCTCCGTTATCACCACCTCTCTCATTCCCAAACACACTCCCTCCGTTATCACCACCTCTCTCATTCCCAAACACACTCCCTCCGTTATCAACACCTCTCTCATTCCCAAACACACTCCCTCCGTTATCACCACCTCTCTCATTCCCAAACACACTCCCTCCGTTATCACCACCTCTCTCATTCCCAAACACACTCCCTCCGTTATCACCACCTCTCTCTTTCCCAAACACACTCCCTCCGATATCACCACCTCTCTCTTTCCCAAACACACTCCCTCCGTTAACACCACCCTCATTCCCAAACACACTCCCTCCGTTATCAACACCCTCATTCCCAAACACACTCCCTCCGTTATCACCACCCTCATTCCCAAACACACTCCCTCCGTTATCACCACCTCTCTCATTCCCAAACACACTCCCTCCGTTATCACCACCTCTCTCATTCCCAAACACACTCCCTCCGTTATCACCACCCTCATTCCCAAACACACTCCCTCCGTTATCACCACCTTTCTCATTCCCAAACACACTCCCTCCGTTATCACCACCTCTCTCATTCCCAAACACACTCCCTCCATTATCAACACCCTCATTCCCAAACACACTCCCTCCGTTATCACCACCCTCATTCCCACACATCCAAATCCCACCCCTCTCATTCCCAAACACACTCCCTCCGTTATCACCACCCTCATTCCCAAACACACTCCCTCCGTTATCACCACCCTCATTCCCAAACACAGTCCCTCCATTATCACCACCTCTCTCTTTCCCAAACACACTCCCTCCGTTATCACCACCTCTCTCTTTCCCAAACACACTCCCTCAGTTATCACCACCTCTCTCATTCCCAAACACACTCCCTCCGTTATCACCACCTCTCTCTTTCCCAAACACACTCCCTCCGATATCACCACCTCTCTCTTTCCCAAACACACTCCCTCCGTTATCACCACCTCTCTCTTTCCCAAACACACACCCTCCGATATCACCACCTCTCTCTTTCCCAAACACACTCCCTCCGTTATCACCACCTCTCTCTTTCCCAAACACACTCCCTCCGTTATCACCACTCTCATTCCCAAACACACTCCCTCCGTTATCACCACCCTCATTCCCAAACACACTCCCTCCGATATCACCACCTCTCTCTTTCCCAAACACACTCCCTCCGTTATCACCACCTCTCTCTTTCCCAAACACACTCCCTCCGATATCACCACCTCTCTCTTTCCCAAACACACTCCCTCCGTTATCACCACCCTCATTCCCAAACACACTCCCTCCAATATCACCACCTCTCTCTTTCCCAAACACACTCCCTCCGTTATCACCACCTCTCTCTTTCCTAAACACACTCCCTCCGATATCACCACCTCTCTCTTTCCCAAACACACTCCCTCCGTTAACACCACCTCTCTCTTTCCCAAACACACTCCCTCCATTATCACCACCTTTCTCATTCCCAAACACACTCCCTCCGTTATCACCACCTCTCTCATTCCCAAACACACTCCCTCCGTTATCACCACCTCTCTCTTTCCCAAACACACACCCTCCATTATCACCACCTTTCTCATTCCCAAACCCACTCCCTCAGTTATCACCACCTCTCTCATTCCCAAACACACTCCCTCCGTTATCACCACCTCTCTCTTTCCCAAACACACTCCCTCCATTATCACCACCTTTCTCATTCCCAAACCCACTCCCTCAGTTATCACCACCCTCATTCCCAAACACACTCCCTCCGTTATCACCACCTCTCTCATTCCCAAACACACTCCCTCCATTATCACCACCTCTCTCTTTCCCAAACACACTCCCTCCATTATCACCACCCTCATTCCCAAACCGACTCCCTCCGTTATCACCACCTCTCTCATTCCCAAACACACTCCCTCAGTTATCACCACCCTCATTCCCAAACACACTCCCTCAGTTATCACCACCCTCATTCCCAAACACACTCCCTCCGTTATCACCACCTCTCTCATTCCCAAACACACTCCCTCCATTATCACCACCTCTCTCTTTCCCAAACACACTCCCTCCATTATCACCACCTTTCTCATTCCCAAACCGACTCCCTCCGTTATCACCACCTCTCTCATTCCCAAACACACTCCATCCGTTATCACCACCTCTCTCTTTCCCAAACACACTCCCTCCGATATCACCACCTCTCTCATTCCCAAACACACTCCCTCCGTTATCACCACCTTTCTCTTTCCTAAACACACTCCCTCCGATATCACCACCCTCATTCCCAAACACACTCCCTCCGTTATCACCACCTCTCTCTTTCCCAAACACACTCCCTCCATTATCACCACCTTTCTCATTCCCAAACCCACTCCCTCAGTTATCACCACCTTTCTCATTCCCAAACCGACTCCCTCCGTTATCACCACCTCTCTGATTCCCAAACACACTCCCTCCATTATCACCACCTTTCTCATTCCCAAACACACTCCCTCCGTTATCACCACCTCTCTCTTTCCCAAACACACTCCCTCCGATATCACCACCTCTCTCATTCCCAAACACACTCCCTCCATTATCACCACCTTTCTCATTCCCAAACCCACTCCCTCCGTTATCACCACCTCCCTCATTCCCAAACACACTCCCTCCGTTATCACCACCCTAATTCCCACACATCCAAATCCCACCTCCCTCATTCCCAAACACACTCCCTCCGTTATCACCACCCTCATTCCCAAACACACTCCCTCCGTTATCACCACTTCTCTCATTCCCAAACACACTCCCTCCGTTATCACCACCTCTCTCATTCCCAAACACACTCCCTCCGTTATCACCACCTCTCTCATTCCCAAACAAACTCCCTCCGTTATCACCACCTCTCTCATTCCCAAACACACTCCCTCCGTTATCAACACCTCTCTCCTTCCCAAACACACTCCCTCCGTTATCACCACCCTCATTCCCACACATCCAAATCCCACCCCTCTCATGCCCAAACACACTCCCTCCGTTATCACCACCTCTCTCATTCCCAAACACACTCCCTCCGTTATCACCACCTCTCTCATTCCCAAACACACTCCCTCCGTTATCAACACCTCTCTCATTCCCAAACACACTCCCTCCGTTATCACCACCTCTCTCATTCCCAAACACACTCCCTCCGTTATCACCACCTCTCTCATTCCCAAACACACTCCCTCCGTTATCACCACCTCTCTCTTTCCCAAACACACTCCCTCCGATATCACCACCTCTCTCTTTCCCAAACACACTCCCTCCGTTATCACCACCTATCTCTTTCCCAAACACACTCCCTCCGTTATCACCACCTCTCATTCCCAAACACACTCCCTCCGTTATCACCACCTCTCTCTTTCCCAAACACACTCCCTCCGATATCACCACCTCTCTCTTTCCCAAACACACTCCCTCCGATATCACCACCTCTCTCTTTCCCAAACACACTCCCTCCGTTATCACCACCTCTCTCTTTCCCAAACACACTCCCTCCGTTATCACCACTCTCATTCCCAAACACACTCCCTCCGTTATCACCACCTCTCTCATTCCCAAACACACTCCCTCCGTTATGACCACCCTCATTCCCACACATCCAAAACCCACATCTCTCATTCCCAAACACACTCCCTCCGATATCACCACCTCTGTCATTCCCAAACACACTCCCTCCGTTATCACCACCCTCATTCCCAAACACACTCCCTCCGTTATCAACACCCTCATTCCCAAACACACTCCCTCCATTATCACCACCCCTCTCATTCCCAAACACACTCCCTCCGTTATCACCACCCTCATTCCCAAACACACTCCCTCCGTTATCACCACCTTTCTCATTCCCAAACACACTCCCTCCGTTATCACCACCTCTCTCATTCCCAAACACACTCCCTCCGTTATCACCACCTCTCTCATTCCCAAACACACTCCCTCCGTTATCACCACCCTCATTCCCAAACACACTCCCTCCGTTATCACCACCTTTCTCATTCCCAAACACACTCCCTCCGTTATCACCACCTCTCTCATTCCCAAACACACTCCCTCCATTATCAACACCCTCATTCCCAAACACACTCCCTCCGTTATCACCACCCTCAATCCCACACATCCAAATCCCACCCCTCTCATTCCCAAACACACTCCCTCCGTTATCACCACCCTCATTCCCAATCACACTCCCTCCGTTATCACCACCCTCATTCCCAAACACAGTCCCTCCGTTATCACCACCTCTCTCTTTCCCAAACACACTCCCTCAGTTATCACCACCTCTCTCATTCCCAAACACACTCCCTCCGTTATCACCACCTCTCTCTTTCCCAAACACACTCCCTCAGTTATCACCACCTCTATCATTCCCAAACACACTCCCTCCGTTATCACCACCTCTCTCTTTCCCAAACACACTCCCTCCGATATCACCACCTCTCTCTTTCCCAAACACACTCCCTCCGTTATCACCACCTCTCTCTTTCCCAAACACACTCCCTCCGTTATCACCACCTCTCATTCCCAAACACACTCCCTCCGTTATCACCACCTCTCTCTTTCCCAAACACACTCCCTCCGATATCACCACCTCTCTCTTTCCCAAACACACTCCCTCCGTTATCACCACCTCTCTCTTTCCCAAACACACTCCCTCCGATATCACCACCTCTCTCTTTCCCAAACACACTCCCTCCGTTATCACCACCTCTCTCTTTCCCAAACACACTCCCTCCGTTATCACCACTCTCATTCCCAAACACACTCCCTCCGTTATCACCACCTCTCTCATTCCCAACCACACTCCCTCCGTTATGACCACCCTCATTCCCACACATCCAAAACCCACATCTCTCATTCCCAAACACACTCCCTCCGATATCACCACCTCTGTCATTCCCAAACACACTCCCTCCGTTAACACCACCCTCATTCCCAAACACACTCCCTCCGTTATCAACACCCTCATTCCCAAACACACTCCCTCCGTTATCACCACCCCTCTCATTCCCAAACACACTCCCTCCGTTATCACCACCCTCATTCCCAAACACACTCCCTCCGTTATCACCACCTCTCTCATTCCCAAACACACTCCCTCCGTTATCACCACCTCTCTCATTCCCAAACACACTCCCTCCGTTATCACCACCCTCATTCCCAAACACACTCCCTCCGTTATCACCACCTTTCTCATTCCCAAACACACTCCCTCCGTTATCACCACCTCTCTCATTCCCAAACACACTCCCTCCATTATCAACACCCTCATTCCCAAACACACTCCCTCCGTTATCACCACCCTCATTCCCACACATCCAAATCCCACCCCTCTCATTCCCAAACACACTCCCTCCGTTATCACCACCCTCATTCCCAAACACACTCCCTCCGTTATCACCACCCTCATTCCCAAACACAGTCCCTCCATTATCACCACCTCTCTCTTTCCCAAACACACTCCCTCCGTTATCACCACCTCTCTCTTTCCCAAACACACTCCCTCAGTTATCACCACCTCTCTCATTCCCAAACACACTCCCTCCGTTATCACCACCTCTCTCTTTCCCAAACACACTCCCTCCGATATCACCACCTCTCTCTTTCCCAAACACACTCCCTCCGTTATCACCACCTCTCTCTTTCCCAAACACACACCCTCCGATATCACCACCTCTCTCTTTCCCAAACACACTCCCTCCGTTATCACCACCTCTCTCTTTCCCAAACACACTCCCTCCGTTATCACCACTCTCATTCCCAAACACACTCCCTCCGTTATCACCACCCTCATTCCCAAAGACACTCCCTCCGATATCACCACCTCTCTCTTTCCCAAACACACTCCCTCCGTTATCACCACCTCTCTCTTTCCCAAACACACTCCCTCCGTTATCACCACCCTCATTCCCAAAGACACTCCCTCCGATATCACCACCTCTCTCTTTCCCAAACACACTCCCTCCGTTATCACCACCCTCATTCCCAAAGACACTCCCTCCGATATCACCACCTCTCTCTTTCCCAAACACACTCCCTCCGTTATCACCACCCTCATTCCCAAAGACACTCCCTCCGATATCACCACCTCTCTCTTTCCCAAACACACTCCCTCCGTTATCACCACCTCTCTCTTTCCCAAACACACTCCCTCCGTTATCACCACCCTCATTCCCAAACACACTCCCTCCAATATCACCACCTCTCTCTTTCCCAAACACACTCCCTCCGTTATCACCACCTCTCTCTTTCCTAAACACACTCCCTCCGATATCACCACCTCTCTCTTTCCCAAACACACTCCCTCCATTATCACCACCTTTCTCATTCCCAAACACACTCCCTCCGTTATCACCACCTCTCTCATTCCCAAACACACTCCCTCCGTTATCACCACCTCTCTCTTTCCCAAACACACACCCTCCATTATCACCACCTTTCTCATTCCCAAACCCACTCCCTCAGTTATCACCACCTCTCTCATTCCCAAACACACTCCCTCCGTTATCACCACCTCTCTCTTTCCCAAACACACTCCCTCCATTATCACCACCTTTCTCATTCCCAAACCCACTCCCTCAGTTATCACCACCTTTCTCATTCCCAAACCGACTCCCTCCGTTATCACCACCTCTCTCATTCCCAAACACACTCCATCCGATATCACCACCTCTCTCTTTCCCAAACCCACTCCCTCCATTATCACCACCTTTCTCATTCCCAAACACACTCCCTCCGTTATCACCACCTCTCTCTTTCCCAAACACACTCCCTCCGATATCACCACCTCTCTCTTTCCCAAACACACTCCCTCCGTTATCACCACCTTTCTCTTTCCTAAACACACTCCCTCCGATATCACCACCCTCATTCCCAAACACACTCCCTCCGTTATCACCACCTCTCTCTTTCCCAAACACACTCCCTCCATTATCACCACCTTTCTCATTCCCAAACCCACTCCCTCAGTTATCACCACCTTTCTCATTCCCAAACCGACTCCCTCCGTTATCACCACCTCTCTGATTCCCAATCACACTCCATCCGTTATCACCACCTCTCTCTTTCCCAAACACACTCCCTCCGATATCACCACCTCTCTCATTCCCAAACACACTCCCTCCATTATCACCACCTTTCTCATTCCCAAACCCACTCCCTCCGTTATCACCACCTCCCTCATTCCCAAACACACTCCCTCCGTTATCACCACCCTAATTCCCACACATCCAAATCCCACCTCCCTCATTCCCAAACACACTCCCTCCGTTATCACCACCCTCATTCCCAAACACACTCCCTCCGTTATCACCACTTCTCTCATTCCCAAACACACTCCCTCCGTTATCACCACCTCTCTCATTCCCAAACACACTCCCTCCGTTATCACCACCCTCATTCCCAAACCCACTCCCTCAGTTATCACCACCTCTCTCATTCCCAAACACACTCCCTCCGTTATCACCACCTATCTCATTCCCAAACAAACTCCCTCCGTTATCACCACCCTCATTCCCACACATCCAAAACCCAGCTATCTCATTCCCAAACACACTCCCTCCGTTATCAACACCTCTCTCCTTCCCAAACACACTCCCTCCGTTATCACCACCCTCATTCCCACACATCCAAATCCCACCCCTCTCATGCCCAAACACACTCCCTCCGTTATCACCACCTCTCTCATTCCCAAACACACTCCCTCCGTTATCACCACCTCTCTCATTCCCAAACACACTCCCTCCGTTATCAACACCTCTCTCATTCCCAAACACACTCCCTCCGTTATCACCACCTCTCTCATTCCCAAACACACTCCCTCCGTTATCACCACCCTCATTCCCACACATCCAAATCCCACCCCTCTCATTCCCAAACACACTCCCTCCGTTATCACCACTTCTCTCATTCCCAAACACACTCCCTCTGTTATCACCACGATCAGTCCCAAACACACTCCCTCCGTTATCACCACCATCATTCCCAAACACACTCCCTCAGTTATCACCACCTCTCTCTTTCCCAAACACACTCCCTCCATTATCACCACCTCTCTCATTCCCAAACACACTCCGTCCGTTATCACCACCATCATTCCCAAACACACTCCCTCTGTTGTCACCACCCTCATTCCCAAACACAGTCCCTCTGTTGTCACCACCCTCATTCCCAAACACACTCCCTCCGTTATCACCACCCGCATTCCCACACATCCAAATCCCACCTCACTCATTCCCAAACACACTCCCTCCGTTGTCACCACCCTCATTCCCACATATCCAAATCCCACCCCTCTCATTCCTAAACACACACCCTCCGTTATCACCAACCTCATTCCCAAACACACTCCCTCCGTTATCACCACCCTCATTCCCAAACACACTCCCTCCATTATCACCACCCTCATTCCCAAACACAGTCCCTCCGTTATCACCACCTCTCTCTTTCCCAAACACACTCCCTCCGTTATCACCACCACTCTCTTTCCCAAACACACTCCCTCAGTTATCACCACCTCTCTCATTCCCAAACACACTCCCTCCGTTATCACCACCTCTCTCTTTCCCAAACACACTCCCTCCGTTATCACCACCTCTCTCTTTCCCAAACACACTCCCTCCGTTATCACCACCTCTCTCATTCCCAAACACACTCCCTCCGTTATCACCACCCTCATTCCCAAACACACTCCCTCCGATATCACCACCTCTCTCATTCCCAAACACACTCCCTCTGTTATCACCACCCTCATTCCCACACATCCAAATCCCACCCCTCTCATTCCCAAACACACTCCCTCCGTTATCACCACTTCTCTCATTCCCAAACAAACACCCTCTGTTATCACCACCCTCATTCCCAAACATCCAAATCCCACCCCTCTCATTCCCAAACACACTCCCTCCGTTATCACCACCTCTCTCATTCCCAAACACACTCCCTCCGTTATCACCACCTCTCTCTTTCCCAAACACACACCCTCCATTATCACCACCTTTCTCATTCCCAAACCCACTCCCTCAGTTATCACCACCTCTCTCATTCCCAAACACACTCCCTCCGTTATCACCACCTCTCTCTTTCCCAAACACACTCCCTCCATTATCACCACCTTTCTCATTCCCAAACCCACTCCCTCAGTTATCACCACCTTTCTCATTCCCAAACCGACTCCCTCCGTTATCACCACCTCTCTCATTCCCAAACACACTCCATCCGATATCACCACCTCTCTCTTTCCCAAACCCACTCCCTCCATTATCACCACCTTTCTCATTCCCAAACACACTCCCTCCGTTATCACCACCTCTCTCTTTCCCAAACACACTCCCTCCGATATCACCACCTCTCTCTTTCCCAAACACACTCCCTCCGTTATCACCACCTTTCTCTTTCCTAAACACACTCCCTCCGATATCACCACCCTCATTCCCAAACACACTCCCTCCGTTATCACCACCTCTCTCTTTCCCAAACACACTCCCTCCATTATCACCACCTTTCTCATTCCCAAACCCACTCCCTCAGTTATCACCACCTTTCTCATTCCCAAACCGACTCCCTCCGTTATCACCACCTCTCTGATTCCCAATCACACTCCATCCGTTATCACCACCTCTCTCTTTCCCAAACACACTCCCTCCGATATCACCACCTCTCTCATTCCCAAACACACTCCCTCCATTATCACCACCTTTCTCATTCCCAAACCCACTCCCTCCGTTATCACCACCTCCCTCATTCCCAAACACACTCCCTCCGTTATCACCACCCTAATTCCCACACATCCAAATCCCACCTCCCTCATTCCCAAACACACTCCCTCCATTATCACCACCCTCATTCCCAAACACACTCCCTCCGTTATCACCACCCTCATTCCCAAACACACTCCCTCCGTTATCACCACCCTCATTCCCAAACACACTCCCTCCGTTATCACCACTTCTCTCATTCCCAAACACACTCCCTCCGTTATCACCACCTCTCTCATTCCCAAACACACTCCCTCCGTTATCACCACCCTCATTCCCAAACACACTCCCTCCGTTATCACCACCCTCATTCCCAAACACACTCCCTCCGTTATCACCACTTCTCTCATTCCCAAACACACTCCCTCCGTTATCACCACCTCTCTCATTCCCAAACACACTCCCTCCGTTATCACCACCCTCATTCCCAAACCCACTCCCTCAGTTATCACCACCTCTCTCATTCCCAAACACACTCCCTCCGTTATCACCACCTATCTCATTCCCAAACAAACTCCCTCCGTTATCACCACCCTCATTCCCACACATCCAAAACCCAGCTATCTCATTCCCAAACACACTCCCTCCGTTATCAACACCTCTCTCCTTCCCAAACACACTCCCTCCGTTATCACCACCCTCATTCCCACACATCCAAATCCCACCCCTCTCATGCCCAAACACACTCCCTCCGTTATCACCACCTCTCTCATTCCCAAACACACTCCCTCCGTTATCACCACCTCTCTCATTCCCAAACACACTCCCTCCGTTATCAACACCTCTCTCATTCCCAAACACACTCCCTCCGTTATCACCACCTCTCTCATTCCCAAACACACTCCCTCCGTTATCACCACCCTCATTCCCACACATCCAAATCCCACCCCTCTCATTCCCAAACACACTCCCTCCGTTATCACCACTTCTCTCATTCCCAAACACACTCCCTCTGTTATCACCACGATCAGTCCCAAACACACTCCCTCCGTTATCACCACCATCATTCCCAAACACACTCCCTCAGTTATCACCACCTCTCTCTTTCCCAAACACACTCCCTCCATTATCACCACCTCTCTCATTCCCAAACACACTCCGTCCGTTATCACCACCATCATTCCCAAACACACTCCCTCTGTTGTCACCACCCTCATTCCCAAACACAGTCCCTCTGTTGTCACCACCCTCATTCCCAAACACACTCCCTCCGTTATCACCACCCGCATTCCCACACATCCAAATCCCACCTCACTCATTCCCAAACACACTCCCTCCGTTGTCACCACCCTCATTCCCACATATCCAAATCCCACCCCTCTCATTCCTAAACACACACCCTCCGTTATCACCAACCTCATTCCCAAACACACTCCCTCCGTTATCACCACCCTCATTCCCAAACACACTCCCTCCATTATCACCACCCTCATTCCCAAACACAGTCCCTCCGTTATCACCACCTCTCTCTTTCCCAAACACACTCCCTCCGTTATCACCACCACTCTCTTTCCCAAACACACTCCCTCAGTTATCACCACCTCTCTCATTCCCAAACACACTCCCTCCGTTATCACCACCTCTCTCTTTCCCAAACACACTCCCTCCGTTATCACCACCTCTCTCTTTCCCAAACACACTCCCTCCGTTATCACCACCTCTCTCATTCCCAAACACACTCCCTCCGTTATCACCACCCTCATTCCCAAACACACTCCCTCCGATATCACCACCTCTCTCATTCCCAAACACACTCCCTCTGTTATCACCACCCTCATTCCCACACATCCAAATCCCACCCCTCTCATTCCCAAACACACTCCCTCCGTTATCACCACTTCTCTCATTCCCAAACAAACACCCTCTGTTATCACCACCCTCATTCCCAAACATCCAAATCCCACCCCTCTCATTCCCAAACACACTCCCTCCGTTATCACCACCCTCATTCCCAAACATCCAAATCCCACCCCTCTCATTCCCAAACACACTCCCTCCGTTATCACCACCCTCATTCCCAAACACACTCCCTCAGTTATCACCACCTCTCTCATTCCCAAACACACTCCCTTCATTATCACCACCTCTCTCATTCCCAAACACACTCCCTCCGTTATCACCACCTCTGTCATTCCCAAACACACTCCCTCCGTTATCACCACCTCTCTCATTCCCAAACACACTCCCTCCGTTATCACCACCTCTGTCATTCCCAAACACACTCCCTCCGTTATCACCACCCCTCTCATTCCCAAACACACTCCCTCCATTATCACCACCTCTCCCATTCCCAAACAAACTCCCTCCATTATCACCACCTCTCTCATTCCCAAACACACTCCCTCCATTATCACCACCTCTCTCATTCCCAAACAAACTCCCTCCATTATCACCACCTCTCTCATTCCCAAACACACTCCCTCCATTATCACCACCTCTCTCATTCCCAAACACACTCCCTCCATTATCACCACCTCTCTCATTCCCAAACACACTCCCTCCATTATCACCACCTCTCTCATTCCCAAACACACTCCCTCCATTATCACCACCTCTCTCATTCCCAAACACACTCCCTCCATTATCACCACCTCTCTCATTCCCAAACACACTCCCTCCGTTATCACCACCTCTGTCATTCCCAAACACACTCCCTCCATTATCACCACCTCTCTCATTCCCAAACACACTCCCTCCATTATCACCACCTCTCTCATTCCCAAACACACTCCCTCCGTTATCACCACCTCTGTCATTCCCAAACACACTCCCTCCATTATCACCACCTCTCTCATTCCCAAACACACTCCCTCCATTATCACCACCTCTGTCATTCCCAAACACACTCCCTCCATTATCACCACCTCTCTCATTCCCAAACACTCTCCCTCCATTATCACCACCTCTCTCATTCCCAAACACACTCCCTCCATTATCACCACCTCTCTCATTCCCAAACACACTCCCTCCATTATTACCACCTCTCTCATTCCCAAACACACTCCCTCATTTATCACCACCTCTCTCATTCCCAAACACACTCCCTCAGTTATCACCACCTCTCTCATTCCCAAACACACTCCCTCCATTATCACCACCTCTCTCATTCCCAAACACACTCCCTCCGTTATCACCACCCTAATTCCCACACATCCAAATCCCACCTCCCTCATTCCCAAACACACTCCCTCCGTTATCACCACCCTCATTCCCAAACACACTCCCTCCGTTATCACCACTTCTCTCATTCCCAAACACACTCCCTCCGTTATCACCACCTCTCTCATTCCCAAACACACTCCCTCCGTTATCACCACCCTCATTCCCAAACCCACTCCCTCAGTTATCACCACCTCTCTCATTCCCAAACACACTCCCTCCGTTATCACCACCTATCTCATTCCCAAACAAACTCCCTCCGTTATCACCACCCTCATTCCCACACATCCAAAACCCAGCTATCTCATTCCCAAACACACTCCCTCCGTTATCAACACCTCTCTCCTTCCCAAACACACTCCCTCCGTTATCACCACCCTCATTCCCACACATCCAAATCCCACCCCTCTCATGCCCAAACACACTCCCTCCGTTATCACCACCTCTCTCATTCCCAAACACACTCCCTCCGTTATCACCACCTCTCTCATTCCCAAACACACTCCCTCCGTTATCAACACCTCTCTCATTCCCAAACACACTCCCTCCGTTATCACCACCTCTCTCATTCCCAAACACACTCCCTCCGTTATCACCACCCTCATTCCCACACATCCAAATCCCACCCCTCTCATTCCCAAACACACTCCCTCCGTTATCACCACTTCTCTCATTCCCAAACACACTCCCTCTGTTATCACCACGATCAGTCCCAAACACACTCCCTCCGTTATCACCACCATCATTCCCAAACACACTCCCTCTGTTGTCACCACCCTCATTCCCAAACACAGTCCCTCCGTTATCACCACCTCTCTCTTTCCCAAACACACTCCCTCAGTTATCACCACCTCTCTCTTTCCCAAACACACTCCCTCCATTATCACCACCTCTCTCATTCCCAAACACACTCCGTCCGTTATCACCACCATCATTCCCAAACACACTCCCTCTGTTGTCACCACCCTCATTCCCAAACACAGTCCCTCTGTTGTCACCACCCTCATTCCCAAACACACTCCCTCCGTTATCACCACCCGCATTCCCACACATCCAAATCCCACCTCACTCATTCCCAAACACACTCCCTCCGTTGTCACCACCCTCATTCCCACATATCCAAATCCCACCCCTCTCATTCCTAAACACACACCCTCCGTTATCACCAACCTCATTCCCAAACACACTCCCTCCGTTATCACCACCCTCATTCCCAAACACACTCCCTCCATTATCACCACCCTCATTCCCAAACACAGTCCCTCCGTTATCACCACCTCTCTCTTTCCCAAACACACTCCCTCCGTTATCACCACCACTCTCTTTCCCAAACACACTCCCTCAGTTATCACCACCTCTCTCATTCCCAAACACACTCCCTCCGTTATCACCACCTCTCTCTTTCCCAAACACACTCCCTCCGTTATCACCACCTCTCTCTTTCCCAAACACACTCCCTCCGTTATCACCACCTCTCTCATTCCCAAACACACTCCCTCCGTTATCACCACCCTCATTCCCAAACACACTCCCTCCGATATCACCACCTCTCTCATTCCCAAACACACTCCCTCTGTTATCACCACCCTCATTCCCACACATCCAAATCCCACCCCTCTCATTCCCAAACACACTCCCTCCGTTATCACCACTTCTCTCATTCCCAAACAAACACCCTCTGTTATCACCACCCTCATTCCCAAACATCCAAATCCCACCCCTCTCATTCCCAAACACACTCCCTCCGTTATCACCACCCTCATTCCCAAACATCCAAATCCCACCCCTCTCATTCCCAAACACACTCCCTCCGTTATCACCACCCTCATTCCCAAACACACTCCCTCAGTTATCACCACCTCTCTCATTCCCAAACACACTCCCTTCATTATCACCACCTCTCTCATTCCCAAACACACTCCCTCCGTTATCACCACCTCTGTCATTCCCAAACACACTCCCTCCGTTATCACCACCTCTCTCATTCCCAAACACACTCCCTCCGTTATCACCACCTCTGTCATTCCCAAACACACTCCCTCCGTTATCACCACCCCTCTCATTCCCAAACACACTCCCTCCATTATCACCACCTCTCCCATTCCCAAACAAACTCCCTCCATTATCACCACCTCTCTCATTCCCAAACACACTCCCTCCATTATCACCACCTCTCTCATTCCCAAACAAACTCCCTCCATTATCACCACCTCTCTCATTCCCAAACACACTCCCTCCATTATCACCACCTCTCTCATTCCCAAACACACTCCCTCCATTATCACCACCTCTCTCATTCCCAAACACACTCCCTCCATTATCACCACCTCTCTCATTCCCAAACACACTCCCTCCATTATCACCACCTCTCTCATTCCCAAACACACTCCCTCCATTATCACCACCTCTCTCATTCCCAAACACACTCCCTCCGTTATCACCACCTCTGTCATTCCCAAACACACTCCCTCCATTATCACCACCTCTCTCATTCCCAAACACACTCCCTCCATTATCACCACCTCTCTCATTCCCAAACACACTCCCTCCGTTATCACCACCTCTGTCATTCCCAAACACACTCCCTCCATTATCACCACCTCTCTCATTCCCAAACACACTCCCTCCATTATCACCACCTCTGTCATTCCCAAACACACTCCCTCCATTATCACCACCTCTCTCATTCCCAAACACTCTCCCTCCATTATCACCACCTCTCTCATTCCCAAACACACTCCCTCCATTATCACCACCTCTCTCATTCCCAAACACACTCCCTCCATTATTACCACCTCTCTCATTCCCAAACACACTCCCTCATTTATCACCACCTCTCTCATTCCCAAACACACTCCCTCAGTTATCACCACCTCTCTCATTCCCAAACACACTCCCTCCATTATCACCACCTCTCTCATTCCCAAACACACTCCCTCCATTATCACCACCTCTCTCATTCCCAAACACACTCCCTCCATTATCACCACCTCTCTCATTCCCAAACACACTCCCTCCGTTATCACCACCCTCATTCCCAAAGACACTCAGTCCGTTATCACCACCTCTCTCATTCCCAAACACACTCCGTCCGTTATCACCACCATCATTCCCAAACACACTCCCTCTGTTGTCACCACCCTCATTCCCAAACACACTCCCTCCGTTATCACCACCCGCATTCCCACACATCCAAATCCCACCTCACTCATTCCCAAACACACTCCCTCCGTTGTCACCACCCTCATTCCCACACATCCAAATCCCACCCCTCTCATTCCCAAACACACTCCCTCCGTTATCACCACCCTCATTCCCAAACACACTCCCTCCATTATCACCACCTCTCTCATTCCCAAACACACTCCCTCCATTATCACCACCTCTCTCATTCCCAAACACACTCCCTCCGTTATCACCACCTCTGTCATTCCCAAACACACTCCCTCCATTATCACCACCTCTCTCTTTCCCAAACACACTCCCTCCGTTATCACCACCTCTCTCTTTCCCAAACACACTCCCTCCGATATCACCACCTCTCTCTTTCCCAAACACACTCCCTCCGTTATCACCACCTCTCTCTTTCCCAAGCACACTCCCTCCGTTATCACCACTCTCATTCCCAAACACACTCCCTCCGTTATCACCACCTCTCTCATTCCCAAACACACTCCCTCCGTTATGACCACCCTCATTCCCACACATCCAAAACCCACATCTCTCATTCCCAAACACACTCCCTCCGATATCACCACCTCTGTCATTCCCAAACACACTCCCTCCGTTATCACCACCCTCATTCCCAAACACACTCCCTCCGTTATCAACACCCTCATTCCCAAACACACTCCCTCCGTTATCACCACCCCTCTCATTCCCAAACACACTCCCTCCGTTATCACCACCCTCATTCCCAAACACGCTCCCTCCGTTATCACCACCTCTCTCATTCCCAAACACACTCCCTCCGTTATCACCACCTCTCTCATTCCCAAACACACTCCCTCCGTTATCACCACCCTCATTCCCAAACACACTCCCTCCGTTATCACCACCTTTCTCATTCCCAAACACACTCCCTCCGTTATCACCACCTCTCTCATTCCCAAACACACTCCCTCCATTATCAACACCCTCATTCCCAAACACACTCCCTCCGTTATCACCACCCTCATTCCCACACATCCAAATCCCACCCCTCTCATTCCCAAACACACTCCCTCCGTTATCACCACCCTCATTCCCAAACACACTCCCTCCGATATCACCACCTCTCTCTTTCCCAAACACACTCCCTCCGTTATCACCACCTCTCTCTTTCCCAAACACACTCCCTCCGATATCACCACCTCTCTCTTTCCCAAACACACTCCCTCCGTTATCACCACCCTCATTCCCAAACACATTCCCTCCAATATCACCACCTCTCTCTTTCCCAAACACACTCCCTCCGTTATCACCACCTCTCTCTTTCCTAAACACACTCCCTCCGATATCACCACCTCTCTCTTTCCCAAACACACTCCCTCCGTTATCACCACCTCTCTCTTTCCCAAACACACTCCCTCCATTATCACCACCTTTCTCATTCCCAAACACACTCCCTCCGTTATCACCACCTCTCTCATTCCCAAACACACTCCCTCCGTTATCACCACCTCTCTCTTTCCCAAACACACTCCCTCCATTATCACCACCTCTCTCATTCCCAAACACACTCCCTCCGTTATCACCACCTCTCTCTTTCCCAAACACACTCCCTCCATTATCACCACCTCTCTCATTCCCAAACACACTCCCTCAGTTATCACCACCTCTCTCTTTCCCAAACACACTCCCTCCATTATCACCACCTCTCTCTTTCCCAAACACACTCCCTCCATTATCACCACCTTTCTCATTCCCAAACCCACTCCCTCAGTTATCACCACCTCTCTCATTCCCAAACACACTCCCTCCGTTATCACCACCTCTCTCTTTCCCAAACACACTCCCTCCATTATCACCACCTTTCTCATTCCCAAACCCACTCCCTCAGTTATCACCACCTCTCTCATTCCCAAACACACTCCCTCCGTTATCACCACCTCTCTCTTTCCCAAACACACTCCCTCCATTATCACCACCTTTCTCATTCCCAAACACACTCCCTCCGATATCACCACCTCTCTCATTCCCAAACACACTCCCTCCATTATCACCACCTTTCTCATTCCCAAACCGACTCCCTCCGTTATCACCACCTCTCTCATTCCCAAACACACTCCCTCCGTTATCACCACCTCTCTGATTCCCAAACACACTCCATCCGTTATCACCACCTCTCTCTTTCCCAAACACACTCCCTCCGATATCACCACCTCTCTCATTCCCAAACACACTCCCTCCATTATCACCACCTTTCTCATTCCCAAACCCACTCCCTCCGTTATCACCACCTCCCTCATTCCCAAACACACTCCCTCCGTTATCACCACCCTAATTCCCACACATCCAAATCCCACCTCCCTCATTCCCAAACACACTCCCTCCATTATCACCACCCTCATTCCCAAACACACTCCCTCCGTTATCACCACTTCTCTCATTCCCAAACACACTCCCTCCGTTATCACCACCTCTCTCATTCCCAAACACACTCCCTCCGTTATCACCACCTTTCTCATTCCCAAACAAACTCCCTCCGTTATCACCACCCTCTTTCCCACACATCCAAAACCCAGCTATATCATTCCCAAACACACTCCCTCCGTTATCAACACCTCTCTCCTTCCCAAACACACTCCCTCCGTTATCACCACCCTCATTCCCACACATCCAAATCCCACCCCTCTCATGCCCAAACACACTCCCTCCGTTATCACCACCTCTCTCATTCCCAAACACACTCCCTCCGTTATCACCACCTCTCTCATTCCCAAACACACTCCCTCCGTTATCAACACCGCTCTCATTCCCAAACACACTCCCTCCGTTATCACCACCTCTCTCATTCCCAAACACACTCCCTCCGTTATCACCACCCTCATTCCCACACATCCAAATCCCACCCCTCTCATTCCCAAACACACTCCCTCCGTTATCACCACTTCTCTCATTCCCAAACACACTCCCTCTGTTATCACCACGATCAGTCCCAAACACACTCCCTCCATTATCACCACCTCTCTCATTCCCAAACACACTCCCTCCATTATCACCACCTCTCTCATTCCCAAACACACTCCCTCCGTTATCACCACCTCTGTCATTCCCAAACACACTCCCTCCATTATCACCACCTCTCTCTTTCCCAAACACACTCCCTCCGTTATCACCACCTCTCTCTTTCCCAAACACACTCCCTCCGATATCACCACCTCTCTCTTTCCCAAACACACTCCCTCCGTTATCACCACCCCTCTCATTCCCAAACACACTCCCTCCGTTATCACCACCTCTCTCTTTCCCAAACACACTCCCTCCGTTATCACCACCTCTCTCTTTCCCAAACACACTCCCTCCGATATCACCACCTCTCTCTTTCCCAAACACACTCCCTCCGTTATCACCACCCCTCTCATTCCCAAACACACTCCCTCCGTTATCACCACCTCTCTCTTTCCCAAGCACACTCCCTCCGTTATCACCACTCTCATTCCCAAACACACTCCCTCCGTTATCACCACCTCTCTCATTCCCAAACACACTCCCTCCGTTATGACCACCCTCATTCCCACACATCCAAAACCCACATCTCTCATTCCCAAACACACTCCCTCCGATATCACCACCTCTGTCATTCCCAAACACACTCCCTCCGTTATCACCACCCTCATTCCCAAACACACTCCCTCCGTTATCAACACCCTCATTCCCAAACACACTCCCTCCGTTATCACCACCCCTCTCATTCCCAAACACACTCCCTCCGTTATCACCACCCTCATTCCCAAACACTCTCCCTCCGTTATCACCACCTCTCTCATTCCCAAACACACTCCCTCCGTTATCACCACCTCTCTCATTCCCAAACACACTCCCTCCGTTATCACCACCCTCATTCCCAAACACACTCCCTCCGTTATCACCACCTTTCTCATTCCCAAACACACTCCCTCCGTTATCACCACCTCTCTCATTCCCAAACACACTCCCTCCATTATCAACACCCTCATTCCCAAACACACTCCCTCCGTTATCACCACCCTCATTCCCACACATCCAAATCCCACCCCTCTCATTCCCAAACACACTCCCTCCGTTATCACCACCCTCATTCCCAAACACACTCCCTCCGTTATCACCACCCTCATTCCCAAACACAGTCCCTCCGTTATCACCACCTCTCTCTTTCCCAAACACACTCCCTCCGTTATCACCACCTCTCTCTTTCCCAAACACACTCCCTCAGTTATCACCACCTCTCTCATTCCCAAACACACTCCCTCCGTTATCACCACCTCTCTCTTTCCCAAACACACTCCCTCCGATATCACCACCTCTCTCTTTCCCAAACACACTCCCTCCGTTATCACCACCTCTCTCTTTCCCAAACACACTCCCTCCGTTATCACCACCTCTCATTCCCAAACACACTCCCTCCGTTATCACCACCTCTCTCTTTCCCAAACACACTCCCTCCGATATCACCACCCTCATTCCCAAACACACTCCCTCCGTTATCACCACCCCTCTCATTCCCAAACACACTCCCTCCGTTATCACCACCTCTCTCTTTCCCAAACACACTCCCTCCGTTATCACCACCTCTCTCTTTCCCAAACACACTCCCTCCGTTATCACCACCCCTCTCATTCCCAAACACACTCCCTCCGTTAACACCACCTCTCTCTTTCCCAAACACACTCCCTCCGTTATCACCACCTCTCTCTTTCCCAAACACACTCCCTCCGATATCACCACCTCTCTCTTTCCCAAACACACTCCCTCCGTTATCACCACCTCTCTCTTTCCCAAACACACTCCCTCCGATATCACCACCTCTCTCTTTCCCAAACACACTCCCTCCGTTATCACCACCTCTCTCTTTCCCAAACACACTCCCTCCGTTATCACCACTCTCATTCCCAAACACACTCCCTCCGTTATCACCACCCTCATTCCCAAACACACTCCCTCCGATATCACCACCTCTCTCTTTCCCAAACACACTCCCTCCGTTATCACCACCTCTCTCTTTCCCAAACACACTCCCTCCGATATCACCACCTCTCTCTTTCCCAAACACACTCCCTCCGTTATCACCACCCTCATTCACAAACACATTCCCTCCAATATCACCACCTCCCTCTTTCCCAAACACACTCCCTCCGTTATCACCACCTCTCTCTTTCCTAAACACACTCCCTCCGATATCACCACCTCTCTCTTTCCCAAACACACTCCCTCCATTATCACCACCTTTCTCATTCCTAAACACACTCCCTCCGATATCACCACCTCTCTCTTTCCCAAACACACTCCCTCCATTATCACCACCTCTCTCTTTCCCAAACACACTCCCTCCGTTATCACCACCTCTCTCTTTCCTAAACACACTCCCTCCGATATCACCACCTCTCTCTTTCCCAAACACACTCCCTCCATTATCACCACCTTTCTCATTCCCAAACACACTCCCTCCGTTATCACCACCTCTCTCATTCCCAAACACACTCCCTCCGTTATCACCACCTCTCTCTTTCCCAAACACACTCCCTCCATTATCACCACCTTTCTCATTCCCAAACCCACTCCCTCAGTTATCACCACCTCTCTCATTCCCAAACACACTCCCTCCGTTATCACCACCTCTCTCTTTCCCAAACACACTCCCTCCATTATCACCACCTTTCTCATTCCCAAACCCACTCCCTCAGTTATCACCACCTCTCTCATTCCCAAACACACTCCCTCCGTTATCACCACCTCTCTCTTTCCCAAACACACTCCCTCCATTATCACCACCTTTCTCATTCCCAAACCCACTCCCTCCGTTATCACCACCTCTCTCATTCCCAAACACACTCCCTCCGTTATCACCACCTCTCTCTTTCCCAAACACACTCCCTCCGTTATCACCACCTCTCTCTTTCCCAAACACACTCCCTCCGTTATCACCACCCTCATTCCCAAACCCACTCCCTCAGTTATCACCACCTTTCTCATTCCCAAACCGACTCCCTCCGTTATCACCACCTCTCTCATTCCCAAACACACTCCCTCCGTTATCACCACCTCTCTGATTCCCAAACACACTCCATCCGTTATCACCACCTCTCTCTTTCCCAAACACACTCCCTCCGATATCACCACCTCTCTCATTCCCAAACACACTCCCTCCATTATCACCACCTTTCTCATTCCCAAACCCACTCCCTCCGTTATCACCACCTCCCTCATTCCCAAACACACTCCCTCCGTTATCACCACCCTAATTCCCACACATCCAAATCCCACCTCCCTCATTCCCAAACACACTCCCTCCATTATCACCACACTCATTCCCAAACACACTCCCTCCGTTATCACCACCTCTCTCATTCCCAAACACACTCCCTCCGTTATCACCACCTTTCTCATTCCCAAACAAACTCCCTCCGTTATCACCACCCTCATTCCCACACATCCAAATCCCACCCCTCTCATTCCCAAACACACTCCCTCCGTTATCACCACCTCTCTCATTCCCAAACACACTCCCTCCGTTATCAACACCGCTCTCATTCCCAAACACACTCCCTCCGTTATCACCACCTCTCTCATTCCCAAACACACTCCCTCCGTTATCAACACCGCTCTCATTCCCAAACACACTCCCTCCGTTATCAACACCGCTCTCATTCCCAAACACACTCCCTCCGTTATCACCACCTCTCTCATTCCCAAACACACTCCCTCCGTTATCAACACCGCTCTCATTCCCAAACACACTCCCTCCGTTATCACCACCCTCATTCCCAAACACAGTCCCTCCGTTATCAACACCGCTCTCATTCCCAAACACACTCCCTCCGTTATCAACACCGCTCTCATTCCCAAACACACTCCCTCCGTTATCAACACCGCTCTCATTCCCAAACACACTCCCTCCGTTATCACCACCTCTCTCATTCCCAAACACACTCCCTCCGTTATCAACACCGCTCTCATTCCCAAACACACTCCCTCCGTTATCACCACCTCTCTCATTCCCAAACACACTCCCTCCGTTATCAACACCGCTCTCATTCCCAAACACACTCCCTCCGTTATCACCACCTCTCTCATTCCCAAACACACTCCCTCCGTTATCAACACCGCTCTCATTCCCAAACACACTCCCTCCGTTATCACCACCCTCTTTCCCACACATCCAAAACCCAGCTATCACATTCCCAAACACACTCCCTCCGTTATCAACACCTCTCTCCTTCCCAAACACACTCCCTCCGTTATCACCACCCTCATTCCCACACATCCAAATCCCACCCCTCTCATTCCCAAACACACTCCCTCCGTTATCACCACCTCTCTCATTCCCAAACACACTCCCTCCGTTATCAACACCGCTCTCATTCCCAAACACACTCCCTCCGTTATCACCACCTCTCTCATTCCCAAACACACTCCCTCCGTTATCACCACCTCTCTCTTTCCCAAACACACTCCCTCCATTATCACCACCCCTCTCATTCCCAAACACACTCCCTCCGTTATCACCACCTCTCTCATTCCCAAACACACTCCCTCTGTTATCACCACGATCAGTCCCAAACACACTCCCTCCGTTATCACCACCATCATTCCCAAACACACTCCCTCCGTTATCACCACCTCTCTCTTTCCCAAACACACTCCCTCCGATATCACCACCTCTCTCTTTCCCAAACACACTCCCTCCGTTATCACCACCTCTCTCTTTCCCAAACACACTCCCTCCGTTATCACCACCTCTCATTCCCAAACACACTCCCTCCGTTATCACCACCTCTCTCTTTCCCAAACACACTCCCTCCGATATCACCACCTCTCTCTTTCCCAAACACACTCCCTCCGTTATCACCACCTCTCTCTTTCCCAAACACACTCCCTCCGATATCACCACCTCTCTCTTTCCCAAACACACTCCCTCCGTTATCACCACCTCTCTCTTTCCCAAACACACTCCCTCCGTTATCACCACTCTCATTCCCAAACACACTCCCTCCGTTATCACCACCCTCATTCCCAAACACACTCCCTCCGATATCACCACCTCTCTCTTTCCCAAACACACTCCCTCCGTTATCACCACCTCTCTCTTTCCCAAACACACTCCCTCCGATATCACCACCTCTCTCTTTCCCAAACACACTCCCTCCGTTATCACCACCCTCATTCCCAAACACATTCCCTCCAATATCACCACCTCTCTCTTTCCCAAACACACTCCCTCCGTTATCACCACCTCTCTCTTTCCTAAACACACTCCCTCCGATATCACCACCTCTCTCTTTCCCAAACACACTCCCTCCGTTATCACCACCTCTCTCTTTCCCAAACACACTCCCTCCATTATCACCACCTTTCTCATTCCCAAACACACTCCCTCCGTTATCACCACCTCTCTCATTCCCAAACACACTCCCTCCGTTATCACCACCTCTCTCTTTCCCAAACACACTCCCTCCATTATCACCACCTTTCTCATTCCCAAACCCACTCCCTCAGTTATCACCACCTTTCTCATTCCCAAACAAACTCCCTCCGTTATCACCACCCTCATTCCCACACATCCAAATCCCACCCCTCTCATTCCCAAACACACTCCCTCCGTTATCACCACCTCTCTCATTCCCAAACACACTCCCTCCGTTATCAACACCGCTCTCATTCCCAAACACACTCCCTCCGTTATCACCACCTCTCTCATTCCCAAACACACTCCCTCCGTTATCAACACCGCTCTCATTCCCAAACACACTCCCTCCGTTATCAACACCGCTCTCATTCCCAAACACACTCCCTCCGTTATCACCACCTCTCTCATTCCCAAACACACTCCCTCCGTTATCAACACCGCTCTCATTCCCAAACACACTCCCTCCGTTATCACCACCCTCATTCCCAAACACAGTCCCTCCGTTATCAACACCGCTCTCATTCCCAAACACACTCCCTCCGTTATCAACACCGCTCTCATTCCCAAACACACTCCCTCCGTTATCAACACCGCTCTCATTCCCAAACACACTCCCTCCGTTATCACCACCTCTCTCATTCCCAAACACACTCCCTCCGTTATCAACACCGCTCTCATTCCCAAACACACTCCCTCCGTTATCACCACCTCTCTCATTCCCAAACACACTCCCTCCGTTATCAACACCGCTCTCATTCCCAAACACACTCCCTCCGTTATCACCACCTCTCTCATTCCCAAACACACTCCCTCCGTTATCAACACCGCTCTCATTCCCAAACACACTCCCTCCGTTATCACCACCCTCTTTCCCACACATCCAAAACCCAGCTATCACATTCCCAAACACACTCCCTCCGTTATCAACACCTCTCTCCTTCCCAAACACACTCCCTCCGTTATCACCACCCTCATTCCCACACATCCAAATCCCACCCCTCTCATTCCCAAACACACTCCCTCCGTTATCACCACCTCTCTCATTCCCAAACACACTCCCTCCGTTATCAACACCGCTCTCATTCCCAAACACACTCCCTCCGTTATCACCACCTCTCTCATTCCCAAACACACTCCCTCCGTTATCACCACCTCTCTCTTTCCCAAACACACTCCCTCCATTATCACCACCCCTCTCATTCCCAAACACACTCCCTCCGTTATCACCACCTCTCTCATTCCCAAACACACTCCCTCTGTTATCACCACGATCAGTCCCAAACACACTCCCTCCGTTATCACCACCATCATTCCCAAACACACTCCCTCCGTTATCACCACCTCTCTCTTTCCCAAACACACTCCCTCCGATATCACCACCTCTCTCTTTCCCAAACACACTCCCTCCGTTATCACCACCTCTCTCTTTCCCAAACACACTCCCTCCGTTATCACCACCTCTCATTCCCAAACACACTCCCTCCGTTATCACCACCTCTCTCTTTCCCAAACACACTCCCTCCGATATCACCACCTCTCTCTTTCCCAAACACACTCCCTCCGTTATCACCACCTCTCTCTTTCCCAAACACACTCCCTCCGATATCACCACCTCTCTCTTTCCCAAACACACTCCCTCCGTTATCACCACCTCTCTCTTTCCCAAACACACTCCCTCCGTTATCACCACTCTCATTCCCAAACACACTCCCTCCGTTATCACCACCCTCATTCCCAAACACACTCCCTCCGATATCACCACCTCTCTCTTTCCCAAACACACTCCCTCCGTTATCACCACCTCTCTCTTTCCCAAACACACTCCCTCCGATATCACCACCTCTCTCTTTCCCAAACACACTCCCTCCGTTATCACCACCCTCATTCCCAAACACATTCCCTCCAATATCACCACCTCTCTCTTTCCCAAACACACTCCCTCCGTTATCACCACCTCTCTCTTTCCTAAACACACTCCCTCCGATATCACCACCTCTCTCTTTCCCAAACACACTCCCTCCGTTATCACCACCTCTCTCTTTCCCAAACACACTCCCTCCATTATCACCACCTTTCTCATTCCCAAACACACTCCCTCCGTTATCACCACCTCTCTCATTCCCAAACACACTCCCTCCGTTATCACCACCTCTCTCTTTCCCAAACACACTCCCTCCATTATCACCACCTTTCTCATTCCCAAACCCACTCCCTCAGTTATCACCACCTCTCTCATTCCCAAACACACTCCCTCCGTTATCACCACCTCTCTCTTTCCCAAACACACTCCCTCCATTATCACCACCTTTCTCATTCCCAAACCCACTCCCTCAGTTATCACCACCTCTCTCATTCCCAAACACACTCCCTCCGTTATCACCACCTCTCTCTTTCCCAAACACACTCCCTCCATTATCACCACCTTTCTCATTCCCAAACCCACTCCCTCAGTTATCACCACCTTTCTCATTCCCAAACCGACTCCCTCCGTTATCACCACCTCTCTCATTCCCAAACACACTCCCTCCGTTATCACCACCTCTCTGATTCCCAAACACACTCCATCCGTTATCACCACCTCTCTCTTTCCCAAACACACTCCCTCCGATATCACCACCTCTCTCATTCCCAAACACACTCCCTCCATTATCACCACCTTTCTCATTCCCAAACCCACTCCCTCCGTTATCACCACCTCCCTCATTCCCAAACACACTCCCTCCGTTATCACCACCCTAATTCCCACACATCCAAATCCCACCTCCCTCATTCCCAAACACACTCCCTCCATTATCACCACCCTCATTCCCAAACACACTCCCTCCGTTATCACCACTTCTCTCATTCCCAAACACACTCCCTCCGTTATCACCACCTCTCTCATTCCCAAACACACTCCCTCCGTTATCACCACCTTTCTCATTCCCAAACAAACTCCCTCCGTTATCACCACCCTCTTTCCCACACATCCAAAACCCAGCTATCTCATTCCCAAACACACTCCCTCCGTTATCAACACCTCTCTCCTTCCCAAACACACTCCCTCCGTTATCACCACCCTCATTCCCACACATCCAAATCCCACCCCTCTCATGCCCAAACACACTCCCTCCGTTATCACCACCTCTCTCATTCCCAAACACACTCCCTCCGTTATCACCACCTCTCTCATTCCCAAACACACTCCCTCCGTTATCAACACCGCTCTCATTCCCAAACACACTCCCTCCGTTATCACCACCTCTCTCATTCCCAAACACACTCCCTCCGTTATCACCACCCTCATTCCCACACATCCAAATCCCACCCCTCTCATTCCCAAACACACTCCCTCCGTTATCACCACTTCTCTCATTCCCAAACACACTCCCTCTGTTATCACCACGATCAGTCCCAAACACACTCCCTCCATTATCACCACCTCTCTCATTCCCAAACACACTCCCTCCATTATCACCACCTCTCTCATTCCCAAACACACTCCCTCCGTTATCACCACCTCTGTCATTCCCAAACACACTCCCTCCATTATCACCACCTCTCTCTTTCCCAAACACACTCCCTCCGTTATCACCACCTCTCTCTTTCCCAAACACACTCCCTCCGATATCACCACCTCTCTCTTTCCCAAACACACTCCCTCCGTTATCACCACCTCTCTCTTTCCCAAGCACACTCCCTCCGTTATCACCACTCTCATTCCCAAACACACTCCCTCCGTTATCACCACCTCTCTCATTCCCAAACACACTCCCTCCGTTATGACCACCCTCATTCCCACACATCCAAAACCCACATCTCTCATTCCCAAACACACTCCCTCCGATATCACCACCTCTGTCATTCCCAAACACACTCCCTCCGTTATCACCACCCTCATTCCCAAACACACTCCCTCCGTTATCAACACCCTCATTCCCAAACACACTCCCTCCGTTATCACCACCCCTCTCATTCCCAAACACACTCCCTCCGTTATCACCACCCTCATTCCCAAACACTCTCCCTCCGTTATCACCACCTCTCTCATTCCCAAACACACTCCCTCCGTTATCACCACCTCTCTCATTCCCAAACACACTCCCTCCGTTATCACCACCCTCATTCCCAAACACACTCCCTCCGTTATCACCACCTTTCTCATTCCCAAACACACTCCCTCCGTTATCACCACCTCTCTCATTCCCAAACACACTCCCTCCATTATCAACACCCTCATTCCCAAACACACTCCCTCCGTTATCACCACCCTCATTCCCACACATCCAAATCCCACCCCTCTCATTCCCAAACACACTCCCTCCGTTATCACCACCCTCATTCCCAAACACACTCCCTCCGTTATCACCACCCTCATTCCCAAACACAGTCCCTCCGTTATCACCACCTCTCTCTTTCCCAAACACACTCCCTCCGTTATCACCACCTCTCTCTTTCCCAAACACACTCCCTCAGTTATCACCACCTCTCTCATTCCCAAACACACTCCCTCCGTTATCACCACCTCTCTCTTTCCCAAACACACTCCCTCCGATATCACCACCTCTCTCTTTCCCAAACACACTCCCTCCGTTATCACCACCTCTCTCTTTCCCAAACACACTCCCTCCGTTATCACCACCTCTCATTCCCAAACACACTCCCTCCGTTATCACCACCTCTCTCTTTCCCAAACACACTCCCTCCGATATCACCACCCTCATTCCCAAACACACTCCCTCCGTTATCACCACCCCTCTCATTCCCAAACACACTCCCTCCGTTATCACCACCTCTCTCTTTCCCAAACACACTCCCTCCGTTATCACCACCTCTCTCTTTCCCATACACACTCCCTCCGTTATCACCACCCCTCTCATTCCCAAACACACTCCCTCCGTTAACACCACCTCTCTCTTTCCCAAACACACTCCCTCCGTTATCACCACCTCTCTCTTTCCCAAACACACTCCCTCCGATATCACCACCTCTCTCTTTCCCAAACACACTCCCTCCGTTATCACCACCTCTCTCTTTCCCAAACACACTCCCTCCGATATCACCACCTCTCTCTTTCCCAAACACACTCCCTCCGTTATCACCACCTCTCTCTTTCCCAAACACACTCCCTCCGTTATCACCACTCTCATTCCCAAACACACTCCCTCCGTTATCACCACCCTCATTCCCAAACACACTCCCTCCGATATCACCACCTCTCTCTTTCCCAAACACACTCCTTCCGTTATCACCACCTCTCTCTTTCCCAAACACACTCCCTCCGATATCACCACCTCTCTCTTTCCCAAACACACTCCCTCCGTTATCACCACCCTCATTCCCAAACACATTCCCTCCAATATCACCACCTCTCTCTTTCCCAAACACACTCCCTCCGTTATCACCACCTCTCTCTTTCCTAAACACACTCCCTCCGATATCACCACCTCTCTCTTTCCCAAACACACTCCCTCCGTTATCACCACCTCTCTCTTTCCCAAACACACTCCCTCCATTATCACCACCTTTCTCATTCCCAAACACACTCCCTCCGTTATCACCACCTCTCTCATTCCCAAACACAGTCCCTCCGTTATCACCACCTCTCTCTTTCCCAAACACACTCCCTCCATTATCACCACCTTTCTCATTCCCAAACCCACTCCCTCAGTTATCACCACCTCTCTCATTCCCAAACACACTCCCTCCGTTATCACCACCTCTCTCTTTCCCAAACACACTCCCTCCATTATCACCCACCTCTCTCATTCCCAAACCCACTCCCTCAGTTATCACCACCTCTCTCATTCCCAAACCCACTCCCTCAGTTATCACCACCTCTCTCATTCCCAAACACACTCCCTCCGTTATCACCACCTCTCTCTTTCCCAAACACACTCCCTCCATTATCACCACCTTTCTCATTCCCAAACCCACTCCCTCCGTTATCACCACCTCTCTCATTCCCAAACACACTCCCTCCGTTATCACCACCTCTCTCTTTCCCAAACACACTCCCTCCGTTATCACCACCTCTCTCTTTCCCAAACACACTCCCTCCGTTATCACCACCCTCATTCCCAAACCCACTCCCTCCATTATCACCACCTTTCTCATTCCCAAACCCACTCCCTCCGATATCACCACCTCTCTCATTCCCAAACACACTCCCTCCATTATCACCACCTTTCTCATTCCCAAACACACTCCCTCCGATATCACCACCTCTCTCATTCCCAAACACACTCCCTCCATTATCACCACCTTTCTCATTCCCAAACCCACTCCCTCCGTTATCACCACCTCCCTCATTCCCAAACACACTCCCTCCGTTATCACCACCCTAATTCCCACACATCCAAATCCCACCTCCCTCATTCCCAAACACACTCCCTCCATTATCACCACACTCATTCCCAAACACACTCCCTCCGTTATCACCACCTCTCTCATTCCCAAACACACTCCCTCCGTTATCACCACCTTTCTCATTCCCAAACAAACTCCCTCCGTTATCACCACCCTCTTTCCCACACATCCAAAACCCAGCTATCTCATTCCCAAACACACTCCCTCCGTTATCAACACCTCTCTCCTTCCCAAACACACTCCCTCCGTTATCACCACCCTCATTCCCACACATCCAAAACCCAGCTATCTCATTCCCAAACACACTCCCTCCGTTATCACCACCTCTCTCTTTCCCAAACACACTCCCTCCATTATCACCACCTTTCTCATTCCCAAACCCACTCCCTCCGTTATCACCACCTCTCTCTTTCCCAAACACACTCCCTCCGTTATCACCACCTCTCTCATTCCCAAACACACTCCCTCCGTTATCACCACCTCTCTCTTTCCCAAACACACTCCCTCCGTTATCACCACCTCTCTCTTTCCCAAACACACTCCCTCCGTTATCACCACCCTCATTCCCAAACCCACTCCCTCAGTTATCACCACCTTTCTCTTTCCCAAACACACTCCCTCCGTTATCACCACCTCTCTCTTTCCCAAACACACTCCCTCCGTTATCACCACCTCTCTCATTCCCAAACCGACTCCCTCCGTTATCACCACCTCTCTCATTCCCAAACACACTCCCTCCGTTATCACCACCTCTCTGATTCCCAAACACACTCCATCCGTTATCACCACCTCTCTCTTTCCCAAACACACTCCCTCCATTATCACCACCTTTCTCATTCCCAAACCCACTCCCTCCGATATCACCACCTCTCTCATTCCCAAACACACTCCCTCCATTATCACCACCTTTCTCATTCCCAAACACACTCCCTCCGATATCACCACCTCTCTCATTCCCAAACACACTCCCTCCATTATCACCACCTTTCTCATTCCCAAACCCACTCCCTCCGTTATCACCACCTCCCTCATTCCCAAACACACTCCCTCCGTTATCACCACCCTAATTCCCACACATCCAAATCCCACCTCCCTCATTCCCAAACACACTCCCTCCATTATCACCACACTCATTCCCAAACACACTCCCTCCGTTATCACCACCTCTCTCATTCCCAAACACACTCCCTCCGTTATCACCACCTTTCTCATTCCCAAACAAACTCCCTCCGTTATCACCACCCTCTTTCCCACACATCCAAAACCCAGCTATCTCATTCCCAAACACACTCCCTCCGTTATCAACACCTCTCTCCTTCCCAAACACACTCCCTCCGTTATCACCACCCTCATTCCCACACATCCAAATCCCACCCCTCTCATTCCCAAACACACTCCCTCCGTTATCACCACCTCTCTCATTCCCAAACACACTCCCTCCGTTATCAACACCGCTCTCATTCCCAAACACACTCCCTCCGTTATCACCACCTCTCTCATTCCCAAACACACTCCCTCCGTTATCACCACCCTCATTCCCACACATCCAAATCCCACCCCTCTCATTCCCAAACACACTCCCTCCATTATCACCACTTCTCTCATTCCCAAACACACTCCCTCTGTTATCACCACGATCAGTCCCAAACACACTCCCTCCGTTATCACCACCATCATTCCCAAACACACTCCCTCAGTTATCACCACCTCTCTCATTCCCAAACACACTCCCTCCATTATCACCACCTCTCTCATTCCCAAACACACTCCGTCCGTTATCACCACCATCATTCCCAAACACACTCCCTCTGTTGTCACCACCCTCATTCCCAAACACAGTCCCTCTGTTGTCACCACCCTCATTCCCAAACACACTCCCTCCGTTATCACCACCCGCATTCCCACACATCCAAATCCCACCTCACTCATTCCCAAACACACTCCCTCCGTTGTCACCACCCTCATTCCCACACATCCAAATCCCACCTCTCTCTTTCCCAAACACACTCCCTCCGTTATCACCACCTCTCTCTTTCCCAAACACACTCCCTCCGATATCACCACCTCTCTCTTTCCCAAACACACTCCCTCCGTTATCACCACCTCTCTCTTTCCCAAACACACTCCCTCCGTTATCACCACTCTCATTTCCAAACACACTCCCTCCGTTATCACCACCCTCATTCGCAAACACACTCCCTCCGATATCACCACCTCTCTCTTTCCCAAACACACTCCCTCCGTTATCACCACCTCTCTCTTTCCCAAACACACTCCCTCCGATATCACCACCTCTCTCTTTCCCAAACACACTCCCTCCGTTATCACCACCTCTCATTCCCAAACACATTCCCTCCAATATCACCACCTCTCTCTTTCCCAAACACACTCCCTCCGTTATCACCACCTCTCTCTTTCCTAAACACACTCCCTCCGTTATCACCACCTCTCTCTTTCCCAAACACACTCCCTCCATTATCACCACCTTTCTCATTCCCAAACACACTCCCTCCGTTATCACCACCTCTCTCATTCCCAAACACACTCCCTCCGTTGTCACCACCTCTCTCATTCCCAAACACACTCCCTCCATTATCACCACCTCTCTCTTTCCCAAACACACACCCTCCATTATCACCACCTTTCTCATTCCCAAACCCACTCCCTCAGTTATCACCACCTCTCTCATTCCCAAACACACTCCCTCCGTTATCACCACCTCTCTCTTTCCCAAACACACACCCTCCATTATCACCACCTCTCTCTTTCCCAAACACACACCCTCCATTATCACCACCTCTCTCTTTCCCAAACACACACCCTCCATTATCACCACCTCTCTCTTTCCCAAACACACACCCTCCGTTATCACCACCTCTCTCTTTCCCAAACACACTCCCTCCGTTATCACCACCTCTCTCTTTCCCAAACACACACCCTCCATTATCACCACCTCTCTCTTTCCCAAACACACTCCCTCCGTTATCACCACCTCTCTCATTCCCAAACCCACTCCCTCAGTTATCACCACCTCTCTCATTCCCAAACACACTCCCTCCGTTATCACCACCTCTCTCTTTCCCAAACACACTCCCTCCATTATCACCACCTTTCTCATTCCCAAACCCACTCCCTCAGTTATCACCACCTTTCTCATTCCCAAACCGACTCCCTCCGTTATCACCACCTCTCTCATTCCCAAACACACTCCCTCCGTTATCACCACCTCTCTGATTCCCAAACACACTCCATCCGTTATCACCACCTCTCTCTTTCCCAAACACACTCCCTCCGATATCACCACCTCTCTCATTCCCAAACACACTCCCTCCATTATCACCACCTTTCTCATTCCCAAACCCACTCCCTCCGTTATCACCACCTCCCTCATTCCCAAACACACTCCCTCCGTTATCACCACCCTAATTCCCACACATCCAAATCCCACCTCCCTCATTCCCAAACACACTCCCTCCATTATCACCACCCTCATTCCCAAACACACTCCCTCCGTTATCACCACTTCTCTCATTCCCAAACACACTCCCTCCGTTATCACCACCTTTCTCATTCCCAAACAAACTCCCTCCGTTATCACCACCCTCTTTCCCACACATCCAAAACCCAGCTATCTCATTCCCAAACACACTCCCTCCGTTATCAACACCTCTCTCCTTCCCAAACACACTCCCTCCGTTATCACCACCCTCATTCCCACACATCCAAATCCCACCCCTCTCATGCCCAAACACACTCCCTCCGTTATCACCACCTCTCTCATTCCCAAACACACTCCCTCCGTTATCACCACCTCTCTCATTCCCAAACACACTCCCTCCGTTATCAACACCGCTCTCATTCCCAAACACACTCCCTCCGTTATCACCACCTCTCTCATTCCCAAACACACTCCCTCCGTTATCACCACCCTCATTCCCACACATCCAAATCCCACCCCTCTCATTCCCAAACACACTCCCTCCGTTATCACCACTTCTCTCATTCCCAAACACACTCCCTCTGTTATCACCACGATCAGTCCCAAACACACTCCCTCCGTTATCACCACCATCATTCCCAAACACACTCCCTCAGTTATCACCACCTCTCTCATTCCCAAACACACTCCCTCCATTATCACCACCTCTCTCATTCCCAAACACACTCCCTCCGTTATCACCACCTCTCTCATTCCCAAACACACTCCCTCCATTATCACCACCTCTCTCATTCCCAAACACACTCCGTCCGTTATCACCACCATCATTCCCAAACACACTCCCTCTGTTGTCACCACCCTCATTCCCAAACACAGTCCCTCTGTTGTCACCACCCTCATTCCCAAACACACTCCCTCCGTTATCACCACCCGCATTCCCACACATCCAAATCCCACCTCACTCATTCCCAAACACACTCCCTCCGTTGTCACCACCCTCATTCCCACACATCCAAATCCCACCCCTCTCATTCCTAAACACACACCCTCCGTTATCACCAACCTCATTCCCAAACACACTCCCTCCGTTATCACCACCCTCATTCCCAAACACACTCCCTCCGTTATCACCACCCTCATTCCCAAACACAGTCCCTCCGTTATCACCACCTCTCTCTTTCCCAAACACACTCCCTCCGTTATCACCACCTCTCTCTTTCCCAAACACACTCCCTCAGTTATCACCACCTCTCTCATTCCCAAACACACTCCCTCCGTTATCACCACCTCTCTCTTTCCCAAACACACTCCCTCCGTTATCACCACCTCTCTCTTTCCCAAACACACTCCCTCCGTTATCACCACCTCTCTCATTCCCAAACACACTCCCTCCGTTATCACCACCCTCATTCCCAAACACACTCCCTCCGATATCACCACCTCTCTCATTCCCAAACACACTCCCTCTGTTATCACCACCCTCATTCCCACACATCCAAATCCCACCCCTCTCATTCCCAAACACACTCCCTCCGTTATCACCACTTCTCTCATTCCCAAACAAACTCCCTCTGTTATCACCACCCTCATTCCCAAACATCCAAATCCCACCCCTCTCATTCCCAAACACACTCCCTCCGTTATCACCACCCTCATTCCCAAACATCCAAATCCCACCCCTCTCATTCCCAAACACACTCCCTCCGTTATCACCACCCTCATTCCCAAACACACTCCCTCAGTTATCACCACCTCTCTCATTCCCAAACACACTCCCTTCATTATCACCACCTCTCTCATTCCCAAACACACTCCCTCCGTTATCACCACCTCTGTCATTCCCAAACACACTCCCTCCATTATCACCACCTCTCTCATTCCCAAACACACTCCCTCCGTTATCACCACCTCTGTCATTCCCAAACACACTCCCTCCATTATCACCACCTCTCTCATTCCCAAACACACTCCCTCCGTTATCACCACCTCTGTCATTCCCAAACACACTCCCTCCGTTATCACCACCTCTCTCTTTCCCAAACACACTCCCTCCATTATCACCACCTCTCTCATTCCCAAACAAACTCCCTCCATTATCACCACCTCTTTCATTCCCAAACACACTCCCTCCATTATCACCACCTCTCTCATTCCCAAACAAACTCCCTCCATTATCACCACCTCTCTCATTCCCAAACACACTCCCTCCATTATCACCACCTCTCTCATTCCCAAACACACTCCCTCCATTATCACCACCTCTCTCATTCCCAAACACACTCCCTCCATTATCACCACCTCTCTCATTCCCAAACACACTCCCTCCATTATCACCACCTCTCTCATTCCCAAACACACTCCCTCCGTTATCACCACCTCTGTCATTCCCAAACACACTCCCTCCATTATCACCACCTCTCTCATTCCCAAACACACTCCCTCCATTATCACCACCTCTCTCATTCCCAAACACACTCCCTCCGTTATCACCACCTCTGTCATTCCCAAACACACTCCCTCCGTTATCACCACCTCTCTCATTCCCAAACACACTCCCTCCATTATCACCACCTCTGTCATTCCCAAACACACTCCCTCCATTATCACCACCTCTCTCATTCCCAAACACACTCCCTCCATTATCACCACCTCTCTCATTCCCAAACACACTCCCTCCATTATCACCACCTCTCTCATTCCCAAACACACTCCCTCCATTATTACCACCTCTCTCATTCCCAAACACACTCCCTCATTTATCACCACCTCTCTCATTCCCAAACACACTCCCTCAGTTATCACCACCTCTCTCATTCCCAAACACACTCCCTCCATTATCACCACCTCTCTCATTCCCAAACACACTCCCTCCATTATCACCACCTCTCTCATTCCCAAACACACTCCCTCCATTATCACCACCTCTCTCATTCCCAAACACACTCCCTCCGTTATCACCACCCTCATTCCCAAAGACACTCAGTCCGTTATCACCACCTCTCTCATTCCCAAACACACTCCGTCCGTTATCACCACCATCATTCCCAAACACACTCCCTCTGTTGTCACCACCCTCATTCCCAAACACACTCCCTCCGTTATCACCACCCGCATTCCCACACATCCAAATCCCACCTCACTCATTCCCAAACACACTCCCTCCGTTGTCACCACCCTCATTCCCACACATCCAAATCCCACCCCTCTCATTCCCAAACACACTCCCTCCGTTATCACCACCCTCATTCCCAAACACACTCCCTCCATTATCACCACCTCTCTCATTCCCAAACACACTCCCTCCATTATCACCACCTCTCTCATTCCCAAACACACTCCCTCCGTTATCACCACCTCTGTCATTCCCAAACACACTCCCTCCATTATTACCACCTCTCTCATTCCCAAACACACTCCCTCCATTATCACCACCTCTCTCATTCCCAAACACACTCCCTCCATTATCACCACCTCTCTCATTCCCAAACACACTCCCTCCGTTATCACCACCCTCATTCCCAAACACACTCAGTCCGTTATCACCACCTCTCTCATTCCCAAACACACTCCGTCCGTTATCACCACCATCATTCCCAAACACACTCCCTCCATTATCACCACCTCTCTCATTCCCAAACACACTCCCTCCATTATCACCACCTCTCTCATTCCCAAACACACTCCCTCCGTTATCACCACCTCTGTCATTCCCAAACACACTCCCTCCATTATCACCACCTCTCTCATTCCCAAACACACTCCCTCCATCACCTCTCTCATTCCCAAACACACTCCCTCCATTATCACCACCTCTCTCATTCCCAAACACACTCCCTCCGTTATCACCACCCTCATTCCCAAACACACTCAGTCCGTTATCACCACCTCTCTCATTCCCAAACACACTCCGTCCGTTATCACCACCATCATTCCCAAACACAATCCCTCCGTTATCACCACCTCTGTCATTCCCAAACACACTCCCTCCATTATCACCACCTCTCTCATTCCCAAACACACTCCCTCCATTATCACCACCTCTCTCATTCCCAAACACACTCCCTCCGTTATCACCACCTCTGTCATTCCCAAACACACTCCCTCCATTATCACCACCTCTCTCATTCCCAAACACACTCCCTCCATTATCACCACCTCTCTCATTCCCAAACACACTCCCTCCATTATCACCACCTCTCTCATTCCCAAACACACTCCCTCCGTTATCACCACCCTCATTCCCAAACACACTCAGTCCATTATCACCACCTCTCTCATTCCCAAACACACTCCGTCCGTTATCACCACCATCATTCCCAAACACACTCCCTCTGTTGTCACCACCCTCATTCCCAAACACACTCCCTCCGTTATCACCACCCGCATTCCCACACATCCAAATCCCACCTCACTCATTCCCAAACACACTCCCTCCGTTGTCACCACCCTCATTCCCACACATCCAAATCCCACCCCTCTCATTCCCAAACACACTCCCTCCGTTATCACCACCCTCATTCCCAAACACACTCCCTCCGTTATCACCACCCTCATTCCCAAACACACTCCCTCCATTATCACCACCTCTCTCATTCCCAAACACACTCCCTCCATTATCACCACCTCTCTCATTCCCAAACACACTCCCTCCATTATCACCACCTCTCTCATTCCCAAACACACTCCCTCCGTTATCACCACCCTCATTCCCAAACACACTCAGTCCGTATTCACCACCTCTCTCATTCCCAAACACACTCCGTCCGTTATCACCACCATCATTCCCAAACACACTCCCTCTGTTGTCACCACCCTCATTCCCAAACACACTCCCTCCGTTATCACCACCCGCATTCCCACACATCCAAATCCCACCTCACTCATTCCCAAACACACTCCCTCCGTTGTCACCACCCTCATTCCCACACATCCAAATCCCACCCCTCTCATTCCCAAACACTCTCCCTCCGTTATCACCACCCTCATTCCCAAACACACTCCCTCCATTATCACCACCTCTCTCATTCCCAAACACACTCCCTCCATTATCACCACCTCTCTCATTCCCAAACACACTCCCTCCGTTATCACCACCTCTGTCATTCCCAAACACACTCCCTCCATTATCACCACTTCTCTCATTCCCAAACACACTCCCTCCATTATCACCACCTCTCTCATTCCCAAACACACTCCCTCCATTATCACCACCTCTCTCATTCCCAAACACACTCCCTCCGTTATAACCACCCAAATTCCCAAACACACTCAGTCCGTTATCACCACCTCTCTCATTCCCAAACACACTCCGTCCGTTATCACCACCATCATTCCCAAACACACTCCCTCCATTATCACCACCTCTCTCATTCCCAAACACACTCCCTCCATTATCACCACCTCTCTCATTCCCAAACACACTCCCTCCGTTATCACCACCTCTGTCATTCCCAAACACACTCCCTCCATTATCACCACCTCTCTCATTCCCAAACACACTCCCTCCATTATCACCACCTCTCTCATTCCCAAACACACTCCCTCCATTATCACCACCTCTCTCATTCCCAAACACACTCCCTCCGTTATCACCACCCTCATTCCCAAACACACTCAGTCCGTTATCACCACCTCTCTCATTCCCAAACACACTCCGTCCGTTATCACCACCATCATTCCCAAACACACTCCCTCTGTTGTCACCACCCTCATTCCCAAACACACTCCCTCCGTTATCACCACCCGCATTCCCACACATCCAAATCCCACCTCACTCATTCCCAAACACACTCCCTCCGTTGTCACCACCCTCATTCCCACACATCCAAATCCCACCCCTCTCATTCCCAAACACACTCCCTCCGTTATCACCACCCTCATTCCCAAACACACTCCCTCCGTTATCACCACCCTCATTCCCAAACACAGTCCCTCCGTTATCACCACCTCTCTCTTTCCCAAACACACTCCCTCAGTTATCACCACCTCTCTCATTCCCAAACACACTCCCTCCGTTATCACCACCTCTCTCTTTCCCAAACACACTCCCTCCGTTATCACCACCTCTCTCTTTCCCAAACACACTCCCTCCGATATCACCACCTCTCTCTTTCCCAAACACACTCCCTCCGTTATCACCACCCTCATTCCCAAACACACTCCCTCCGATATCACCACCTCTCTCTTTCCCAAACACACTCCCTCCGTTATCACCACCTCTCTCTTTCCCAAACACACTCCCTCCGATATCACCACCTCTCTCTTTCCCAAACACACTCCCTCCGTTATCACCACCTCTCTCTTTCCCAAACACACTCCCTCCATTATCACCACCTCTCTCATTCCCAAACCCACTCCCTCAGTTATCACCACCTCTCTCTTTCCCAAACACACTCCCTCCATTATCACCACCTCTCTCTTTCCCAAACACACTCCCTCCATTATCACCACCTTTCTCATTCCCAAACCCACTCCCTCCGTTATCACCACCTCTCTCATTCCCAAACACACTCCCTCCGTTATCACCACCTCTCTCTTTCCCAAACACACTCCCTCCATTATCACCACCTTTCTCATTCCCAAACCCACTCCCTCAGTTATCACCACCTCTCTCATTCCCAAACACACTCCCTCCGTTATCACCACCTCTCTCTTTCCCAAACACACTCCCTCAGTTATCACCACCTTTCTCATTCCCAAACCCACTCCCTCAGTTATCACCACCTCTCTCTTTCCTAAACACACTCCCTCCATTATCACCACCTTTCTCATTCCCAAACCCACTCCCTCAGTTATCACCACCTCTCTCTTTCCCAAACACACTCCCTCCATTATCACCACCTTTCTCATTCCCAAACCCACTCCCTCAGTTATCACCACCTTTCTCATTCCCAAACCCACTCCCTCCGTTATCACCACCTCTCTCTTTCCCAAACACACTCCCTCCATTATCACCACCTTTCTCATTCCCAAACCCACTCCCTCAGTTATCACCACCTCTCTCATTCCCAAACACACTCCCTCCGTTATCACCACCTCTCTCATTCCCAAACACACTCCCTCCGCTATCACCACCTCTCTCTTTCCCAAACACACTCCCTCCATTATCACCACCTTTCTCATTCCCAAACCCACTCCCTCCGTTATCACCACCTCTCTCTTTCCCAAACACACTCCCTCCGTTATCACCACCTCTCTCTTTCCCAAACACAATCCCTCCATTATCACCACCTTTCTCATTCCCAAACCCACTCCCTCCGTTATCACCACCTCTCTCATTCCCAAACATATTCCCTCCGTTATCACCACCTCTCTCTTTCCCAAACACACTCCTCCATTATCACCACCTTTCTCATTCCCAAACCCACTCCCTCAGTTATCACCACCTCTCTCATTCCCAAACACACTCCCTCCGTTATCACCACCTCTCTCTTTCCCAAACACACTCCCTCCATTATCACCACCTTTCTCATTCCCAAACACACTCCCTCCGTTATCACCACCTCTGTCATTCCCAAACACACTCCCTCCGTTATCAACACCTCTCTCATTCCCAAACACACTCCCTCCGTTATCACCACCTCTGTCATTCCCAAACACACTCCCTCCGTTATCAACACCTCTCTCATTCCCAAACACACTCCCTCCGTTATCACCACCTCTCTCATTCCCAAACCCACTCCCTCAGTTATCACCACCTTTCTCATTCCCAAACACACTCCCTCCATTATCAACACCTCTCTCATTCCCAAACACACTCCCTCCGTTATCACCACCTCTCTCTTTCCCAAACACACTCCCTCCGATATCACCACCTCTCTCATTCCCAAACACACTCCCTCCATTATCACCACCCCTCTCATTCCCAAACACACTCCCTCCATTATCACCACCCCTCTCATTCCCAAACAAACTCCCTCCATTATCACCACACTCATTCCCACACATCCAAATCCCACCTCTCTCAATCCCAAACAAACTCCCTCCGTTATCACCACCCTCATTCCCAAACACACTCCCTCCGTTATCACCACCCTCATTCCCACACATCCAAATCCCACCCCTCTCATTCCCAAACACACTCCCTCCGTTATCACCCTCTCATTCCCAAACACACTCCCTCCGTTATCACCACCCTCAGTCCCAAACACACTCAGTCCGTTATCACCACCTCTCTCATTCCCAAACACACTCCGTCCGTTATCACCACCATCATTCCCAAACACACTCCCTCTGTTGTCACCACCCTCATTCCCAAACACACTCCCTCCGTTATCACCACCCGCATTCCCACACATCCAAATCCCACCTCACTCATTCCCAAACACACTCCCTCCGTTGTCACCACCCTCATTCCCACACATCCAAATCCCACCCCTCTCATTCCCAAACACACTCCCTCCGTTATCACCACCCTCATTCCCAAACACACTCCCTCCGTTATCACCACCCTCATTCCCAAACACAGTCCCTCCGTTATCACCACCTCTCTCTTTCCCAAACACACTCCCTCAGTTATCACCACCTCTCTCATTCCCAAACACACTCCCTCCGTTATCACCACCTCTCTCTTTCCCAAACACACTCCCTCCGTTATCACCACCTCTCTCTTTCCCAAACACTCTCCCTCCGATATCACCACCCTCATTCCCAAACACACTCCCTCCGTTATCACCACCTTTCTCATTCCCAAACACACTCCCTCCGTTATCACCACCTCTCTCTTTCCCAAACACACTCCCTCCGTTATCACCACCCTCATTCCCAAACACACTCCCTACGATATCACCACCTCTCTCTTTCCCAAACACACTCCCTCCGTTATCACCACCTCTCTCTTTCCCAAACACACTCCCTCCGATATCACCACCTCTCTCATTCCCAAACACACTCCCTCCGTTATCACCACCTCTCTCATTCACAAACACACTCCCTCCGTTATCACCACCCTCATTCACAAACACACTCCCTACGTTATCACCACCCTCATTCACAAACACACTCCCTACGTTATCACCACCCTCATTCACAAACACACTCCCTCCGTTATCACCACCTCTCTCTTTCCCAAACACACTCCCTCCGATATCACCACCTCTCTCATTCCCAAACACACTCCCTCCGATATCACCACCTCTCTCTTTCCCAAACACACTCCCTCCGTTATCACCACCTCTCTCTTTCCCAAACACACTCCCTCCATTATCACCACCTCTCTCATTCCCAAACACACTCCCTCCATTATCACCACCTCTCTCATTCCCAAACACACTCCCTCCGTTATCACCACCTCTCTCTTTCCCAAACACACTCCCTCCATTATCACCACCTTTCTCATTCCCAAACCCACTCCCTCAGTTATCACCACCTCTCTCATTCCCAAACACACTCCCTCCGTTATCACCAACTCTCTCTTTCCCAAACACACTCCCTCCGTTATCACCACCTCTCTCTTTCCCAAACACACTCCCTCCGTTATCACCACCTCTCTCTTTCCCAAACACACTCCCTCCGTTATCACCACCTCTCTCATTCCCAAACACACTCCCTCCGTTATCACCACCTCTCTCTTTCCCAAACACACTCCCTCCATTATCACCACCTTTCTCATTCCCAAACCCACTCACTCCGTTATCACCACCTCTCTCATTCCCAAACACACTCCCTCCGTTATCACCACCTTTCTCATTCCCAAACCCACTCCCTCCATTATCACCACCTCTCTCATTCCCAAACACACTCCCTCCGTTATCACCACCTCTCTCATTCCCAAACACACTCCCTCCATTATCACCACCTCTCTCATTCCCAAACACACTCCCTCCGTTATCACCACCTCTCTCATTCCCAAACACACTCCCTCCGTTATCACCACCTCTCTCATTCCCAAACACACTCCCTCCATTATCACCACCTTTCTCATTCCCAAACACACTCCCTCCATTATCACCACCTCTCTCATTCCCAAACACACTCCCTCCGTTATCACCACCTCTCTCATTCCCAAACACACTCCCTCCGTTATCACCACCTCTCTCATTCCCAAACACACTCCCTCCATTATCACCACCTCTCTCATTCCCAAACACACTCCCTCCGTTATCACCACCTCTCTCATTCCCAAACACACTCCCTCCGTTATCACCACCTCTCTCATTCCCAAACACACTCCCTCCGCTATCACCACCTCTCTCTTTCCCAAACACACTCCCTCCATTATCACCACCTTTCTCATTCCCAAACCCACTCCCTCCGTTATCACCACCTCTCTCATTCCCAAACACACTCCCTCCGTTATCACCACCTCTCTCTTTCCCAAACACAATCCCTCCATTATCACCACCTTTCTCATTCCCAAACCCACTCCCTCCGTTATCACCACCTCTCTCATTCCCAAACATATTCCCTCCGTTATCACCACCTCTCTCTTTCCCAAACACACTCCTCCATTATCACCACCTTTCTCATTCCCAAACCCACTCCCTCAGTTATCACCACCTCTCTCATTCCCAAACACACTCCCTCCGTTATCACCACCTCTCTCTTTCCCAAACACACTCCCTCCATTATCACCACCTTTCTCATTCCCAAACCCACTCCCTCAGTTATCACCACCTTTCTCATTCCCAAACACACTCCCTCCATTATCAACACCTCTCTCTTTCCCAAACACACTCCCTCCGATATCACCACCTCTCTCTTTCCCAAACACACTCCCTCCGATATCACCACCTCTCTCATTCCCAAACACACTCCCTCCATTATCACCACCCCTCTCATTCCCAAACACACTCCCTCCATTATCACCACCCCTCTCATTCCCAAACAAACTCCCTCCATTATCACCACACTCATTCCCACACATCCAAATCCCACCTCTCTCAATCCCAAACAAACTCCCTCCGTTATCACCACCCTCATTCCCAAACACACTCCCTCCGTTATCACCACCCGCATTCCCACACATCCAAATCCCACCTCACTCATTCCCAAACACACTCCCTCCGTTGTCACCACCCTCATTCCCACACATCCAAATCCCACCCCTCTCATTCCCAAACACTCTCCCTCCGTTATCACCACCCTCATTCCCAAACACACTCCCTCCATTATCACCACCTCTCTCATTCCCAAACACACTCCCTCCATTATCACCACCTCTCTCATTCCCAAACACACTCCCTCCGTTATCACCACCTCTGTCATTCCCAAACACACTCCCTCCATTATCACCACATCTCTCATTCCCAAACACACTCCCTCCATTATCACCACCTCTCTCATTCCCAAACACACTCCCTCCATTATCACCACCTCTCTCATTCCCAAACACACTCCCTCCGTTATAACCACCCTCATTCCCAAACACACTCAGTCCGTTATCACCACCTCTCTCATTCCCAAACACACTCCGTCCGTTATCACCACCATCATTCCCAAACACACTCCCTCCATTATCACCACCTCTCTCATTCCCAAACACACTCCCTCCATTATCACCACCTCTCTCATTCCCAAACACACTCCCTCCGTTATCACCACCTCTGTCATTCCCAAACACACTCCCTCCATTATCACCACCTCTCTCATTCCCAAACACACTCCCTCCATTATCACCACCTCTCTCATTCCCAAACACACTCCCTCCATTATCACCACCTCTCTCATTCCCAAACACACTCCCTCCGTTATCACCACCCTCATTCCCAAACACACTCAGTCCGTTATCACCACCTCTCTCATTCCCAAACACACTCCGTCCGTTATCACCACCATCATTCCCAAACACACTCCCTCTGTTGTCACCATCCTCATTCCCAAACACACTCCCTCCGTTATCACCACCCGCATTCCCACACATCCAAATCCCACCTCACTCATTCCCAAACACACTCCCTCCGTTGTCACCACCCTCATTCCCACACATCCAAATCCCACCCCTCTCATTCCCAAACACACTCCCTCCGTTATCACCACCCTCATTCCCAAACACACTCCCTCCGTTATCACCACCCTCATTCCCAAACACAGTCCCTCCGTTATCACCACCTCTCTCTTTCCCAAACACACTCCCTCAGTTATCACCACCTCTCTCATTCCCAAACACACTCCCTCCGTTATCACCACCTCTCTCTTTCCCAAACACACTCCCTCCGTTATCACCACCTCTCTCTTTCCCAAACACACTCCCTCCGATATCACCACCTCTCTCTTTCCCAAACACACTCCCTCCGTTATCACCACCCTCATTCCCAAACACACTCCCTCCGATATCACCACCTCTCTCTTTCCCAAACACACTCCCTCCATTATCACCACCTCTCTCTTTCCCAAACACACTCCCTCCGATATCACCACCTCTCTCTTTCCCAAACACACTCCCTCCGTTATCACCACCTCTCTCTTTCCCAAACACACTCCCTCCATTATCACCACCTTTCTCATTCCCAAACCCACTCCCTCCGTTATCACCACCTCTCTCATTCCCAAACACACTCCCTCCGTTATCACCACCTCTCTCTTTCCCAAACACACTCCCTCCATTATCACCACCTTTCTCATTCCCAAACCCACTCCCTCAGTTATCACCACCTCTCTCATTCCCAAACACACTCCCTCCGTTATCACCACCTCTCTCTTTCCCAAACACACTCCCTCCATTATCACCACCTCTCTCTTTCCCAAACACACTCCCTCCATTATCACCACCTTTCTCATTCCCAAACCCACTCCCTCAGTTATCACCACCTCTCTCATTCCCAAACACACTCCCTCCGTTATCACCACCTCTCTCTTTCCCAAACACACTCCCTCCATTATCACCACCTTTCTCATTCCCAAACCCACTCCCTCAGTTATCACCACCTTTCTCATTCCCAAACCCACTCCCTCCGTTATCACCACCTCTCTCTTTCCCAAACACACTCCCTCCATTATCACCACCTTTCTCATTCCCAAACCCACTCCCTCCGTTATCACCACCTCTCTCATTCCCAAACACACTCCCTCCGTTATCACCACCTCTCTCTTTCCCAAACACAATCCCTCCATTATCACCACCTCTCTCTTTCCCAATCACACTCCCTCCGATATCACCACCTCTCTCTTTCCCAAACACACTCCCTCCATTATCACCACCCTCATTCCGAAACACACTCCCTCCGTTATCACCACCTCTCTCATTCCCAAACACACTCCCTCCGTTATCACCACCTCTCTCTTTCCCAAACACACTCCCTCCATTATCACCACCTTTCTCATTCCCAAACCCACTCCCTCAGTTATCACCACCTCTCTCATTCCCAAACACACTCCCTCCGTTATCACCACCTCTCTCATTCCCAAACACACTCCCTCCGCTATCACCACCTCTCTCTTTCCCAAACACACTCCCTCCATTATCACCACCTTTCTCATTCCCAAACCCACTCCCTCCGTTATCACCACCTCTCTCATTCCCAAACACACTCCCTCCGTTATCACCACCCTAATTCCCACACATCCAAATCCCACCTCCCTCATTCCCAAACACACTCCCTCCATTATCACCACCCTCATTCCCAAACACACTCCCTCCGTTATCACCACCTCTCTCTTTCCCAAACACAATCCCTCCATTATCACCACCTTTCTCATTCCCAAACACACTCCCTCCGTTATCACCACCTTTCTCATTCCCAAACACACTCCCTCCGTTATCACCACCTCTCTCTTTCCCAAACACAATCCCTCCATTATCACCACCTTTCTCATTCCCAAACCCACTCCCTCCGTTATCACCACCTCTCTCATTCCCAAACATATTCCCTCCGTTATCACCACCTCTCTCTTTCCCAAACACACTCCTCCATTATCACCACCTTTCTCATTCCCAAACCCACTCCCTCAGTTATCACCACCTCTCTCATTCCCAAACACACTCCCTCCGTTATCACCACCTCTCTCTTTCCCAAACACACTCCCTCCATTATCACCACCTTTCTCATTCCCAAACCCACTCCCTCAGTTATCACCACCTCTCTCTTTCCCAAACACACTCCCTCCGTTATCACCACCCTCATTCCCAAACACACTCCCTCCGTTATCACCACCCTCATTCCCAAACACACTCCCTCCGTTATCACCACCCTCATTCCCAAACACACTCCCTCCGTTATCACCACCCTCATTCCTAAACACACTCCCTCCGTTATCACAACACTCATTCCTAAACACACTCCCTCCGTTATCACAACACTCATTCCTAAACACACTCCCTCCGTTATCACCACCTCTCTCATTCCCAAACACACTCCCTCCGTTATCACCACCCTCATTCCCACACATCCAAAACCCACATCTCTCATTCCCAAACACACTCCCTCCGTTATCAACACCTCTCTCATTCCCAAACACACTCCCTCCGTTATCACCACCTCTCTCATTCCCAATCACACTCCCTCCGTTATCACCACCCTCATTCCCAAACACAGTCCCTCCGTTATCACCACCCCTCTCATTCCCAAACACACTCCCTCCATTATCACCACCTCATTCCCAAACACACTCCCTCCGTTATCACCACCCTCATTCCCAAACACACTCCCTCCATTATCACCACCTCTCTCATTCCCAAACACACTCCCTCCATTATCACCACCTCTCTCATTCCCAAACACACTCCCTCCATTATCACCACCTCATTCCCAAACACACTCCCTCCGTTATCACCACCCTCATTCCCAAACACACTCCCTCCGTTATCACCACCTCTCTCATTCCCAAACACACTCCCTCCATTATCACCACCTCTCTCTTTCCCAAACACACTCCCTCCGATATCACCACCTCTCTCATTCCCAAACACACTCCCTCCGTTATCACCACCCTCATTCCCAAACACACTCCCTCAGTTATCACCACCTCTCTCATTCCCAAACACACTCCCTCCGTTATCACCACCTCTCTCATTCCCAAACACACTCCCTCCATTATCACCACCTCTCTCTTTCCCAAACACACTCCCTCCGATATCACCACCTCTCTCATTCCCAAACACACTCCCTCCGTTATCACCACCCTCATTCCCAAACACACTCCCTCAGTTATCACCACCTCTCTCATTCCCAAACACACTCCCTCCGTTATCACCACCCTCATTCCCAAACACAGTCCCTCCGTTATCACCACCCCTCTCATTCCCAAACACACTCCCTCCGTTATCACCACCTCTCTCATTCACAAACACACTCCCTCCGTTATCACCACCCTCATTCACAAACCCACTCCCTCAGTTATCACCACCTCTCTCATTCCCAAACACACTCCCTCCGTTATCACCACCCCTCTGATTCCCAAACACACTCCCTCCGTTATCACCACCTCTCTCATTCCCAAACACACTCCCTCCGTTATCACCACCTCTCTCATTCCCAAACACACTCCCTCCGTTATCACCACCTCTCTCATTCCCAAACACACTCCCTCCGTTATCACCACCTCTCTCATTCCCAAACACACTCCCTCCGTTATCACCACCTCTCTCATTCCCAAACACACTCCCTCCGTTATCACCACCTCTCTCATTCCCAAACACACTCCCTCCGTTATCACCACCTCTCTCATTCCCAAACACACTCCCTCTGTTATCACCACCCTCATTCCCACACATCCAAATCCCACCTCTCTCATTCCCAAACACACTCCCTCTGTTATCACCACCCTCATTCCCACACATCCAAATCCCACCTCCCTCATTCCCAAACACACTCCCTCCATTATCACCACCTCTCTCATTCCCAAACACACTCCCTCCGTTATCACCACCCTCATTCCCAATCACACTCCCTCCGTTATCACCACCCTCATTCCCACACATCCAAAACCCACATCTCTCATTCCCAAACACACTCCCTCCGTTATCAACACCTCTCTCATTCCCAAACACACTCCCTCCGTTATCACCACCTCTCTCATTCCCAATCACACTCCCTCCGTTATCACCACCCTCATTCCCACACATCCAAAACCCACATCTCTCATTCCCAAACACACTCCCTCCGTTATCAACACCACTCTCATTCCCAAACACACTCCCTCCGTTATCACCACCCTCATTCCCACACATCAAAATCCCACCTCTCTCATTCCCAAACAAACTCGCTCCGTTATCACCACCCTCATTCCCACACATCCAAATCCCACCCCTCTCATTCCCAAACACACTCCCTCCGTTATCACCACCTCTCTCATTCCCAAACACACTCCCTCCATTATCACCAGCCTTATTCCCACACATCCAAATCCCATCTCATTCCCAAACACACTCCCTCTGTTATCACCACCTCTCTCATTCCCAAACACACTCCCTCCATTATCACCACCTCTCTCATTCCCAAACACACTCCCTCCATTATCACCACCTCTCTCTTTCCCAAACACACTCCCTCCGTTATCACCACCTCTCTCTTTCCCAAACACACTCCTCCATTATCACCACCTTTCTCATTCCCAAACCCACTCCCTCAGTTATCACCACCTCTCTCATTCCCAAACACACTCCCTCCGTTATCACCACCTCTCTCTTTCCCAAACACACTCCCTCCGTTATCACCAACTCTCTCATTCCCAAACACACTCCCTCCGTTATCACCACCTCTCTCTTTCCCAAACACACTCCCTCCATTATCACCACCTTTCTCATTCCCAAACCCACTCCCTCCGTTATCACCACCTCTCTCATTCCCAAACATATTCCCTCCGTTATCACCACCTCTCTCTTTCCCAAACACACTCCTCCATTATCACCACCTTTCTCATTCCCAAACCCACTCCCTCAGTTATCACCACCTCTCTCATTCCCAAACACACTCCCTCCGTTATCACCACCTCTCTCTTTCCCAAACACACTCCCTCCGTTATCACCAACTCTCTCTTTCCCAAACACACTCCCTCCATTATCACCACCTTTCTCATTCCCAAACCCACTCCCTCAGTTATCACCACCTTTCTCATTCCCAAACACACTCCCTCCATTATCACCACCTCTCTCTTTCCCAAACACACTCCCTCCATTATCACCACCTTTCTCATTCCCAAACCCACTCCCTCAGTTATCACCACCTTTCTCATTCCCAAACACACTCCCTCCATTATCAACACCTCTCTCTTTCCCAAACACACTCCCTCCGATATCACCACCTCTCTCATTCCCAAACACACTCCCTCCATTATCACCACCCCTCTCATTCCCAAACACACTCCCTCCATTATCACCACCCCTCTCATTCCCAAACAAACTCCCTCCATTATCACCACACTCATTCCCACACATCCAAATCCCACCTCTCTCAATCCCAAACAAACTCCCTCCGTTATCACCACCCTCATTCCCAAACACACTCCCTCCGTTATCACCACCCGCATTCCCACACATCCAAATCCCACCTCACTCATTCCCAAACACACTCCCTCCGTTGTCACCACCCTCATTCCCACACATCCAAATCCCACCCCTCTCATTCCCAAACACTCTCCCTCCGTTATCACCACCCTCATTCCCAAACACACTCCCTCCATTATCACCACCTCTCTCATTCCCAAACACACTCCCTCCATTATCACCACCTCTCTCATTCCCAAACACACTCCCTCCGTTATCACCACCTCTGTCATTCCCAAACACACTCCCTCCATTATCACCACTTCTCTCATTCCCAAACACACTCCCTCCATTATCACCACCTCTCTCATTCCCAAACACACTCCCTCCATTATCACCACCTCTCTCATTCCCAAACACACTCCCTCCGTTATAACCACCCTCATTCCCAAACACACTCAGTCCGTTATCACCACCTCTCTCATTCCCAAACACACTCCGTCCGTTATCACCACCATCATTCCCAAACACACTCCCTCCATTATCACCACCTCTCTCATTCCCAAACACACTCCCTCCATTATCACCACCTCTCTCATTCCCAAACACACTCCCTCCGTTATCACCACCTCTGTCATTCCCAAACACACTCCCTCCATTATCACCACCTCTCTCATTCCCAAACACACTCCCTCCATTATCACCACCTCTCTCATTCCCAAACACACTCCCTCCATTATCACCACCTCTCTCATTCCCAAACACACTCCCTCCGTTATCACCACCCTCATTCCCAAACACACTCAGTCCGTTATCACCACCTCTCTCATTCCCAAACACACTCCGTCCGTTATCACCACCATCATTCCCAAACACACTCCCTCTGTTGTCACCACCCTCATTCCCAAACACACTCCCTCCGTTATCACCACCCGCATTCCCACACATCCAAATCCCACCTCACTCATTCCCAAACACACTCCCTCCGTTGTCACCACCCTCATTCCCACACATCCAAATCCCACCCCTCTCATTCCCAAACACACTCCCTCCGTTATCACCACCCTCATTCCCAAACACACTCCCTCCGTTATCACCACCCTCATTCCCAAACACAGTCCCTCCGTTATCACCACCTCTCTCTTTCCCAAACACACTCCCTCAGTTATCACCACCTCTCTCATTCCCAAACACACTCCCTCCGTTATCACCACCTCTCTCTTTCCCAAACACACTCCCTCCGTTATCACCACCTCTCTCTTTCCCAAACACACTCCCTCCGATATCACCACCTCTCTCTTTCCCAAACACACTCCCTCCGTTATCACCACCCTCATTCCCAAACACACTCCCTCCGATATCACCACCTCTCTCTTTCCCAAACACACTCCCTCCATTATCACCACCTCTCTCTTTCCCAAACACACTCCCTCCGATATCACCACCTCTCTCTTTCCCAAACACACTCCCTCCGTTATCACCACCTCTCTCTTTCCCAAACACACTCCCTCCATTATCACCACCTTTCTCATTCCCAAACCCACTCCCTCCGTTATCACCACCTCTCTCATTCCCAAACACACTCCCTCCGTTATCACCACCTCTCTCTTTCCCAAACACACTCCCTCCATTATCACCACCTTTCTCATTCCCAAACCCACTCCCTCCGTTATCACCACCTCTCTCATTCCCAAACACACTCCCTCCGTTATCACCACCTCTCTCTTTCCCAAACACACTCCCTCCATTATCACCACCTTTCTCATTCCCAAACCCACTCCCTCAGTTATCACCACCTTTCTCATTCCCAAACCCACTCCCTCCGTTATCACCACCTCTCTCTTTCCCAAACACACTCCCTCCATTATCACCACCTTTCTCATTCCCAAACCCACTCCCTCCGTTATCACCACCTCTCTCATTCCCAAACACACTCCCTCCGTTATCACCACCTCTCTCTTTCCCAAACACACTCCCTCCATTATCACCACCTTTCTCATTCCCAAACCCACTCCCTCAGTTATCACCACCTCTCTCATTCCCAAACACACTCCCTCCGTTATCACCACCTCTCTCTTTCCCAAACACACTCCCTCCATTATCACCACCTTTCTCATTCCCAAACCCACTCCCTCCGTTATCACCACCTCTCTCATTCCCAAACACACTCCCTCCGTTATCACCACCTCTCTCTTTCCCAAACACAATCCCTCCATTATCACCACCTTTCTCATTCCCAAACCCACTCCCTCCGTTATCACCACCTCTCTCATTCCCAAACATATTCCCTCCGTTATCACCACCTCTCTCTTTCCCAAACACACTCCTCCATTATCACCACCTTTCTCATTCCCAAACCCACTCCCTCAGTTATCACCACCTCTCTCATTCCCAAACACACTCCCTCCGTTATCACCACCTCTCTCTTTCCCAAACACACTCCCTCCATTATCACCACCTTTCTCATTCCCAAACCCACTCCCTCAGTTATCACCACCTCTCTCTTTCCCAAACACACTCCCTCCGTTATCACCACCCTCATTCCCAAACACACTCCCTCCGTTATCACCACCCTCATTCCCAAACACACTCCCTCCGTTATCACCACCCTCATTCCTAAACACACTCCCTCCGTTATCACAACACTCATTCCTAAACACACTCCCTCCGTTATCACCACCTCTCTCTTTCCCAAACACACTCCCTCCATTATCACCACCCTCATTCCCACACATCCAAAACCCACATCTCTCATTCCCAAACACACTCCCTCCGTTATCAACACCTCTCTCATTCCCAAACACACTCCCTCCGTTATCACAACACTCATTCCTAAACACACTCCCTCCGTTATCACCACCTCTCTCATTCCCAAACACACTCCCTCCGTTATCACCACCCTCATTCCCACACATCCAAAACCCACATCTCTCATTCCCAAACACACTCCCTCCGTTATCAACACCTCTCTCATTCCCAAACACACTCCCTCCGTTATCACCACCTCTCTCATTCCCAATCACACTCCCTCCGTTATCACCACCCTCATTCCCAAACACAGTCCCTCCGTTATCACCACCCCTCTCATTCCCAAACACACTCCCTCCATTATCACCACCTCATTCCCAAACACACTCCCTCCGTTATCACCACCCTCATTCCCAAACACACTCCCTCCATTATCACCACCTCTCTCATTCCCAAACACACTCCCTCCATTATCACCACCTCTCTCATTCCCAAACACACTCCCTCCATTATCACCACCTCATTCCCAAACACACTCCCTCCGTTATCACCACCCTCATTCCCAAACACACTCCCTCCGTTATCACCACCTCTCTCATTCCCAAACACACTCCCTCCATTATCACCACCTCTCTCTTTCCCAAACACACTCCCTCCGATATCACCACCTCTCTCATTCCCAAACACACTCCCTCCGTTATCACCACCCTCATTCCCAAACACACTCCCTCAGTTATCACCACCTCTCTCATTCCCAAACACACTCCCTCCGTTATCACCACCTCTCTCATTCCCAAACACACTCCCTCCATTATCACCACCTCTCTCTTTCCCAAACACACTCCCTCCGATATCACCACCTCTCTCATTCCCAAACACACTCCCTCCGTTATCACCACCCTCATTCCCAAACACACTCCCTCAGTTATCACCACCTCTCTCATTCCCAAACACACTCCCTCCGTTATCACCACCCTCATTCCCAAACACACTCCCTCAGTTATCACCACCTCTCTCATTCCCAAACACACTCCCTCCGTTATCACCACCTCTCTCATTCCCAAACACACTCCCTCCGTTATCACCACCCTCATTCCCAAACACACTCCCTCAGTTATCACCACCTCTCTCATTCCCAAACACACTCCCTCCGTTATCACCACCCTCATTCCCAAACACACTCCCTCCGTTATCACCACCCTCATTCCCAAACACAGTCCCTCCGTTATCACCACCCCTCTCATTCCCAAACACACTCCCTCCGTTATCACCACCTCTCTCATTCACAAACACACTCCCTCCGTTATCACCACCCTCATTCACAAACCCACTCCCTCCGTTATCACCACCCCTCTCATTCCCAAACACACTCCCTCCATTATCACCACCTCTCTCATTCCCAAACACACTCCCTCCGTTATCACCACCCTCATTCCCAATCACACTCCCTCCGTTATCACCACCCTCATTCCCACACATCCAAAACCCACATCTCTCATTCCCAAACACACTCCCTCCGTTATCAACACCTCTCTCATTCCCAAACACACTCCCTCCGTTATCACCACCTCTCTCATTCCCAATCACACTCCCTCCGTTATCACCACCCTCATTCCCACACATCCAAAACCCACATCTCTCATTCCCAAACACACTCCCTCCGTTATCAACACCACTCTCATTCCCAAACACACTCCCTCCGTTATCACCACCCTCATTCCCACACATCAAAATCCCACCTCTCTCATTCCCAAACAAACTCGCTCCGTTATCACCACCCTCATTCCCACACATCCAAATCCCACCCCTCTCATTCCCAAACACACTCCCTCCGTTATCACCACCTCTCTCATTCCCAAACACACTCCCTCCATTATCACCAGCCTTATTCCCACACATCCAAATCCCATCTCATTCCCAAACACACTCCCTCTGTTATCACCACCTCTCTCATTCCCAAACACACTCCCTCCATTATCACCAGCCTTATTCCCACACATCCAAATCCCATCTCATTCCCAAACACACTCCCTCTGTTATCACCACCCTCATTCCCAAACACACTCCCTCCATTATCACCACCTCTCTCATTCCCAAACACACTCCCTCCATTATCACCAGCCTTATTCCCACACATCCAAATCCCATCTCATTCCCAAACACACTCCCTCCATTATCACCACCCGCATTCCCACACATCCAAAACCCACCTCTCTCATTCCCAAACACACTCCCTCCATTATCACCAGCCTTATTCCCACACATCCAAATCCCATCTCATTCCCAAACACACTCCCTCCATTATCACCACCCGCATTCCCACACATCCAAAACCCACCTCTCTCTTTCCCAAACACACTCCCTCTGTTATCACCACCTCTCTCATTCCCAAACACACTCCCTCCATTATCACCACCTCTCTCATTCCCAAACACACTCCCTCCGTTATCACCACCTGTCTCATTCCCAAACACACTCCCTCCGTTATCACCACCCTCATTCCCAAACACACTCCCTCCATTATCACCACCTCTCTCATTCCCAAACACACTCCCTCCATTATCACCAGCCTTATTCCCACACATCCAAATCCCATCTCATTCCCAAACACACTCCCTCCATTATCACCACCCGCATTCCCACACATCCAAAACCCACCTCTCTCATTCCCAAACACACTCCCTCTGTTATCACAACCCTCATTCCCACACATCCAAAACCCACCTCTCTCATTCCCAAACACACTCCCTCTGTTATCACAACCCTCATTCCCAAACACACTCCCTCCGTTATCACCACCCTCATTCCCAAACACAGTCCCTCCGTTATCACCACCCTCATTCCCAAACACACTCCCTCCATTATCAACACCCTCATTCCCAAACACACTCCCTCCGTTATCACCACCCTCATTCCCACACATCCAAAACCCACCTCTCTCATTCCCAAACACACTCCCTCTGTTATCACAACCCTCATTCCCAAACACACTCCCTCCTTTATCACCACCCTCATTCCCAAACACACTCCCTCCGTTATCACCACCCTCATTCCCAAACACACTGCCTCCGTTATCACCACCCTCATTCCCAAACACACTCCCTCCATTATCACCACCCTCATTCCCAAACACACTCCCTCCGTTATCACCACCCTCATTCCCAAACACACTCCCTCCGTTATCACCACCCTCATTCCCAAACACACTGCCTCCGTTATCACCACCCTCATTCCCAAACACACTCCCTCCGTTATCACCACCCTCATTCCCAAACACACTCCCTCCGTTATCACCACCCTCATTCCCAAACACACTGCCTCCGTTATCACCACCCTCATTCCCAAACACACTCCCTCCATTATCACCACCCTCATTCCCAAACACACTCCCTCCGTTATCACCACCCTCATTCCCAAACACACTCCCTCCGTTATCACCACCCGCATTCCCACACATCCAAAACCCACCTCTCTCATTCCCAAACACACTCCCTCCGATATCACCACCTCTCTCATTCCCAAACACACTCCCTCCGTTATCAACACCTCTCTCATTCCCAAACACACTCCCTCCATTATCACCACCTCTCTCATTACCAAACACACTCCCTCCGATACCACCACCCTCATCCCAAACATACTCCCTCCGTTATCACCACCACCCTCATTCCCAAACACATTCACTCCGTTATCACCACCTCTCTCATTCCCAAACACACTCCCTCCGTTATCACCACCTCTCTCATTCCCAAACACACTCCCTCCGTTATCACCACCCTCATTCCCAAACACACTCCCTCCATTATCAACACCCTCATTCCCAAACACACTCCCTCCGTTATCACCTCCCTCATTCCCACACATCCAAATCCCACCCCTCTCATTCCCAAACACACTCCCTCCGTTATCACCACCCTCATTCCCAAACACACTCCCTCCGTTATCACCACCCTCATTCCCAAACACACTCCCTCCGTTATCACCACCCTCATTCCCACACATCCAAAACCCACCTCTCTCATTCCCAAACACACTCCCTCCATTATCACCACCCTCATTCCCACATATCCAAATCCCACCACTCCTTCCTTCCCTAACACACTCTCTCCGATACCACCACCCTCATTCCCTAACACACTCCCTCAGATAACACCACTCTCATTCCCTCTGTCACTGCCTCTTCACTCTCTCAATACCACTATCCACCTCTCAATCCCTCCAGCCATCACTGCCTCCTTCCATCCATCACTCTCCTTCCATCCATCACATACTCATTCCATCCATCACTCTCTCCTTCAATCCAGCACACACTGATTCAGTCCATCACTCTTCCCTTCCATCCATCACTCTCCTTCCGTCCATCACACACTCATTTCATCCATCACTCTCTCATTCCATCCATCACACACTCATTCCATCCATCACTCTCTCCTTCCATCCATCACCTTCTCCTTCTGTCCATCACACACTCATTCCATCCATCACTCTCTCCTTCCATCCATCGCTCTCTCATTCCATCCATCACACACAGCATCCATCCATCACACTCTCCTACTCTCCATCACACAATAATTCCATCCATCACTCTCTCATTCCATCCATCACACACTCATTCCATCCATCACTCTCTCCTTCCATCCATCACCTCCTTCCATCCATCACACACTCCTTCCATCTATCACACTCTCCTTCCATCCATCACATACTTATTCCATCCATCACTCTCTCCTTCAATCCAGCACACACTCATTCAGTCCATCACTCTTCCCTTCCATCCATCACTCTCCTTCCATCCATCACACACTCATTCCATCCATCACACACTCCTTCCACCTATCACACTCTCCTTCCATCCATCACATACTCATTCCATCCATCACTCTCTCCTTCAATCCAGCACACACTCATTCAGTCCATCACTCTTCCCTTCCATCCATCACTCTCCTTCCATCATTCACACACTCATTCCATCCATCACTCTCTCATTCCATCCTTCACCTTCTCTTTCTGTCCATCACACACTCATTCCATCCATCGCTCTCTCATTACATCCATCACACACAGCTTCCATCCATCACTCTCTCCATCAATCCATCACACACTCCTTCCATCTATCACTCTCCTTCCCTCCATCACACACTCATTCTATCCATCACTCTCTCATTCCATCCATCACTCTCTCCTTCCATCCATCACACACTCATTCCATCTATCACACTCTCCTTCCATCCATCACTCTCTTCTTTCACCCATCACACACTCCTTTCATCCATCACACACTCCTTCCATCCATCACTCTTTCCTTCCATCCATCACTCTTTCCTTCCATCCATCACCCTCCTTCCATCCATCACTCTCTCCTTTCATCCATCACTCTTTCCTTCCATCCATCACTCTCCTTCCATCCATCACTCTCTCCTGCCATCCATCACACACTCCACCCATCCATCACTCTATCCTTCCATCCATCACTACCTCCTTCCATCCATCACAGACTCATTCCATCCATCACACTCTCCTTTCATTCATCACACACTCCTTCTATCCATCACACACTGCTTTCATCCATCACACACTCATTCCACCCATCACTCTTTCCTTCCATCCATCACTCTCCTTCCATCCATCACTCTCTCCTTCCATCCATCACACACTCATTCCACCCATCACTCTTTCCTTCCATCCATCACTCTCCTTCCATCCACCACTCTCTCCTTCCATCCATCACTCTCCTGCCATCCATCACACACTCCTTCCACCCATCACTCTTTCCTTCCATCCATCACTCTCCTTCCATCCACCACTCTCTCCTTCCATCCATCACTCTCCTGCCATCCATCACACACTCCTTCCATCCATCTCTCTCTCCTTCCATCCATCACTCACTCACTCATTCCATCCATCACGCACTCCTTCCATCCATCACTCACTCACTCATTCCATCCATCACACACTCCTTTTTTCCATCACACACTCCTTCTATCCATCACACACTCATTCCACCCATCACTCTTTCCTTCCATCCATCACTCTCCTTCCATCTATCACTCTCTCCTTCCATCCATCACCCTCTCCTGCCATCCATCACACACTCCACCCATCCATCACTCTATCCTTCCATCCATCACTCTCTCCTTCCATCCATCACACACTCATTCCACCCATCACTCTTTCCTTCCATCCATCACTCTCCTTCCATCCATCACTCTCTCCTTCCATCCATCACACACTCATTCCATCCATCACACTCTCCTTTCATCCATCACACACTCCTTCTATCCATCACTCTCTCCTTCAATCCAGCACACACTAATTCCACCAATCACACACGCATTCCACCCGTCACTCTTTCCTTCCATCCATCATTCTCTCATTCCATCCATCACTCTCCTTCCATCCATCTCTCTCTCCTTCCATCCATCACACACTCATTCCATCCATCACACTCTCCTTCCCTCCATCACTCACTCATTCCATCCATCACACACTCCTTTCATCCATCACTCTCTCCTTCCATTCATCACACACTCATTTCACCCATCACACACTCATTCCATCCATCACTCTCTCCTTCCATCTATCACACTCTCCTTCCATCCATCAGTCTCTCATTCCATCCATCACTCTCTTCCATCCATCACACACTCATTCCGTCCATCACTCTCTCCTTCCGTCCATCACTCTCTCCTTCCGTCCATCACTCTCTCCGTCTGTCCATCACACACTAATTCCATCCTTCACTCACTCATTCCACCCATATCTCTCTCTCCTTCCATTTATCACTCTTTCCTTCCATCCATCACTCTCCTTCCATCCATCACAAACTCATTCCATCCATCACACACTGCTTCCATCCATCACAAACTCATTCCATCCATCACACACTGCTTCCATCCATCACATACTGCTTCCATTCATCACACACTCATTCTATCCATCACTCTCCTTCCATCCATCTATCACTCTCCTGTCCATCACTGTCCTTCCATCCGTCACCCACTCTATCCATACATCTGTCACTCACTCACACCATTCTTCACTCACTCAAACCATCCCATCTCTCACTTTGTCCATCCATCTCTCTCTCTCATGACGGATCCCTCATCACTCACCTCACTCCTCTCCTTACCTGATTACATCATTGATGCCTGCACCATCCTCTGTCAATCTACCTCTCGCTCCAGCACCAACCCGCTCCTGGTGCAAATGGAGATTTTATCCTTGGAGATCTCCTGGCCTGAGGTCATCATGGGTGGTGGGATGTGTTCAAATTTGGATTAATTCTAACCACCACTTCCCTTGCCCCTCCTACAACTCCCTACATCCACCACCTTATTGCTGCCTACCCTCCCTTTACCCCACTCTTCTCATCCCTCATACAACACCACCCATCTCCTCTTCTCATCACATACCCCTCCCCTTTTACAATCCTCTCCTTCTCTCTCCTTTGCCCAAATCCCCACTGCCCTTCAGGTTTTATGCAGCAGAAATAGCGATTGGTCTCTTCTACCTCCACGACCATGGCATCATCTACAGGTAAAGTATTCCAACAGCATGGTGGCCAGGGCTTCTATGGGGACCCCATTAGGATGGACTGTGAGAGTGAATGGGAAGGGATGAGGTCCATTGGGAGTGTGGACAGTGGGAATAAATGGAAAGGGTGGGTTCCATTGGGAGTGTGGACAGTGGGAATGAATGGACAGGGTGGGGCCCATTGGGAGTGTGGACAGTGGGAATGAACGGAAAGGGTGGATCCCATTGGGAGTGTGGACAGTGGGAATGAATGGACAGGGTGGGGCCCATTGGGAGTGTGGACAGTGGGAATGAATGGAAAGGGTGGATCCCATTGGGAGTGTGGACAGTGGGATTGAATGGAAAGGGTGGGGCCCTTTGGGAGTGTGGACAGTGGGAGTGAATGGAAAGGGTGGATCCCATTGGGAGTGTGGACAGTGGGAATGAACGGAAAGGGTGGATCCCATTGGGAGTGTGGACAGTGGGAATGAATGGACAGGGTGGGGCCCATTGGGAGTGTGGACAGTGGGAATGAATGGAAAGGGTGGATCCCATTGGGAGTGTGGACAGTGGGATTGAATGGAAAGGGTGGGGCCCTTTGGGAGTGTGGACAGTGGGAGTGAATGCAAAAGGTGGGTTCCATTGGGTGTGTGGACAGAGGGAATGAATGGAAAAGGATGGGGCCCATTGGGAGTGTGGACAGTGGGAGTGAATGGAAAGGGTGGGTTCCATTGGGAGTGTGGACAGTGGGAATGAATGGAAAAGGATGGGGCCCATTGGGAGTGTGGACAGAGGGAATGAATGGAAAAGGATGGGGCCCATTGGGAGTGTGGACAGTGGGAATGAATGGAAAGGGTGGGTTCCATTGGGAGTGTAGACAGTGGGAATGAATGGAAAGGGTGGGTTCCATTGGGAGTGTGGACAGTGGGAATGAATGGAAAGGGTGGGTTCCATTGGGAGTGTAGACAGTGGGAATGAATGGAAAGGGTGGGTTCCATTGGGAGTGTGGACAGTGGGAATGAATGGAAAGGGTGGGTTCCATTGGGAATGAGGACAGTGGGAATGAATGGAAAAGGGTGGGTTCCATTGGGAGTGTGGACAGTGGTAATGAATGGAAAGGGTGGGTTCCATTGGGAGTGTGGACAGTGGGAATGAATGGAAAGGGTGGGTTCCATTGGGAGTGTAGACAGTGGGAATGAATGGAAAGGGTGGGTTCCATTGGGAGTGTGGACAGTGGGAATGAATGGAAAAGGTGGGTTCCATTGGGAATGAGGACAGTGGGAATGAATGGAAAAGGGTGGTTTCCATTGGGAGTGTGGACAGTGGGAATGAATGGAAAAGGTGGGTTCCATTGGGAATGAGGACAGTGGGAATGAATGGAAAAGGGTGGGTTCCATTGGGAGTGTGGACAGTGGTAATGAATGGAAAAGGATGGGGCCCATTGGGAGTGTGGACAGTGGGAATGAATGGAAAGGGTGGGGCCCATTGGGAGTGTGGACAGTGGGAATGAATGGAAAGTGTGGGGCCCATTGGGAGTGTAGACAGTGGGAGTGAATGGAAAGAGTGGGTTCCATTGGGAGTGTGGACAGTGGGAATGAATGGAAAGGGTGGGTTCCATTGGGAGTGTGGACAGTGGGAATGAATGGAAAAGGGTGGGTTCCATTGGGAGTGTGGACAGTGGGAATGAATGGAAAAGGGTGGGTTCCATTGGGTGTGTGGACAGTGGGAATGAATGGGAATGTGTGGCATATCATTGAGAGTGTAGATGTTGGGTGTGAATGGGTAGGTTGAGGCCTCCCATTAGGGGTTTGGCTGGGGATGGTGTGGGGTCTCATTGGGAGTGAATGGGAAGGGGTGGGGTCCCACTGGGAGTGTGATGGTTGGAGTAAATGGGAAGGGGTGGGGTCCATTTGTTAGTGTGGACGGTGGGAGTGAATGGGAAAGGGTGGGGTCCCACTGGGAGTGTGACGGTTGGAGTAAATGGGTAGGGTTGGGATCCCATTGAGAGAGTGTGGATGTAGGGTGTGAGTGGGCAGGGTGTGGAGTCCCTTTGGGAGTGTAGATCTTGGGTGTGAATGGGCAAGGGGTGGTGTCCCTTTGGGAGGGTGACGGTGGGAGTGAATGGGAAGGGGTGGAATCGCATTGGAAGTGTGACGGTGGGAGTCAATGGGAAGGGGTGGTGTCCCTTTGGGAGGGTGACGGTGGGAGTCAATGGGAAGGGGTGGTGTCCCTTTGGGAGGGTGACGGTGGGAGTCAATGGGAAGGGGTGGTGTCCCATTGGGAGTGTGACGGTGGGAGTCAATGGGAAGGGGTGGTGTCCCATTGGGAGTGTGACGGTGGGAGTCAATGGGAAGGGGTGGTGTCCCATTGGGAGTGTGACGGTGGGAGTGAATGGGAAGGGGTGGTGTCCCATTGGGAGTGTGACGATGGGAGTCAATGGGAAGGGGTGGTGTCCCATTGGGAGTGTGACGGTGGGAGTCAATGGGAAGGGGTGGTGTCCCATTGGGAGTGTGACGGTGGAAGTCAATGGGAAGGGGTGGTGTCCCATTGGGAGTGTGACGGTGGGAGTCAATGGGAAGGGGTGGTGTCCCATTGGGAGTGTGACGGTAGGAGTGAATGGGAAGGGGTGGTGTCCGATTGGGAGTGTGACGGTAGGAGTGAATGGGAAGGGGTGGTGTCCCATTGGGAGTGTGACGGTGGGAGTCAATGGGAAGGGGTGGTGTCTCATTGAGAGAGTGTGGATGTAGGGTGTGAGTGGGCAGGGGGTGGTGTCCCATTGGGAGTGTGACGGTGGGAGTCAATGGGAAGGGGTGGTGTCCCATTGGGAGTGTGACGGTGGGAGTCAATGGGAAGGGGTGGTGTCCCACTGGGAGTGTGACGGTGGGAGTCAATGGGAAGGGGTGGTGTCCCATTGGGAGTGTGACGGTGGGAGTCAATGGGAAGGGGTGGTGTCCCATTGGGAGTGTGACGGTGGGAGTCAATGGGAAGGGGTGGTGTCCCTTTGGGAGTGTGACGGTGGGAGTCAATGGGAAGGGGTGGTGTCCCATTGGGAGTGTGACGGTGGGAGTCAATGGGACGGGTGGTGTCCCATTGGGAGTGTGACGGTGGGAGTCAATGGGAAGGGGTGGTGTCCCACTGGGAGTGTGACGGTTGGAGTAAATGGGAAGGGGTGGGATCCCATTGAGAGAGTGTGGATGTAGGATGTGAGTGGGCAGGGGGTGGTGTCCCATTGGGAGTGTGACGGTGGGAGTGAATGGGAAGGGGTGGAATCGCATTGGAAGTGTGACGGTGGGAGTCAATGGGAAGGGGTGGTGTCCCATTGGGAGTGTGACGGTGGGAGTCAATGGGAAGGGGTGGTGTCCCACTGGGAGTGTGACGGTGGGAGTCAATGGGAAGGGGTGGTGTCCCATTGGGAGTGTGACGGTGGGAGTCAATGGGAAGGGGTGGTGTCCCATTGGGAGTGTGACGGTGGGAGTCAATGGGAAGGGGTGGTGTCCCTTTGGGAGTGTGACGGTGGGAGTCAATGGGAAGGGGTGGTGTCCCATTGGGAGTGTGACGGTGGGAGTCAATGGGACGGGTGGTGTCCCATTGGGAGTGTGACGGTGGGAGTCAATGGGAAGGGGTGGTGTCCCACTGGGAGTGTGACGGTTGGAGTAAATGGGAAGGGGTGGGATCCCATTGAGAGAGTGTGGATGTAGGGTGTGAGTGGGCAGGGGGTGGTGTCCCATTGGGAGTGTGACGGTGGGAGTGAATGGGAAGGGGTGGAATCGCATTGGAAGTGTGACGGTGGGAGTCAATGGGAAGGGGTGGTGTCCCATTGGGAGTGTGACGGTGGGAGTGAATGGGAAGGGGTGGAATCGCATTGGAAGTGTGACGGTGGGAGTCAATGGGAAGGGGTGGTGTCCCATTGGGAGTGTGACGGTGGGAGTGAATGGGAAGGGGTGGTGTCCCATTGGGAGTGTGACGATGGGAGTCAATGGGAAGGGGTGGTGTCCCATTGGGAGTGTGACGGTGGGAGTCAATGGGAAGGGGTGGTGTCCCATTGGGAGTGTGACGGTGGAAGTCAATGGGAAGGGGTGGTGTCCCATTGGGAGTGTGACGGTGGGAGTGAATGGGAAGGGGTGGGATCCCATTGAGAGTGTGTGGATGTAGGGTGTGAGTGGGCAGGGGGTGGTGTCCCTTTGGGAGTGTGACGGTGGGAGTCAATGGGAAGGGGTGGTGTCCCTTTGGGAGTGTGACGGTGGGAGTCAATGGGAAGGGGTGGTGTCCCTTTGGGAGTGTGACGGTGGGAGTGAATGGGAAGGGGTGGAATCGCATTGGAAGTGTGACGGTGGGAGTGAATGGGAAGGGGTGGTGTCCCATTGGGAGTGTGACGGTGGGAGTGAATGGGAAGGGGTGGTGTCCCTTTGGGAGTGTGACGGTGGGAGTGAATGGGAAGGGGTGGAATCGCATTGGAAGTGTGACGGTGGGAGTCAATGGGAAGGGGTGGTGTCCCATTGGGAGTGTGACGGTGGGAGTGAATGGGAAGGGGTGGTGTCCCATTGGGAGTGTGACGGTGGGAGTGAATGGGAAGGGGTGGAATCGCATTGGAAGTGTGACGGTGGGAGTCAATGGGAAGGGGTGGTGTCCCATTGGGAGTGTGACGGTGGGAGTGAATGGGAAGGGGTGGAATCGCATTGGAAGTGTGGACTGAATGTAAATGTGTCAGGTCCCATTCGGAGAGTAGAAAGTGAATGTAAATGTGAAGGGGGCGGTGTTCCAATGGGAGTGAATAGAAAGGAATGGAGTACCCATGGGAGTGTAGATAACGGAAGTGAATGGGAAGGGCAGGGTCCCGTGGGGAATGTGGATGGTGGGAGTGAATGGGAAGGGGTGAGGTCCTATTGGGACAGCAGGAGTGAATGGAAACAGTGAGGTCCCATTGGGAGTGAATTGGAAGGAGTGGGGACAGTGGGAGTGACTCAGGGGACTGGGTCCTACTGTGAGTGTATACAATGTGGGTGATGGAAAGGGTGGTGTCCCATTGGGATTGTCATGGTGAAAGTGAAAGGGATGTTTTGGATCCCATTAGGAGTGTGGACGGTGGGAGTTGATGGGTAGGTATGGGGTTCCCTTGGGTGTATGGATGATGGAAGTGAATGTATCAGGATGAGTTTCCATTGTGGTTGAATGGGAAGAGTTAGGATCCCATTGGGAGTGTGGACAGTGGGTGTGAATGAGTAGGCTAGGGTCCCATTGGGAGTGCAGGCGATAAGAGTGAGTTGGAAGGGATATGACCCGTTGGGAGTATGGATGGTGGGAGTGAATGGGAAAGGGCAGGGTCCAACTGGAACAGTCAAAATGAATGGGAAGAGTTGGGGTCCTGTTAGGGTTTGTACTGTGGGAGTGAATGGGAAGCGGTGGGTCCCATTGGGAATTTGAAAACTGGGAGTTAATGGGAAGGGGGAATGTGAATGGGAAGCAATGAGAGTGGATAGGAAGGGGTCAGAGTGGATGGGAAGGGGTCAGAGTAGATGGGAAGGGGTGGGGAAGGGAATAGAATATAAAAGCAAGCAGATAATGATGAGCTGTTATAAGACACTAGTCAGGAAGCACTTAGTGTATTGTCAACAGTTTTGGGCCCCATATCTCAAAAAGGTTGTCATTGGACAGAGTCCAGAGGAGGTTCATGAGGATGATTCTGGGAATGAAGGGGTTAACATATGAGGAGCGTTTTGCAGCTTTGGGCCTGTACTCACTGAATTGAGAACAATGTGGGAAAGCTACCGAATGTTGAAAGGACTGGATAGGGTGGACGTGGAGAGGATGGTTCCTATGGTGGAGTATCCAGAACTAGAGGGCACAACCTCAAACATGAGGGGCTACCCTTTAGAATAAAGGTAAGGAGGAATATTTTTAGCCAGAGAGTAGTAAATCTGTAGAATACTCTGCCACAGACTGCTTCAGAGGCCAAGTCTGTGGGTATATTTAGGGTGGAATTAGATAATTTCCTGAATGGTCAGGGCATCAAAGGATATTGTGAGAAAGCGGGAATGAGGTTGAGTGTGATCCGGGATCAGCCATGATGGAATAGTGGAGCAGACTCGATGGGCTGAATGGCCTAATTCTGCTTCCTATGTCTTATGGTCATCTGAACATGGGAGTGGTTGGGAAGGGGCAGTGTGGGGTAGAGGGTTGACCTCCGTGGAGTTCCTCTGTTGACAGTAATCTTCCATTTCTCACCAGAGATCTGAAGTTGGACAACGTGCTGCTTGACTCTGAGGGACACATCAAGATCGCGGACTTTGGAATGTGCAAGGAAAACATTTTTAATGGGGCTACCACCAGGACCTTCTGTGGAACCCCCGACTACATTGCCCCAGAGGTAGGGGTGTGTGTGTGTGTGTGTGTGTGTGTGTGTGTGTGTGTGTGTGTGTGTGTGTGTGTGTGTGTGTGTGTGTGTGTGTGTGTGTGTGTGTGTGTGTGAAACGGTACAGGGGACCTTGATCAGCTGGGCAAGTGGGCCAGGTAATGACAAATGGTTTCATTTGGATCAGTGTGAGGAGTTGTGTTTTGGGAAGACAATCCAGGGTCCTTCCACAGTGAATGGCAGGTCACAGGGGAGTGTCATAGAACAGTGTGACCCAGGGGTACAGGGACATGGTTCTCTGAAAGGGGAGTCACAGGTAGACAGGGACCCTGGGGAGTGTTGTGGAACAGTGTGACCCAGGGGTACGGGGACATGGTTCTCTGAAAGTGGAGTCACAGGTAGACAGGGACCCTGGGGAGTGTTATAGAACAGTGTGACCCAGGGGTACGGGGACATGGTTCTCTGAAAGTGGAGTCACAGGTAGACAGGGACCCTGGGGAGTGTTTTAGAACAGTGTGACCCAGGGGTACGGGGACATGGTTCCCTGAAAGTGGAGTCTCAGGTAGACAGGGACCCTGGGGAGTGTTGTAGAACAGTGTGACCCAGGGGTACGGGGACATGGTTCTCTGAAAGTGGAGTCACAGGTAGACAGGGACCCTGGGGAGTGTTGTGGAACAGAGGGACCCTGGGGTACAGGGACATGGTTCCCTGAAAGTGGAGTCTCAGGTAGACAGGGACCCTGGGTAGTGTTGTGGAACAGTGTGACCCAGGGGTACGGGGACATGGTTCCCTGAAAGTGGAGTCACAGGTAGACAGGGACCCTGGGGAGTGTTGTGGAACAGAGGGACCCAGGGGTATAGGGACATGGTTCCTGAAAGTGGAGTCACAGGTAGACAGGGACCCTGGGGAGTGTTGTGGAACAGTGTGACCCAGGGGTACAGGGACATGGTTCTCTGAAAGTGGAGTCACAGGTAGACAGGGACCCTGGGGAGTGTTGTGGAACAGTGTGACCCAGGGGTACAGGGACATGGTTCCCTGAAAGTGGAGTCACAGGTAGACAGGGACCCTGGGGAGTGTTGTGGAACAGAGGGACCCAGGGGTACAGGGACATGGTTCCCTGAAAGTGGAGTCACAGGTAGACAGGGACCCTGGGGAGTGTTGTGGAACAGAGGGACCCAGGGGTACAGGGACATGGTTCCCTGAAAGTGGAGTCACAGGTAGACAGGGACCCTGGGGAGTGTTGTGGAACAGAGGGACCCAGGGGTACAGGGACATGGTTCCCTGAAAGTGGAGTCACAGGTAGACAGGGCAGTGAAGGAGTTTGGCATGCTGGCCGCCTTCAGACAGGGCACAGAGTGCAGGAGTTGGGACGTTATGTTGTAATTGTACAAGACGTTGGTGAGACCGCACTTGGAGTTTTGTGTTCGGTTCTGGTCGCCCTGCTGTAGGAAAGATGCCTTTGAGCTGGGAAGGTGCAGAGGAGAATTACAAGGATGTTGCTGGGATTCGAGGGACTGAGTTATGAAGAGAGATTGGACAGGTTGGGACTTTATTCTTTGGGGCGTAGGAGACTGAGGGGTGACCTTACAGTGGTGTATAAAACCACGAGGGGCACAGGTAGGGTGAATGTGCAGAGTCTTTTTCCCCAGGGTTGGGCAATCAAGAACCAGAGGGCACAGGTTTATGGTGAGACGGGAGGGAGATTTAATAGAGATCCAAGGGGCAACCTTTTCACCCAAAGGGTGGTCTGTCAATGGAGTACAGAAATGGTTAAAGCTGGTGTATTAACATCAAAGTTGAGTTTATTTATTGTTTGATGCACAAGTCCATTCAAGATTGTTTAATGTCATTTCCAGTACACAAGTGTAAAGGAGAAGAAAATAATTGTTACTCTGGATCTGATGCAGCAGAAAAAACACATTTTAAATACATAGGATAGCTTATATACATAGATCGATTATATGTCCATACAGTGACGCCAGGCACAGGAGTGACTGAGTACATAAGGTGACTGAGAGGAAATGATAATGTAGTGGTGGTTGGGGGTGTGGAGGGTGGGTTCACAGTGACAGTGTCGATCGGTCTCACTGCTTGGGGAGAGTAACTGTTTTTGGGTGTGGTGGTCCTGGTGTGAGTGCTACATATTCTTCTTCCTGATGGGAGTGGGTCAAGCAGGGTGAGTGGGACCCTTCATGATGTTACTGGCCCTTTTCCGGCACCTTTCTGTGTGTATGTCCGTAATGGCGGGTAGGCTGCCGCAGGTGATGTGTTAGGCAGTTATCACTGCCAGTGTAAAGCCTTCCTGTCTGCCACAGTGCAGTTTCCACACGATGCAGCGTTGGTATGCCCGCTACTCTGTGGCGTGAGTACGGGTCTGCAAAGTCCAGCTGTCTTCAGCCTCCACAGAAGGAACAGTTCTCCTGATTGTGAATAATGTGCTCTGCTCCCAGTTTCCTCTGCTGTGCCACCGATATAAAGAGGGGTGTGAGTGGATCGAGTTCTCCTGAAGTCGGTAACAATCTCCTCAGCCAGCTCCAAACCTGGGCCTCTGAACCCTTGATTTCCTTACCAGGAGACCACAGAAATAATATCCCCTCCTCGCTGACAATCAACATTGGCGCACCTCCAGGATGTGTATATAGTCCACTGCTCTATTCTCTCTGCACTCAGGACCACGTGGCTCAAATGCCTTCTATAAATTTCCCGATGAATCAGAATCAGGTTTATTATCACCAGCATGTGACGTGAAATTTGTTAACTTAGCAGCAGCAGTTCAATGCAATTCATAATCTAGCAGAGAGAGAAAAATAAAAATAATAATAATAATAAATAAACAAGTAAATCAATTACTTTATATGTATATTGAATAGATTTTTTTAAACATGCAAAAAATAGGAATACTGTATATTTTTTAAAAAGTGAGGTAGTGTCCAAAGCTTCAATGTCCATTTAGGAATCAGATGGCAGAGGGGAGGAAGCTGTTCCTGAATCACTGAGTGTGTGGCTTCAGGCTCCTGTATCTCCTCCCTGATGGTAACAGTGAGAAAAGGGCATGCCCTGGGTGCTGGACGTCCTTAATAATGGACGCTGCCTCTCTGAGACACTGCTGAGATAGAACTATTGTTGGCAAAATTTCCATGGAGAGCATTCTGACTGGCTGCTTCACCATCTGATGCACAGGGTCAGAAAAAGCTGCAGGAAGTTGTAAACTTGGCCATCTCCATCATGGGCACTAGTCTCCTCAGCACTGAGGACATCTTCAAATGGCAATGCCTTCTGAAGATCCATCACAAAAGAACCCAGTCGCTCAGGACAGGACCTGCCCTCTTCTCATTGCTACCATCAAGGAGGTACAGGAACCTGAAGACCCACACTCAGCATTTTAGGAGCAGCTTCTTCCCCTCTGCCGTTAGATTTCTGAGTAGACAATGAACCCATGAACTCTACCTCACTAATTTTTCCATATTTTTGCACTGCTTATTTAATTTATTTTTTCGTCTTCTCATTGTAATTTACATTTTTTATTACATAATGCAACGTACTGCTGCTGCAGCACAACAAATTTCACGACGTACGTTAGTGAAACTGTATGAAACCCGGTTCCGATTCCGACTCTTTGTCCTGTTGGCATTGAGGAAGAGGTTACTTGTCTGGACCAGGCCCTGACTCTTCCACCTCCTCTCTAAAGGCCATCTCATCATTGCTGGTGATGAATCAAGAAGCACGAGCCCGTGTGAACACGGGTGCAATGAAAAACTTTGCAGCGACATCAAAGGCACACAGCATCACTCACAAAGAAACACAGAAATTAAAGATAAATCAGACGCAATTTTCCACAGAAGGAACACAATTAAACTAAGTGGTCATGGTGTTACTGTGATTAGGATTGTGCTAATTGGTTGAAGGGAGGTAGTCGATCCTGGACCTGGTGAAGTGGGGCTTCAGGCTTCTGTACCTCCTGCCCGATGGGAGACACGGCCCGGATGGTGCCGATCCTGGACCTGGTGAAGTGGGGCTTCAGGCTTCTGTACCTCCTGCCCGATGGGAGACACGGCCCGGATGGTGGCGATCCTGGACCTGGTGAAGTGGGGCTTCAGGCTTCTGTACCTCCTGCCCGATGGGAGACACGGCCCGGATGGTGGCGATCTTTGATGGTGACCTTGCCTTCTTGAGGCAGCACCTCGTGTAGCTACTCCTGACGGTGGGGAGGGATGTACCCGTGATGTACTGGGCTGAGTGCAATGCACTCTGCAGCTTCTTACCTTCCTGAGCATACGAATTGCCCTACCAGACCGAGATTAAATCAGTCAAGATACTTTGAAGAGGGCATCTGTAGAAGCCATCGGGCAAACATGAGCAGCTGGGTCAGTCTGCATGGACGTTGAGGAGTTGGGCCTTTTATCTGCTGTAAACTTTTTTAATCCCGCTTCCCCTTACTGAAACGCTGCTATAGTAAAGCAGAGTCCATCGTCAGAGATCCCCACCATCCAGGCCACGCCATCTTCTCACTGCTGCTATCAGGTGGAAGGTACAAGAGCCTCAGGACTCGAACCACCAGGCTCAAGAATGGTTACTGCCCCTCAGTCATCAGGCTCTTAGGAAAGAGGATAATTGTGTTCACTTGCCCATCCATTGAAATGTTCAACAACCAATGATCCCACTTTAACGACTCTATCCTGTTATCTCATGTTCTCCTCAGTTATTGCAATTTATTTATATTTGAATTTGCACAGTTTGTTGTCTTCTGCATCCTGGTTGATCTTTCATTGATCCTGTTAAGGTTACTGTTCCATAGATTTGCAGGAAAATGAAAGTCAGGGTTCCATATTGTCATATACATCACCTTTGACAATAAAGTACATTTTGATCCTACTGGGGTGGGTCCTCCTTTACGTTGGTGTGGAGTGAAGCCAGAACTTGTTGTATTATCTCCTATAGATTATAAACTACCAACCCTACGGTAAATCTGTCGATTGGTGGTCTTACGGGGTCTTGCTATATGAGATGCTCGCAGGACAGGTGAGTGGTTCACAGACGCCACGTCATTCAGTGCCCTCCTCATCCACTACCACAGTGCTCCCTCCTCACTCCTCCCACAGTGCTCCCTCCTCACTCCTCCCACAGTACTCCCTCCTCATCCCCTACCACAGTGCTCCCTCCTCACTCCTCCTACAGTGCTCCCTCCTCATCCCATACCACAGTGCTCCCTCCTCACTCCTCCCACAGTGCTCCCTCCTCATCCCCTACCACAGTGCTCCCTCCTCACTCCTCCCACAGTGCTCCCACCTCATCCCCTACCACAGTGCTCCCTCCTCACTCCTCCCACAGTGCTCCCTCCTCACTCCTCCCACAGTGCTCCCTCCTCATCCCCTACCACAGTGCTCCCTCCTCATCCCCTACCACAGTGCTCCCTCCTCACTCCTCCTACAGTGCTCCCTCCTCATCCCCTACCACAGTGCTCCCTCCTCACTCCTCCCACAGTGCTCCCTCCTCACTACTCCTACAGTGCTCCCTCCTCACTCCTCCCACAGTGCTCCCTCCTCATCCCCTACCACAGTGCTCCCTCCTCACTCCTCCTACAGTGCTCCCTCCTCACTCCTCCCACAGTGCTCCCTCCTCATCCCCTACCACAGTGCTCCCTCCTCACTCTTCCCACAGTGCTCCCTCCTCATCCCCTCCCACAGTGCTCCCTTCTCACTCCTCCCACAGTGCTCCCTCTTCACTCCTCCCACAGTGCTCCCTCCTCATCCCCTACCACAGTGCTCCCTCCTCACTCCTCCCACAGTGCTCCCTCCTCACTCCTCCTACAGTGCTCCCTCCTCACTCCTCCCGCAGTGCTCCCTCCTCACTCCTCCTACAGTGCTCCCTCCACACTCATCCCACAGTGCTCCCTCCTCACTCCTCCCACAGTGCTTCCTCCTCCCCCTACCACAGTGCTCCCTCCTCACTCCTCCCACAGTGCTCCCTCTTCAATCCTCCCACAGTGCTCCCTCCTCATCCCCTACCACAGTGCTCCCTCCTCACTCCTCCCACAGTGCTCCCTCCTCACTCCTCCCACAGTGCTCCCTCCTCACTCCTCCTACAGTGCACCCTCCTCACTCCTCCCACAGTGCATCCTCCTCATCCCCACCACAGTGATCCCTCCTCACTCCTCCTACAGTGCTTCCTCCTCACTCCCCCCACAGTGCTTCCTCCTCATCCCCTACCACAGTGCTCCCTCCTCACTCCTCCTACAGTGCTCCCTCCTCACTCCTCCCACAGTGCTCCCCTCCTCACTCCTCCCACAGTGCTTCCTCCTCATCCCCACCACAGTGCTCCCTCCTCACTCCTCCCACAGTGCTCTCTCCTCACTCCTCCCACAGTGCTCCCTCCTCATCCCCTACCACAGTGCTCCCTCCTTATCCCCTACCACAGTGCTCCCTCCTCACTCCTCCTACAGTGCTCTCTCCTCATCCCCTACCACAGTGCTCCCTCCTCACTCCTCCCACAGTGCTCCCTCCTCACTCCTCCTACAGTGCTCCCTCCTCATCCCCTACCACAGTGCTCCCTCCTCACTCCTCCCACAGTGCTCCCTCCTCATCCCCTACCACAGTGCTCCCTCCTCACTCCTCCCACAGTGCTCCCACCTCATCCCCTACCACAGTGCTCCCTCCTCACTCCTCCCACAGTGCTCCCTCCTCATCCCCTACCACAGTGCTCCCTCCTCATCCCCTACCACAGTGCTCCCTCCTCACTCCTCCTACAGTGCTCCCTCCTCATCCCCTACCACAGTGCTCCCTCCTCACTCCTCCCACAGTGCTCCCTCCTCACTACTCCTACAGTGCTCCCTCCTCACTCCTCCCACAGTGCTCCATCCTCATCCCCTACCACAGTGCTCCCTCCTCACTCCTCCTACAGTGCTCCCTCCTCACTCCTCCCACAGTGCTCCCTCCTCATCCCCTACCACAGTGCTCCCTCCTCACTCTTCCCACAGTGCTCCCTCCTCGTCCCCTACCACAGTGCTCCCTCCTCACTCCTCCCACAGTGCTCCCTCCTCCCTCCTCCTACAGTGCTCCCTCCTCACTCCTCCCACAGTGCTCCCTCCTCACTCCTCCTACAGTGCTCCCTCCTCACTCATCCCATAGTGCTCCCTCCTCACTCCTCCCACAGTGATTCCTCCTCCCCCTACCACAGTGCTCCCTCCTCACTCCTACCACAGTGCTCCCTCTTCAATCCTCCCACAGTGCTCCCTCCTCATCCCCTACCACAGTGCTCCCTCCTCACTCCTCCCACAGTGCTCCCTCCACACTCCTCCCACAGTGCTCCCTCCTCACTCCTCCTACAGTGCACCCTCCTCACTCCTCCCACAGTGCATCCTCCTCATCCCCACCACAGTGATCCCTCCTCACTCCTCCTACAGTGCTTCCTCCTCACTCCCCCACAGTGCTTCCTCCTCATCCCCTACCACAGTGCTCCCTCCACACTCCTCCTACAGTGCTCCCTCCTCACTCCTCCCACAGTGCTCCCTCCTCACTCCTCCCACAGTGCTTCCTCCTCATCCCCACCACAGTGCTCCCTCCTCACTCCTCCCACAGTGCTCTCTCCTCACTCCTCCCACAGTGCTCCCTCCTCATCCCCTACCACAGTGCTCCCTCCTTATCCCCTACCACAGTGCTCCCTCCTCACTCCTCCTACAGTGCTCCCTCCTCATCTCCTACCACAGTGCTCACTCCTCCCACAGTGCTCCCTCCTCACTCCTCCTACAGTGCTCCCTCCTCATCCCCTACCACAGTGCTCCCTCCTCACTCCTCCCACAGTGCTCCCTCCTCATCCCCTACCACAGTGCTCCCTCCTCACTCCTCCCACAGTGCTCCCTCCTCATCCCCTACCACAGTGCTCCCTCCTCACTCCTCCTACAGTGCTCCCTCCTCATCCCCTACCACAGTGCTCCATCCTCACTCCTCCCACAGTGCTCCCTCCTCATCCCCTACCACAGTGCTCCCTCCTCACTCCTCCCACAGTGCTCCCTCTTCACTCCTCCCACAGTGCTCCCTCCTCATCCCCTACCAAAGTGCTCCCTCCTCACTCCTCCCACAGTGCTCCCTCCTCATCCCCTACCACAGTGCTCCCTCCTCATCCCCTACCACAGTGCTCCCTCCTCACTCCTCCTACAGTGCTCCCTCCTCATCCCCTACCACAGTGCTCCCTCCTCACTACTCCTACAGTGCTTCCTCCTCATCCCCACCACAGTGCTCCCTCCTCACTCCTCCTACAGTGCTCCCTCCTCATCCCCTACCACAGTGCTCCCTCCTCACTCCTCCCACAGGGCTTCCTCCTCATCCACTAACACAGTGCTCCCTCCTCACTCCTCCTAGAGTGCTCCCTCCTCACTCCTGCCACAGTGCTTCCTCCTCATCCCCTACCACAGTGCTCCCTCCTCACTCCTCCTACAGTGCTCCCTCCTCATCCCCACCACAGTGATCCCTCCTCACTCCTCCTACAGTGCTTCCTCCTCACTCCCCCCACAGTGCTTCCTCCTCATCCCCTACCACAGTGCTCCCTCCTCACTCCTCCTACAGTGCTCCCTCCTCACTCATCCCACAGTACTTCCTCCTCATCCCCTACCACAGTGCTCCCTCCTCCTACAGTGCTCCCTCCTCATCCCCTACCACAGTGCTCCCTCCTCACTCCTCCAGTGCTCCCTCCTCATCCCCTACCACAGTGCTCCCTCCTCACTCCTCCTACAGTGCTCCCGCCTCATCCCCTATCACAGTGCTCCCTCCTCAATCCTCCTACAATGCTCACTCCTCATCCCCTACCACAGTGCTCCCTCCTCACTCCTCCTACAGTGCTCCCTCCTCATCCCCTACCACAGTGCTCCCTCCTCACTCCTCCCACAGTGCGCCCTCCTCACTCCTCCCACAGTGCTCCCTCCTCATCCCCTAACACAGTGCTCCCTCCTTATCCCCTACCACAGTGCTCCCTCCTCACTCCTCCTACAGTGCTCCCTCCTCATCCCCTACCACAGTGCTCCCTCCTCACTCCTCCCACAGTGCTCCCTCCTCCTACAGTGCTCCCTCCTCATCCCCTACCACAGTGCTCCCTCCTCACTCCTCCCACAGTGCTCCCTTCTCATCCCCTACCACAGTGCTCCCTCCTCATCCCCTACCACAGTGCTCCCTCCTCACTCCTCCTACAGTGCTCCCTCCTCATCCCCTACCACAGTGCTCCCTCCTCACTCCTCCCACAGTGCTCCCTCCTCATCCCCTACCACAGTGATCCCTCCTCACTCCTCCGACAGTGCTCCCTCCTCATCCCCTACCACAGTGCTCCCTCGTCATCCCCTACCACAGTGCTCCCTCCTCACTACTCCTACAGTGCTCCTTCTTCATCCCCTACCACAGTGATCCCTCCTCACTCCTCCCACAGTGCTCCCTCCTCACTACTCCTACAGTGCTCCCTCCTCACTCCTCCCTCAGTGCTCCCTCCTCACTCCTCCTACAGTGCTCACTCCTCATCCCCTACCAGTGCTCCTTCCTCACTCCTCCTACAGTGCTCCCTCTTCACTCCTCCCACAGTGCTTCCTCCTCATCCCCTACCACAGTGCTCCCTCCTCACTCCTCCTACAGTGCTCCCTCCTCACTCCTCCCACAGTGCTCCCTCCTCATCCCCGACCACAGTGCTCCCTCCTCACTCCTCCCAGTGTTTCCTCCTCATCCCCTACCACAGTGCTCCCTCCTCACTCCTCCCACAGTGCTTCCTCCTCATCCCCTACCACAGTGCTCCCTCCTCACTCCTCCTACAGTGCTCCCTCCTCACTCCTCCCACAGTGCTCCCTCCTCACTCCTCCCACAGTGCTCCCACCTCATCCCCTCCCACAGTGCTCCCTCCTCACTCCTCCCACAGTGCTCACTTCTCATCCCCTACCACAGTGCTCCCTCCTCACTACTCCTACAGTGCTCCCTCCTCACTCCTCCCTCAGTGCTCCCTCCTCACTCCTCCTACAGTGCTCCCTCCTCATCCCCTACCAGTGCTCCTTCCTCACTCCTCCTACAGTGCTCCCTCCTCACTCCTCCCACAGTGCTCCCTCCTCATCCCCTACCACAGTGCTCCCTCCTCACTCCTCCTACAGTGCTCCCTCCTCACTCCTCCCACAGTGCTCCCTCCTCATCCCCGACCACAGTGCTCCCTCCTCACTCCTCCCACAGTGCTTCCTCCTCATCCCCTACCACAGTGCTCCCTCCTCACTCCTCCTACAGTGCTCCCTCCTCACTCCTCCCTCAGTGCTCCCTCCTCACTCCTCCCACAGTGCTCCCACCTCATCCCCTCCCACAGTGCTCCCTCCTCACTCCTCCCACAGTGCTCCCTCCTCATCCCCTACCACAGTGCTCCCTCCTCACTCCTCCCACAGTGCTCCCACCTCACTCCTCCCACAGTGCTCCCACCTCATCCCCTACCACAGTGCTCCCTCCTCACTCCTCCCACAGTGCTCCCACCTCATCCCCTACCACAGTGCTCCCTCCTCACTCCTCCCACAGTGCTCCCTCCTCACTCCTCCTACAGTGCTCCCTCCTCATCCCCTACCACAGTGCTCCCTCCTCACTCCTCCTACAGTGCTCCCTCCTCACTCCTCCTACAGTGCTCCCTCCTCACTCCTCCCACAGTGCTTCCTCCTCATCCCCTACCACAGTGCTCCCTCCTCACTCCTCCTACAGTGCTCCCTCCTCATCCCCTACCACAGTGCTCCCTCCTCACTCCTCCTACAGTGCTCCCTCCTCATCCCCTACCACAGTGCTCCCTCCTCACTCTTCCCACAGTGCTCCCTCCTCATCCCCTACCACAGTGCTCCCTCCTCACTCCTCCCACGGTGCTCCCTCTTCACTCCTCCCACAGTGCTCCCTCCTCATCCCCTACCAGTGCTCCCTCCTCACTCCTCCCACAGTGCTCCCTCCTCACTCATCCCACAGTGCTTCCTCCTCATCCCCTACCACAGTGCTCCCTCCTCACTCCTCCTACAGTGCTCCCTCCTCATCCCCTATCACAGTGCTCCCTCCTCAATCCTCCTACAATGCTCCCTCCTCATCCCCTACCACAGTGCTCCCTCCTCACTCCTCCCACAGTGCTCCCTCCTCACTCCTCCTACAGTGCTCCCTCCTCATCCCCTACCACAGTGCTCCCTCCTCACTCCTCCAGTGCTCCCTCCTCATCCCCTACCACAGTGCTCCCTCCTCACTCCTCCTACAGTGCTCCCTCCTCATCCCCTATCACAGTGCTCCCTCCTCAATCCTCCTACAATGCTCCCTCCTCATCCCCTACCACAGTGCTCCCTCCTCACTCCTCCCACAGTGCTCCCTCCTCACTCCTCCTACAGTGCTCCCTCCTCATCCCCTACCACAGTGCTCCCTCCTCACTCCTCCCACAGTGCTCCCTTCTCATCCCCTACCACAGTGCTCCCTCCTCACTCCTCCCACAGTGCTCCCTCGTCATCCCCTACCACAGTGCTCCCTCCTCACTACTCCTACAGTGCTCCTTCTTCATCCCCTACCACAGTGATCCCTCCTCACTCCTCCCACAGTGCTCCCTCCTCATCCCCTACCACAGTGCTCCCTCCTCACTACTCCTAAAGTGCTCCCTCCTCACTCCTCCCTCAGTGCTCCCTCCTCACTCCTCCTACAGTGCTCACTCCTCATCCCCTACCAGTGCTCCTTCCTCACTCCTCCTACAGTGCTCCCTCCTCACTCCTCCCACAGTGCTCCCTCCTCATCCCCTACCACAGTGCTCCCTCCTCACTCCTCCTACAGTGCTCCCTCCTTACTCCTCCCACAGTGCTCCCTCCTCATCCCCGACCACAGTGCTCCCTCCTCACTCCTCCCACAGTGCTCCCACCTCATCCCCTACCACAGTGCTCCCTCCTCACTCCTCCCACAGTGCTCCCTCCTCACTCCTCCTACAGTGCTCCCTCCTCATCCCCTACCACAGTGCTCCCTCCTCACTCTTCCCACAGTGCTCCCTCCTCATCCCCTATCACAGTGCTCCCTCCTCAATCCTCCTACAATGCTCCCTCCTCATCCCCTACCACAGTGCTCCCTCCTCACTCCTCCCACAGTGCTCCCTCCTCACTCCTCCTACAGTGCTCCCTCCTCATCCCCTACCACAGTGCTCCCTCCTCACTCCTCCCACAGTGCTCCCTTCTCATCCCCTACCACAGTGCTCCCTCCTCACTCCTCCCACAGTGCTCCCTCCTCATCCCCTACCACAGTGATCCCTCCTCACTCCTCCGACAGTGCTCCCTCCTCACTCCTCCTACAGTGTTTCCTCCTCATCCCCTACCACAGTGCCACCTCCTCACACCTCCCACAGAGTGCTCCCACCTCATCCCCTACCACAGTGCTCCCTCCTCACTCCTCCCACAGTGCTCCCACCTCATCCCCTACCACAGTGCTCCCTCCTCACTCCTCCCACAGTGCTCCCACCTCATCCCCTACCACAGTGCTCCCTCCTCACTCCTCCCACAGTGCTCCCTCCTCACTCCTCCTACAGTGCTCCCTCCTCATCCCCTACCACAGTGCTCCCTCCTCACTCTTCCCACAGTGCTCCCTCCTCATCCCCTACCACAGTGCTCCCTCCTCACTCCTCCCACGGTGCTCTCTCTTCACTCCTCCCACAGTGCTCCCTCCTCATCCCCTACCAGTGCTCCCTCCTCACTCCTCCCACAGTGCTCCCTCCTCACTCATCCCATAGTGCTTCCTCCTCATCCCCTACCACAGTGCTCCCTCCTCCTACAGTGCTCCCTCCTCATCCCCTACCACAGTGCTCCCTCCTCACTCCTCCAGTGCTCCCTCCTCATCCCCTACCACAGTGCTCCCTCCTCACTCCTCCTACAGTGCTCCCTCCTCATCCCCTATCACAGTGCTCCCTCCTCAATCCTCCTACAATGCTCCCTCCTCATCCCCTACCACAGTGCTCCCTCCTCACTCCTCCCACAGTGCTCCCTCCTCACTCCTCCTACAGTGCTCCCTCCTCATCCCCTACCACAGTGCTCCCTCCTCACTCCTCCCACAGTGCTCCCTTCTCATCCCCTACCACAGTGCTCCCTCCTCACTCCTCCCACAGTGCTCCCTCCTCATCCCCTACCACAGTGATCCCTCCTCACTCCTCCGACAGTGCTCCCTCCTCATCCCCTACCACAGTGCTCCCTCGTCATCCCCTACCACAGTGCTCCCTCCTCAATACTCCTACAGTGCTCCTTCTTCATCCCCTACCACAGTGATCCCTCCTCACTCATCCCACAGTGCTCCCTCCTCATCCCCTACCACAGTGCTCCCTCCTCACTACTCCTACAGTGCTCCCTCCTCACTCCTCCCTCAGTGCTCCCTCCTCACTCCTCCTACAGTGCTCACTCCTCATCCCCTACCAGTGCTCCTTCCTCACTCCTCCTACAGTGCTCCCTCCTCACTCCTCCCACAGTGCTCCCTCCTCATCCCCTACCACAGTGCTCCCTCCTCACTCCTCCTACAGTGCTCCCTCCTCACTCCTCCCACAGTGCTCCCTCCTCATCCCCGACCACAGTGCTCCCTCCTCACTCCTCCCAGTGTTTCCTCCTCATCCCCTACCACAGTGCTCCCTCCTCACACCTCCCACAGAGTGCTCCCACCTCATCCCCTACCACAGTGCTCCCTCCTCACTCCTCCCACAGTGCTCCCACCTCATCCCCTACCACAGTGCTCCCTCCTCACTCCTCCCACAGTGCTCCCACCTCATCCCCTACCACAGTGCTCCCTCCTCACTCCTCCCACAGTGCTCCCTCCTCACTCCTCCTACAGTGCTCCCTCCTCATCCCCTACCACAGTGCTCCCTCCTCACTCCTCCTACAGCGCTCCCTCCTCACTCCTCCCACAGTGCTCCCTCCTCATCCCCTACCACAGTGCTCCCTCCTCACTACTCCTACAGTGCTCCCTCCTCACTCCTCCCACAGTGCTCCCTCCTCATCCCCTACCACAGTGCTCCCTCCTCACTCCTCCTACAGTGCTCCCTCCTCACTCCTCCCACAGTGCTCCCTCCTCATCCCCGACCACAGTGCTCCCTCCTCACTCCTCCCAGTGTTTCCTCCTCATCCCCTACCACAGTGCTCCCTCCTCACACCTCCCACAGAGTGCTCCCACCTCATCCCCTACCACAGTGCTCCCTCCTCACTCCTCCCACAGTGCTCCCACCTCATCCCCTACCACAGTGCTCCCTCCTCACTCCTCCCACAGTGCTCCCACCTCATCCCCTACCACAGTGCTCCCTCCTCACTCCTCCCACAGTGCTCCCTCCTCACTCCTCCTACAGTGCTCCCTCCTCATCCCCTACCACAGTGCTCCCTCCTCACTCCTCCTACAGCGCTCCCTCCTCACTCCTCCCACAGTGCTCCCTCCTCATCGCCTACCACAGTGCTCCCTCCTCACTCCTACCACAGTGCTCCCTCCTCACTCCTCCCACAGTGCTCCCACCTCACCCACTGCCACAGAACACCCTCCCACAGCGTTCCCTCCTCACCCCGTCCAAACAGTTCCCTCTTCATTCCCCTCCAACAGTCCCTTTTACCGCCTCTCATAGTTCCCCCTCACCTCCTTCTCTCAAGTGTTCCCTCCTCACCCCCTCCCACAGTGTTCCTCCTCATTCCCCTCCCTCAACACTCCCTCCTCTCCCCCCCTCAGTTCATTCCTCACCCTCTCCAACAGCGTTCCCGCCTCTCCCTGCCACAGTTCCCTCCCTCACTGCTCCCTCAACCCTCTCCCAAAGCAGAGGTCCCTCGTTGCTCCCCTCCCACAGCATGTCAATCCCTCCCTGTAGTGGAGCAGTGTTTGTGTGTCATGGTATTTTGCTTTGTTCAGGGTGGGGTGAGGGAGTGACTAACGGACCTCCTTCCCCATCTCTCCCCACAGCCTCCGTTCGACGGGGAGGACGAGGACGAGTTATTCCAGTCTGTGCTGGACCGCAACGTGTCGTACCCCAGGAGTCTCTCCCGAGAGGCTGTGTCGATCTGCAAGGGGGTAAGTAACCCTCCCTCTGCCCACCCCTCCCCTCCACACCGTGTCATACCCCAGGGGTCTCTCCCGAGAGGCCGTGTCGATCTGCAAGTGGGAAGTAGCCCATCACCTCACCACACATTCTCTCCTCTTCCCACCCCCTCAGACCCTCGGCTCACGCGCGGGCGGTGGTTCATCGGGTGGGGGATTGGAATGAGTTGGATACAGAGACACCACTGGGAGATTCAGAGGTGGGGGAGTGGGTGGAAGGGGAAGGAGTTTTGATTCTCCTGGTGGGAATGCAGAAAGGCAGGTTAAGACACAGGTCACTTCCCTACTGTCGGCACTTTTACCCCAATCCTTTCTCCCCTCTAATCTCTCACTCATCCCTTCACTTCAACCTCACTCCACTCCATCCGCTCCTCCACCTCTCCCCTCCTCTCTCCCCCTCCCATTTCCCTCTCTCTCACTCTGCCCCCTCCTTCTACCCCATTTCCCCCCAATTTTCTTTCCTTCCTTCACTGCCCCCTCTCCCTACCCTTTCTACTATCTCCCATCCCTCCATCACCTCTCTCCCCTCCCCTCCCCTTCTGTCCCCTCCTTCTTTTCCCACCCTCTCTCCCTCCTCCTCTCTCATACCTTCCCCTTCCCCTCTCCCCTCCATCTCTCCTCTCTCCCCCCTCCCCCTCTCTCTCCCTCCCTCTCCCTCAACCCACTCCATCTCTCCCACTCCCTCTCTCCCCCTCACTCCCCCTCTCTCCCCCTCCCTCTCCCTCAACCCACTCCATCTCTCCCACCCTCTCTCCCCCTCCCTCTCTCTCACTCCCTCATCCCACTCTCTTCCCATATCACCATCTCCATCTCCATTCATCTTTCCCACTCCTCTCTCTCCCCCTCCCTCTCTTTCTCCTCCTCTCCTCCCTCACCCCCTTCTCATCTCTCTTTTCCCTCCCTCTTCCTTCTCTCTCCCCTTCCCTATCACCCTCACTCCCCCTCCCATCTCTCCCCTTTTCTCTCTCCCCTTCCCCTCTGCCTCTTCCTTCCCCTTTCCCCCTCCTCTACTCTCTTTCTCCCTCACTCCACCCACCCCCACTCTCTTCTCTCCCCTTCCACCTATCCTCATTCCCCACTCCCTCTCCCCCTCACTTTCTCGCCCACACTCTCTCCCACCTGCCTCCCCTTCACTCTCTCCATCTCTCCTCTCTCTCCCCTTTACACCTCCTCTCTTCCTGCTCCCTCTCACCCCTCTCTCCCTCCCTAATCTCTGCTCTCTCTTGCCCTTCCACCTCTCCTCCTTCTCTCTCCTCTCCACCACACTCTCCTCTCTCTCCCCCACATTCTCTCTTTCATTCTTTTCTTTCTCTCCCACCACTCTCTCCTCCTTCTCTCCCCATCACTCATCCCTCTGCCCCTTCACTCTCTTCTCTCTCACTCTTTCTCCCCCTCACTCTCCACCCTCCCTCTCTCCCCCTCCCACTCTGCTCCCTCTCCCTCCCCTTTCCCCCTCCAACTCTTCCCCTCTCTCCTCTCCCTCCCCTCCCTCCCACTCTCCTCCTCTCCGCTCTCATTCCTCTTCAATGTCACTCTCCTCCCTCCCCTGTCCTTCTCTCTGGTCTTCCTCCCCTCACTCTCTCCTCCTCCGCCAGCTGATGACGCGGAACCCCACCCGTCGGCTGGGCTGCGGAGCGGACGGCCAGCGGGACCTCCGCGAACATCCGTTCTTTCGGCGGATCGACTGGGAGCGGCTGCGGAAGCTGGAGGTTCAGCCGCCGTTCAAACCCCGGCCAGTGAGTGAGGGACCCGGGTGCTGGGACTGGGGGCAGGAGGGAGGGAGACTGTGGTAGTGGGTAGAGAGGGGAAATGGACGGAGAGAGGGAGGGAAGGGAGGAAGGGAATGAGGAAAGAGATGGATGAAAGAGAGAGGGAAGAAAGGGGAGGGAGGAAAGAGCGAAGGTGGGATGGAGGAGAAAGAGGGGAGGGACAGGGAAATGAAGGAGGGATGGAGGAAAGAGGGAAGGAGGGATGGAGGAAAAGGGAGGGTGGGAGGGAGGATAGAGCGAAGGAGATTGGAAGGAGGAGGTAGGTGAGGGAGGGAAGGGGAGAGGGACAGAGGGAGGAGTGAGAGATGGAGGGGAGGGCAGGGGTACAGAGGGAGGAGTGAGAGATGGAGGGGAGGGCAGGGGTACAGAGGGAGGAGAGAGAGATGGAGGGGAGGGCAGGGGTACAGAGGGAGGAGGTAGGTGAGGGAGGGAAGGGCAGGGGTACAGAGGGAGGAGGTAGGTGAGGGAGGGAAGGGGAGAGGGACAGAGGGAGGAGTGAGAGATGGAGGGGAGGGCAGGGGTACAGAGGGAGGAGGTAGGTGAGGGAGGGGAGGGCAGGGGTACAGAGGGAGGAGAGAGAGCATCTTCTGTGTATGCGCGGAAGTGATTGGGCGATACATGACTTGGGGGATGGGATATAATTATTTTTGTCTCTCTCCCCTCCCCGTCCCCCCATCCACCACTCACGCCTGTTTTACCACGTACCTCCCCCTTACCTTGCCCCCTCTCCCTCCCTCCCACTCCCCCGTCATTCCTCCCCTTAACCCTCTCTCATTCCACCACCTCTCTCCTCTTTTATCCCTCTCCCCACAGTCCGGGAGGAATGGCGAGAACTTTGACAAGTTCTTCACTCGAGGGGCACCCACTCTGACACCACCCGACCAGCTCCTGCTCCTCAGCCTCGACCAGGAGGAGTTCAGTGGCTTCTCGTTCATCAACCCGGTCTTCCCGAGCCCCCCCCAGCACGGACCCCTGCCCCAGGGAGTGTGAGGGTCTATCGCTCTCTCCTCCACACAGGGACTCCCCACCCCAACTGAAGGATAGAGGGACCCTCCATACTGTGTGCACCCCTACGCTCTTCTCTCTACCTGCGCTGGTCTGTGAAAACACATTCAGATTCAAATTTCGTTATCACGCATACAGTGAAATGCATTGTTTGCTTTAATGACCAGTGTGCCCAGGACAGCCCACAGGCGCAGCCAATATAGCTTTGCCCACAATGCTCGAAAGGACTCCATATGCAGCAAGCATCAAAACGACAGCCCGCTCACCCACAGGCAGGCCTCTTCGACCCCCCCCCCAAAACCCCCCGGCTCGCTAATGATGGGACCCCAAACTCTAGGCATCAAATTATCTCTGTAATAAAGTTTATCTGTGGTTACTGTTGTGTGTGGTTCATGGGGGAGAAGGGAAATGGAGGGGGAGGGGGTGAACAGAGGAGGGATGGATAGAGTCAGAGGTGGGGGGGTGGAGACGTTCAAGGGAGGTGGAAGAGTAAAAAGGAGGGAGGGGAATGGAGTGTGAGGGGCTTTAAGGATGGAGGAGGGACTCAGCCAGCTCCATCACGGGCACAACCCTCCTTACCATCTTCAAAAGGCAGCAGCATCCGTCATCAGAGTCTGGAAGCAGTGGTCCACGCCTCCTCCTAGCGCCATCGTTCCGGGGCTTAGGTGGTTTAAAAGGGACGGGGAGGGGGAGGTAAAAGGTTCGGATGGGCTGGAACTTAAGTGATTCCTGACTCGATATGTAGACAGTCCAACCAAACTGTATCTGGTGGGGGCTGATGACCAAGGTCTCGGTGGTTGAGCATTTCTGAGACCGTGATTACAACTGCCTGACCTTTACCGCAGCTTTGCAGAGGGGTAGGAGCAGATGGTACGGGAAAGCAATTAATTGGTGGAGGGGGAACTAAGACGCTTTTAGGCAGGAACTGGGTAGCATAAATCGGGAAAGGATGTAGTCAGGGATATGACAATGGAAATGTGGAGGTTGTTTCAGGAGTTCTGGATAGGTTAGTCCCATTGAAGCAGGGAAGGGATGAGAGGGTGAAGGAACCATTATTGACAAGAGATGTGGAACATCTAGACAAGAAGAGGAAAGAAGTTTCCTTAAGGTTTAGGAAACCAGGGTTAACAGGGAAGAGTACAGCTCAGCAACAGGACCTTTGGCTCACAATGTTGTGCTGAACCAGTAAACCAAAAACACACAGAAACGAATCCCTCCTGCCCACACCATGTCTGTATCCCTCCACCCTCCACACATCCATGTGCCTTTCTAAACGTCTCTTAAAAGCCTCTAATGTATTTGCCTCTACCATCAGACCAGGCAGCGCATTCCAGGCACCCACCACTCTCTGAGTAAAATACGCACCCCTCACATCCCCTTTGAACCTACCCACTCTCACCTTCAGTACATGGGATTAGACATTTCAATCCTGCGAAACAAATACTCTCTGTCCACTCTATCTATGCCCTCATAATCTTGTAATCAGCGCCCCATTGCAGTTAACCCAGTCCAAATAAGTTGGAGTTGCCTTTAACTTGTGTGCTGGACCCATGGTGAAAGCATGCACCACCTTCTGTATGTCACTCAAAATCCACCTCGAGCAAACGAGTACTGGTCCTTCCTCCGAGGACCCATTCATCTGCACAAAGCACCTTGTGCAACAGGGACGCCGTCCTCCACCATCTTCTCCCAGCTCCCACCAAAAAGACTTCAACCCACACCAGTGCCCCTCGCAGAACCTCTCCGTCCAGCATTCTCTAGAACCTTCTCCCAATTCCACCATCCTGATTGGCTGACACAGCATTCCTAAGTTGAACAACAAACCCCTTTATCTTTGGCACAAACCCAAAAACATGCTAAAAGCAGAACAGACTGTTCCTACAATGCAACATCATGAACAAAGCGGACGAGCTTAGAGCGTGGATCTGTACTTGGAGCTATGATGTTGTGGCCATTACAGAGACTTGGATGGCTCAGGGGCAGGAATGGCTACTTAAAGTGCCGGGTTTTAGATGTTTCAGAAAGGACAGGGAGGGAGGCAAAAGAGGTGGGTGTGGCACTGTTGATCAGAGATAGTGTCACAGCTGCAGAAAAGGAGGAAGTCATGGAGGGATTGTCTACTGAGTCTCGGTGGGTGGAGGTTAGGGACAGGAAGGGGTCAATAACTCTACTGGGTGTTTATCATAGACCACCCAATAGTAACAGGGAGATCAAGGAGCAGATAGGGAGACAGATTCTGGAAAGGTGTAATAATAACAGGGTTGTTGTGGTGGGAGATTTTAATTTCCCAAATATTTATTGGCAAGGGAGCAAGGAGTTTAGATGGGGTGGAGTTTGTTAGGTGTATTCAGGAAGGTTTCCTGACACAATATGTAGATAAGCCTACAAGAGGAGAGGCTGTGTTTGATCTGGTATTAGGAAATCAACCTGGTCAGGTGTCAGGTCCCTCAGTGGGAGAGCAATTTGGAGATAGAGGAAGCATTTAATTGGAGTAAGGGGAAATATGAAGCTATCAGGCAGGAACTTGGAAGCATAAATTGGGAGCAGATGTTCTTAGGGAAATGTATGGCAGAAATGTGGCAAATGTTCAGGGGATATTTGCATGGTGTTCTGCACAGGTACGTTCCAATGAGACAGGGAAAGGATGGTAGGGTACAGGAACTGTGGTGTAAAGGCTGTTGAAAAACTAGTCAAGAAGAAAAGAAAAGCTTGCGAAAGGTTCAAAAAGCTAGGTAATGATAGAGATCTAGAAGATTATAAGGCTAGCAGGAAGGAGTTTAAGAATGAAATTAGGAGAGCCAGAAGGGGCCATGAGAAGGCCTTGGCGGACAGGACTAAGGAAAACCCCAAGGCATTCAACAAGTATGTGATGAGCAAGAGGATAAGACGTGAGAGAATAGAACCAATCAAGTGTGACAGTGGGAAAGTGTGTATGCAACCGGAGGAGATAATGGAGGTACTTAATGAATACTTTGCTTCAGTATTCACTACGGAAAAAGATCTTGGCGATCAGAGGAAGCTTGGGGTCCGAGTCCATCGGACACTCAAAGCTGTTGAGCAGGTCGACTCTGTGGTTAAGAAGGCATACGGTTCATTGGCTTTCATCAATCGTGGGATTCAGTTTAGGAGCCGAGAGGTAATGTCGCAGCTATATAGGACCCTGGTCAGACCCCACTTGGAGTACTGTGCTCAGTTCTGGTCACCTCACTGCAGGAAGGATGTGGAAACTATAGAAAGGGTGCAGAGGAGATTTACAAGGATGTTGCCTGGATTGGGGAGCATGCCTTGTGCGAATAGGTTGAGAGAACTCAGCCTTTTCTCTTTGGAGTGACAGAGAATGAGAGGTGACCTGATAGAGGTGTATAAGATGATGAGAGGCATTGATTGTGTGGATAGTCAGAGGCTTTTTCCCAGGGCTGAAATAGATAACACGAGAGGGCACAGTTTTAAGGTGCTTGGAAGTAGGTACAGAGGGGTAAGTTTTTTACGTAGAGAGTGGTGAGTGCGTGGAATGGGCTGCCGGCAACGGTGGTGGAGGCGAATACGAGACTCCTGGATGGGTACATGAAGCTTAGAAAAATAGACAGCTATGAGTAACCCTAGGTAATTTATAAAGTAAGTACATGTTTGGCACAGCATTGTGGGCTGAAGGGCCTGTATTGTGCTGTAGATTTTCTATGTTTCTAACTACTAAAATGAAATACCTACAGTATAACAGTAAAGTCTTAATCTGGACATTATATATACAGCCAGTTCTGAATCCAAACAGCAAATTCACCATGGGTCCCATGCATCTTAACCTTCTGGATTAGCCTCCCATGGGGGACTTTGTCAAACACCTTACTAAAATCCCTGCAAACAACGCCCACTGCACTACCCTCCTCAATCTCTCACATCACTGGTAAGGCACGACCTGCCCTGCACAAAGCCATGCTGATTCTCCCTAATAAGGCCATCAGTTCCCAAATGCTCATATATCCTATCCCTAGGAATTTTCCCCAGCCAATTTCCCTCCAACTGACCAGTCTATAGTTCCCAGAATTTTCCCTTGTTCCCTTCCTAAATAGAGGTATAACATTAGCCTCTCACCAGAAATTCCGGGACCTCGCCTGTGGCTAGAAAGGACACAAAGATACTGGCCTAGACCTCAGAAATCTCATCCCTTTCCTCCTTCCATGACCTGGGCAAAGCCTGTCAGACCCTGGCAACACGTCCACCTTAATACTCACGCCCAACACCTCCTCCTCCTTGCCCTCTAAATGCCCTCACACATTTATACACTCAGCACCGATCTGGTCCTCCATATCCTCTTCCTTGAGAAATACTGAAGTAAAGTGTTCATTAAGTAACTCATTCACATTCTCCACATCCGAGCAAATGTACCACTCCTTGAGTGGTCCCACCCTCTCCCTAGTGACAACACACACAAAATGCTGGTGGAACACAGCAGGCCAGGCAGCATCTATAGGGAGAAGTGCTGTCGACGTTTCGGGCCGAGACCCTTCGTCAGGACTAACCGAAAGGAAAGATAGTAAGAGATTTGAAAGTAGTGGGGGGAGGGGGAAATGCGAAATGATAGGAGAAGGGGTGGGATGAAGCTAAGAGCTGGAAAGGTGATTGGCGAAAGTGATACAGAGCTGGAGAAGGGAAAGGATCATGGAACGGGAGGCCTCAGGAGAAAGAAATGGGGGGGGGGGAGCACCAGAGGGAGATGGAGAACAGGCAAACAACTAAATATGTCAGGGATGGGGTAAGAAGGGGAGGAGGGGCATTACTGGAAGTTAGAGAAGTCAATGTTCATGCCATCAGGTTGGAGGCTACCCAGCCGGTATATAAGGTGTTGTTCCTCCAACCTGAGTTTGGATTCATTTTGACAATAGAGGAGACCATGGATAGACATATCAGAATGGGAATGGGACGTGGAATGCTGTGTTCCACCAGCATTTTGTGTGTGTTGTTGTTTGAATTTCCAGCATCTGCAGATCTCCTCATGTTTGCTCTCCCTAGTGATCCTCCTGCTCTTGATGTAAGTATAGAAAGCCTTGGGATTCACCTTAATCCCACTAACCAAGGACTTCTCATGGCCCATCCTGGCTTCCAGATTCCATTCTTTAGTTTCTTTTCCTGCTTCTTTACGATTCTCATGTGCTTCATATGATCCTAACTTCCAAAGCTGTACAGATTTTCCTTTACCTTCTTGACTAAATTCACCACCTTTCTGGACAGCCAAGCTTCTCATTACCTAACACCATGCCCAGTACAGACACTCTTCCCAATGGAGCATCCACATATTGATTTAAGAAACCTTCCTGTATACACTGAACAAATACTGACCCATCAAAACCCCTTGCACCAAGAAGGTCTCAGTTTATATTAAGGAAGTTAAAGTCACCCATGACAACAACCCTATTATTTTTACACATGGTGACTATTTGGGGGTCTATAGCAATGTTCCCTCAAAATCGTAATGACCAGTGTGCATTAAAGTATGGCGCTGCGCACTTTATTTTGCCCAGTGACAACAACATGAGAGCACTGAATAATTTCTTCAATAAAAGCACTTTTAAAATCTGCAGACAAATCACCACAAACTCCTCATTGTCAACACAATCCACGTCAGAAATAGGAAAAGGAAATGTGATTGTGTACGATCGTGAAATATACTTAACAAGCTGATGAGGTAGAAGATCTCCCTCCGTTCCCCGGACACAATGTCCATCTCCCTCCGTTCCCCGTACACAATGTCCGTCTCCCTCCGTTCCCCATACACAATGTCCATCTCCCTCCATTCCCAGTACACAATGTCCATCTCCCTCCATTCCCCGTACACCATGTCCATCTCCCTCCGTTCCCCGTACACAATGTCCATCTCCCTCCGTTCCCAGTACACAATGTCCGTCTCCCTCCGTTCCCCATACACAATGTCCGTCTCCCTCCGTTCCCCATACACAATGTCCATCTCCCTCCATTCCCAGTACACAATGTCCATCTCACTCCATTCCCCGTACACCATGTCCATCTCCCTCCGTTCCCCGTACACAATGTCCATCTCCCTCCGTTCCCAGTACACAATGTCCATCTCCCTCCATTCCCCGTACACAATGTCCATCTCCCTCCATTCCGCATACACAATATCCGTCTCCCTCCGTTCCCTGTACATAATGTCCGTCTCCCTCCGTTCCCCATACATAATGCCCATCTCACCAAATTCCCCGTACAGAATGTCCATCTCCCCCCGTTCTCCGTACACAATGTCCATCTACCCCCACTCCGAGTACAGAATGTCCATCTCCCCCCGTTCCCCGTACACAATGTGCATCTCCCTCCATTCACCGTACACTATGTCCATCTCTCTCCGTTCCCCAAACACAATGTCCCTCTCCGTACACAATGTCCACCTCCCTCCATTCCCCGTACACAATGTCCACCTCCCTCCATTCCCCGTACACAATGTCCATCTCTCTCCGTTCCCCATACATAATGTCCCTCTCCGTACATAATGCCCACCTCCTTCCATTCCGCGTACACAATGTCCATCTCTCTCCTTTCCCCGTACACAATGTCCATCTAACTACATTCCCAGGACACAATGTCGGTCTCCCTCCATTCCCCGTACACAATGTCCGTCTCCCTCCATTCCGCATACACAATGTCCGTCTCCCTCCGTTCCCCGTACACCTCAGTTCCCCGTACACAATGTCCATCTCCCTCCATTCCCCGTACACAATGTCCGTATCCCTCCATTCCGCATACACAATGTCCGTCTCCCTCCGTTCCCCGTACATAATGTCCATCTCTCTCCGTTCCGCGTACACAATGTCCATCTCCCTCCATTCCCCGTACACCATGTCCATCTCCCTCCGTTCCCCGTACACAATGTCCATATCCCTCCATTCCCCGTACACAATGTCCGTCTCCCTCCATTCCGCATACACAATGTCCATCTCCCTCCACTCCACATACACAATGTCCGTCTCCCTCCGTTCACCATACATAATGTCTGTTTCCCTCCGTTCCCCATACATAATGTCCATCTCCCTCCGTTCCCCGTACATAATGCCCATCACCCCCCATTCCCCGTACAGAATGTCCATCTCCCCCCGTTCCCCGTACACAATGACCATCTCCCTCCATTCCCAGTACACAATGTCCATCTCCCTCCATTCCCCATACACAATGTCCCTGTCCGTACACAATGTCCACCTCCCTCCATTCCCCGCACACAATGTCCACTTCCCTCCGTTCGCCGTACACAATGTTCACCTCCGTCCGTTCCCCGTACACAATGTCCGTCTCCCTCCGTTCCCCGTACACAATGTCCGTCTCCCTCCATTACCCGTACACAATGTCCGTCTCCCTCCGTTCCCCGTACACAATGTCCGTCTCCCTCCCTTCCCCGTACACAATGTCCGTCTCCCTCCGTTCACCATACACAATGTCCGTCTCCCTCCGTACCCCGTACACAATGTCCGTCTCCCTCCATTCCGCATACACAATGTCCATCTCCCTCCATTCCCCGTACACAATGTCCATCTCCCTCCATTCCGCATAGACAATGTCCGTCTCCCTCCGTTCCCCGTACACAATGTCCGTCTCCCTCTGTTCCCCATACACAATGTCCATCTCCCTCCATTCCCGTACACCATGTCCATCTCCCTCCATTCCCCATACATAATATCCGTCTCCCTCCGTTCCCCATACATAATGCCCATCTCCCCAAATTCCCCGTACACAATGTGCATCTCCCTCCATTCACCGTACACTATGTCCATCTCTCTCCGTTCCCCATACAAAATGTCCCTCTCCGTACACAATGTCCACCTCCCTCCATTCCCCGTACACAATGTCCACCTCCCTCCATTCCTGTACACAATGTCCATCTCTCTCCGTTCCCCATACACAATGTCACTCAACGTACATGATGTCCAACTCCTTCCATTCCGCGTACACAATGTCCATCTCTCTCCTTTCCCCGTACACAATGTCCATCTCCCTCCATTCCCAGGACACAATGTCGGACTCCCTCCGTTCCCCGTACACAATGTCCATCTCCCTCCGTTCCCCGTACACAATGTCCGTCTCCCTCCCTTCCCCGTACACAATGTCCGTCTCCCTCCGTTCACCGTACACAATGTCCGTCTCCCTCCGTTCCCCGTACATAATGTCCATCTCCCTCCATTCACCGTACACAATGTCCATCTCTCTCCGTTCCCCGTACACAATGTCCACATCCCTCCATTCCTGTACACAATGTCCATCTCTCTCCGTTCCCCATACACAATGTCCCTCTCCGTACATAATGTCCACCTCCTTCCATTCCCCATACACAATGTCCACCTTACTCCGTTCCCCATACACAATGTCCATCTCCCTCCATTCCCAGTACACAATGTGCATCTCCCTCCATTCACCGTACACTATGTCCATCTCTCTCCGTTTGCCATACACAATGTCCCTCTCCGTACACAATGCCAACTCCCTCCATTCCCCGTACATAATGTACACGTCCTTCCATTCCACGTACACAATGTCCATCTCTCTCCTTTCCCCGTACACAATGTCCATCTCCCTCCATTCCCAGGACACAATGTCCGTCTCCCTCCGTTCCCCGTACACAATGTCCATCTCCCTCCGTTCCCCGTACACAATGTCCGTCTCCCTCCCTTCCCCGTACACAATGTCCGTCTCCCTCGGTTCAACGTACACAATGTCTGTCTCCCTCCGTTCCCCGTACACAATGTCCGTCTCCCTCCATTCCGCATACACAATGTCCATCTCCCTCCGTTCCCCGTACATAATGTCCATCTCTCTCCATTCACCGTACACAATGTCCATCTCTCTCCGTTCCCTGTACACAATGTCCACATCCCTCCATTCCTGTACACAATGTCCTTCTCTCTCCGTTCCCCATACACAATGTCCCTCTCCGTACATAATGTCCACCTCCTTCCATTCCGCATACACAATGTCCATCTCCCTCCGTTCCGCATACACAATGTCCGTCTCCCTCCGTTCCCCGTACATAATGTCCGTCTCCCTCCGTTCCCCATACATAATGCCCATCTCCCCAAATTCCCCGTACAGAATGACAATCTCCCCCCGTTCTCCGTACACAATGTCCATCCCCCCAACTCCCAGTACAGAATGTCCATCTCCCCCCGTTCCCCGAACACAATGTGCATCTCCCTCCATTCACCCTACACTATGTCCATCTCTCTCCGTTCCCCATACACAATGTCCCTCTCCGTACACAATGTCCACCTCCCTCCATTCCCCGTACACAATGTCCACCTCCATCCATTCCTGTACACAATGTCCATCTCTCTCCGTTCCCCAAACACAATGTCCCTCTCCGTACACAATGTCCACCTCCTTCCATTCCGCGTACACAATGTCCATCTCTATCCTTTCCCCGTACACAATGTCCGTCTCCCTCCATTCCCAGGACACAATGTCAGTCTCCCTCCGTTCCCCGTACTCAATGTCCATCTCCCTCCGTTCCCCGTACACAATGTCCGTCTCCCTCCCTTCCCCGTACACAGTGTCCGTCTCCCTCCGTTCACCATACACAATGTCCGTCTCCCTCCTTTCCCCGTACACAATGTCCGTCCCCCTCCGGTCCCCATACACAATGTCCATCTCCCTCCATTCCCCATACACAATGTCCGTCTGCCTCCGTTCCCCGTACACAATGTCCATCTATCTCCGTTCCCCATACACAATGGCCCTCTCCGTACATAATGTCCACCTCCCTCCATTCCACATACACAATGTCCACCACACTCCATTCCCCGTACACAATGTCCACCACCCTCCATTCCTGTACACAATGTCCATCGCTCTCCGTTCCCCATACACAATGTCCCTCTCCGTACATAATGTCCACCTCCTTCCAGTCCACGTACACAATGTCCATCTCTCTCCTTTCCCCGTTCACAATGTCCATCCCCGTACACAATGTCCATCTCCCTCCGTTCCCCGTACATAATTTCCATCTCCCTCCATTCCCCGTACACAATGTCCGTCTCCCTCCATTCCGCATACACAATGTCCATCTCTCTCCGTTCCACGTACACAAAGTCCATCTCCCTCCGTTCCACGTACATAATGTCCATCTCCCTCTGTTCCCCGTACACAATGTCCATCTCCCTCCATTCCCCGTACACCATGTCCATCTCCCTCCATTCCTGTACACAATGTCCATCACTCTCCGTTCCCCATACACAATGTCCCTCTCCGTACATAATGTCCACCTCCTTCCAGTCCACGTACACAATGTCCATCTCTCTCCTTTCCCCGTACACAATGTCCATCCTCGTACACAATGTCCATCTCCCTCCGTTCCCCGTACATAATGTCCATCTCCCTCCGTTCCCCGTACACAATGTCCATCTCCCTCCGTTCCCTGTACACCATGTCCATCTCCCTCCGTTCCCCGTACACAATGTCCATCTCCCTCCATTCCCCGTACACAGTGTCCGTCTCCCTCCATTCCGCATACACAATGTCCATCTCTCTCCGTTCCACGTACACAAAGACCATCTCCCTCCGTTCCACGTACATAATGTCCATCTCCCTCTGTTCCCCGTACACAATGTCCATCTCCCTCCATTCCCCGTACACCATGTCCATCTCCCTCCATTCCCTGTACACAATGTCCATCTCTCTCCGTTCCCCATACACAATGTCCCTCTCCGTACATAATGTCCACCTCCTTCCATTCCGCGTACACAATGTCCATCTCTCTCCTTTCCCCGTACACAATGTCCATCTCCCTCCATTCCCAGGACACAATGTCGGTCTCCCTCCGTTCCCCGTACACAATGTCCATCTCCCTCCGTTCCCCATACACAATGTCCGTCTCCCTCCCTTCCCCGTACACAATGTCCGTCTACCTCCATTCACCGTACACAATGTCCGTCTCCCTCCGTTCCCCGTACACAATGTCCGTCTCCCTCCATTCCGCATCCACAATGTCCGTCTCCCTCCGTTGCCCGTACATAATGTCCATCTCCCTCCATTCCGCATACACAATATCCGTCTCCCTCCGTTCCCTGTACATAATGTCCGTCTCCCTCCGTTCCCCATACATAATGCCCATCTCACCAAATTCCCCGTACAGAATGTCCATCTCCCCCCGTTCTCCGTACACAATGTCCATCTCCCCCTACTCCCAGTACAGAATGTCCATCTCCCCCCGTTCCCCGTACACAATGTGCATCTCCCTCCATTCACCGTACACTATGTCCATCTCTCTCCGTTCCCCATACACAATGTCCCTCTCCGTACACAATGCCAACTCCCTCCATTCCCCGTACATAATGTACACCTCCTTCCATTCCGCGTACACAATGTCCATCTCTCTCCTTTCCCCGTACACAATGTCCATCTCCCTCCATTCCCAGGACACAATGTCCGTCTCCCTCCGTTCCCCGTACACAATGTCCATCTCCCTCCGTTCCCCGTACACAATGTCCGTCTCCCTCCCTTCCCCGTACACAATATCCGTCTCCCTCGGTTCAATGTACACAATGTCTGTCTCCCTCCGTTCCCCGTACACAATGTCCGTCTCCCTCCATTCCGCATACACAATGTCCATCTCCCTCCGTTCCCCGTACATAATGTCCATCTCTCTCCATTCACCGTACACAATGTCCATCTCTCTCCGTTCCCTGTACACAATGTCCACATCCCTCCATTCCTGTACACAATGTCCTTCTCTCTCCGTTCCCCATACACAATGTCCCTCTCCGTACATAATGTCCACCTCCTTCCATTCCGCATACACAATGTCCATCTCCCTCCGTTCCCCGTACACAATGTCCGTCTCCCTCCGTTCCCCATACACAATGTCCATCTCCCTCCATTCCCAGTACACAATGTCCATCTCCCTCCATTCCCCGTACACCATGTCCATCTCCCTCCGTTCCCCGTACACAATGTCCATCTCCCTCCGTTCCCAGTACACAATGTCCGTCTCCCTCCGTTCCCCATACACAATGTCCGTCTCCCTCCGTTCCCCATACACAATGTCCATCTCCCTCCATTCCCAGTACACAATGTCCATCTCACTCCATTCCCCGTACACCATGTCCATCTCCCTCCGTTCCCCGTACACAATGTCCATCTCCCTCCGTTCCCAGTACACAATGTCCATCTCCCTCCATTCCCCGTACACAATGTCCATCTCCCTCCATTCCGCATACACAATATCCGTCTCCCTCCGTTCCCTGTACATAATGTCCGTCTCCCTCCGTTCCCCATACATAATGCCCATCTCACCAAATTCCCCGTACAGAATGTCCATCTCCCCCCGTTCTCCGTACACAATGTCCATCTACCCCCACTCCGAGTACAGAATGTCCATCTCCCCCCGTTCCCCGTACACAATGTGCATCTCCCTCCATTCACCGTACACTATGTCCATCTCTCTCCGTTCCCCAAACACAATGTCCCTCTCCGTACACAATGTCCACCTCCCTCCATTCCCCGTACACAATGTCCACCTCCCTCCATTCCCCGTACACAATGTCCATCTCTCTCCGTTCCCCATACATAATGTCCCTCTCCGTACATAATGCCCACCTCCTTCCATTCCGCGTACACAATGTCCATCTCTCTCCTTTCCCCGTACACAATGTCCATCTAACTACATTCCCAGGACACAATGTCGGTCTCCCTCCATTCCCCGTACACAATGTCCGTCTCCCTCCATTCCGCATACACAATGTCCGTCTCCCTCCGTTCCCCGTACACCTCAGTTCCCCGTACACAATGTCCATCTCCCTCCATTCCCCGTACACAATGTCCGTATCCCTCCATTCCGCATACACAATGTCCGTCTCCCTCCGTTCCCCGTACATAATGTCCATCTCTCTCCGTTCCGCGTACACAATGTCCATCTCCCTCCATTCCCCGTACACCATGTCCATCTCCCTCCGTTCCCCGTACACAATGTCCATATCCCTCCATTCCCCGTACACAATGTCCGTCTCCCTCCATTCCGCATACACAATGTCCATCTCCCTCCACTCCACATACACAATGTCCGTCTCCCTCCGTTCACCATACATAATGTCTGTTTCCCTCCGTTCCCCATACATAATGTCCATCTCCCTCCGTTCCCCGTACATAATGCCCATCACCCCCCATTCCCCGTACAGAATGTCCATCTCCCCCCGTTCCCCGTACACAATGACCATCTCCCTCCATTCCCAGTACACAATGTCCATCTCCCTCCATTCCCCATACACAATGTCCCTGTCCGTACACAATGTCCACCTCCCTCCATTCCCCGCACACAATGTCCACTTCCCTCCGTTCGCCGTACACAATGTTCACCTCCGTCCGTTCCCCGTACACAATGTCCGTCTCCCTCCGTTCCCCGTACACAATGTCCGTCTCCCTCCATTACCCGTACACAATGTCCGTCTCCCTCCGTTCCCCGTACACAATGTCCGTCTCCCTCCCTTCCCCGTACACAATGTCCGTCTCCCTCCGTTCACCATACACAATGTCCGTCTCCCTCCGTACCCCGTACACAATGTCCGTCTCCCTCCATTCCGCATACACAATGTCCATCTCCCTCCATTCCCCGTACACAATGTCCATCTCCCTCCATTCCGCATAGACAATGTCCGTCTCCCTCCGTTCCCCGTACACAATGTCCGTCTCCCTCTGTTCCCCATACACAATGTCCATCTCCCTCCATTCCCGTACACCATGTCCATCTCCCTCCATTCCCCATACATAATATCCGTCTCCCTCCGTTCCCCATACATAATGCCCATCTCCCCAAATTCCCCGTACACAATGTGCATCTCCCTCCATTCACCGTACACTATGTCCATCTCTCTCCGTTCCCCATACAAAATGTCCCTCTCCGTACACAATGTCCACCTCCCTCCATTCCCCGTACACAATGTCCACCTCCCTCCATTCCTGTACACAATGTCCATCTCTCTCCGTTCCCCATACACAATGTCACTCAACGTACATGATGTCCAACTCCTTCCATTCCGCGTACACAATGTCCATCTCTCTCCTTTCCCCGTACACAATGTCCATCTCCCTCCATTCCCAGGACACAATGTCGGACTCCCTCCGTTCCCCGTACACAATGTCCATCTCCCTCCGTTCCCCGTACACAATGTCCGTCTCCCTCCCTTCCCCGTACACAATGTCCGTCTCCCTCCGTTCACCGTACACAATGTCCGTCTCCCTCCGTTCCCCGTACATAATGTCCATCTCCCTCCATTCACCGTACACAATGTCCATCTCTCTCCGTTCCCCGTACACAATGTCCACATCCCTCCATTCCTGTACACAATGTCCATCTCTCTCCGTTCCCCATACACAATGTCCCTCTCCGTACATAATGTCCACCTCCTTCCATTCCCCATACACAATGTCCACCTTACTCCGTTCCCCATACACAATGTCCATCTCCCTCCATTCCCAGTACACAATGTGCATCTCCCTCCATTCACCGTACACTATGTCCATCTCTCTCCGTTTGCCATACACAATGTCCCTCTCCGTACACAATGCCAACTCCCTCCATTCCCCGTACATAATGTACACGTCCTTCCATTCCACGTACACAATGTCCATCTCTCTCCTTTCCCCGTACACAATGTCCATCTCCCTCCATTCCCAGGACACAATGTCCGTCTCCCTCCGTTCCCCGTACACAATGTCCATCTCCCTCCGTTCCCCGTACACAATGTCCGTCTCCCTCCCTTCCCCGTACACAATGTCCGTCTCCCTCGGTTCAACGTACACAATGTCTGTCTCCCTCCGTTCCCCGTACACAATGTCCGTCTCCCTCCATTCCGCATACACAATGTCCATCTCCCTCCGTTCCCCGTACATAATGTCCATCTCTCTCCATTCACCGTACACAATGTCCATCTCTCTCCGTTCCCTGTACACAATGTCCACATCCCTCCATTCCTGTACACAATGTCCTTCTCTCTCCGTTCCCCATACACAATGTCCCTCTCCGTACATAATGTCCACCTCCTTCCATTCCGCATACACAATGTCCATCTCCCTCCGTTCCGCATACACAATGTCCGTCTCCCTCCGTTCCCCGTACATAATGTCCGTCTCCCTCCGTTCCCCATACATAATGCCCATCTCCCCAAATTCCCCGTACAGAATGACAATCTCCCCCCGTTCTCCGTACACAATGTCCATCCCCCCAACTCCCAGTACAGAATGTCCATCTCCCCCCGTTCCCCGAACACAATGTGCATCTCCCTCCATTCACCCTACACTATGTCCATCTCTCTCCGTTCCCCATACACAATGTCCCTCTCCGTACACAATGTCCACCTCCCTCCATTCCCCGTACACAATGTCCACCTCCATCCATTCCTGTACACAATGTCCATCTCTCTCCGTTCCCCAAACACAATGTCCCTCTCCGTACACAATGTCCACCTCCTTCCATTCCGCGTACACAATGTCCATCTCTATCCTTTCCCCGTACACAATGTCCGTCTCCCTCCATTCCCAGGACACAATGTCAGTCTCCCTCCGTTCCCCGTACTCAATGTCCATCTCCCTCCGTTCCCCGTACACAATGTCCGTCTCCCTCCCTTCCCCGTACACAGTGTCCGTCTCCCTCCGTTCACCATACACAATGTCCGTCTCCCTCCTTTCCCCGTACACAATGTCCGTCCCCCTCCGGTCCCCATACACAATGTCCATCTCCCTCCATTCCCCATACACAATGTCCGTCTGCCTCCGTTCCCCGTACACAATGTCCATCTATCTCCGTTCCCCATACACAATGGCCCTCTCCGTACATAATGTCCACCTCCCTCCATTCCACATACACAATGTCCACCACACTCCATTCCCCGTACACAATGTCCACCACCCTCCATTCCTGTACACAATGTCCATCGCTCTCCGTTCCCCATACACAATGTCCCTCTCCGTACATAATGTCCACCTCCTTCCAGTCCACGTACACAATGTCCATCTCTCTCCTTTCCCCGTTCACAATGTCCATCCCCGTACACAATGTCCATCTCCCTCCGTTCCCCGTACATAATTTCCATCTCCCTCCATTCCCCGTACACAATGTCCGTCTCCCTCCATTCCGCATACACAATGTCCATCTCTCTCCGTTCCACGTACACAAAGTCCATCTCCCTCCGTTCCACGTACATAATGTCCATCTCCCTCTGTTCCCCGTACACAATGTCCATCTCCCTCCATTCCCCGTACACCATGTCCATCTCCCTCCATTCCTGTACACAATGTCCATCACTCTCCGTTCCCCATACACAATGTCCCTCTCCGTACATAATGTCCACCTCCTTCCAGTCCACGTACACAATGTCCATCTCTCTCCTTTCCCCGTACACAATGTCCATCCTCGTACACAATGTCCATCTCCCTCCGTTCCCCGTACATAATGTCCATCTCCCTCCGTTCCCCGTACACAATGTCCATCTCCCTCCGTTCCCTGTACACCATGTCCATCTCCCTCCGTTCCCCGTACACAATGTCCATCTCCCTCCATTCCCCGTACACAGTGTCCGTCTCCCTCCATTCCGCATACACAATGTCCATCTCTCTCCGTTCCACGTACACAAAGACCATCTCCCTCCGTTCCACGTACATAATGTCCATCTCCCTCTGTTCCCCGTACACAATGTCCATCTCCCTCCATTCCCCGTACACCATGTCCATCTCCCTCCATTCCCTGTACACAATGTCCATCTCTCTCCGTTCCCCATACACAATGTCCCTCTCCGTACATAATGTCCACCTCCTTCCATTCCGCGTACACAATGTCCATCTCTCTCCTTTCCCCGTACACAATGTCCATCTCCCTCCATTCCCAGGACACAATGTCGGTCTCCCTCCGTTCCCCGTACACAATGTCCATCTCCCTCCGTTCCCCATACACAATGTCCGTCTCCCTCCCTTCCCCGTACACAATGTCCGTCTACCTCCATTCACCGTACACAATGTCCGTCTCCCTCCGTTCCCCGTACACAATGTCCGTCTCCCTCCATTCCGCATCCACAATGTCCGTCTCCCTCCGTTGCCCGTACATAATGTCCATCTCCCTCCATTCCGCATACACAATATCCGTCTCCCTCCGTTCCCTGTACATAATGTCCGTCTCCCTCCGTTCCCCATACATAATGCCCATCTCACCAAATTCCCCGTACAGAATGTCCATCTCCCCCCGTTCTCCGTACACAATGTCCATCTCCCCCTACTCCCAGTACAGAATGTCCATCTCCCCCCGTTCCCCGTACACAATGTGCATCTCCCTCCATTCACCGTACACTATGTCCATCTCTCTCCGTTCCCCATACACAATGTCCCTCTCCGTACACAATGCCAACTCCCTCCATTCCCCGTACATAATGTACACCTCCTTCCATTCCGCGTACACAATGTCCATCTCTCTCCTTTCCCCGTACACAATGTCCATCTCCCTCCATTCCCAGGACACAATGTCCGTCTCCCTCCGTTCCCCGTACACAATGTCCATCTCCCTCCGTTCCCCGTACACAATGTCCGTCTCCCTCCCTTCCCCGTACACAATATCCGTCTCCCTCGGTTCAATGTACACAATGTCTGTCTCCCTCCGTTCCCCGTACACAATGTCCGTCTCCCTCCATTCCGCATACACAATGTCCATCTCCCTCCGTTCCCCGTACATAATGTCCATCTCTCTCCATTCACCGTACACAATGTCCATCTCTCTCCGTTCCCTGTACACAATGTCCACATCCCTCCATTCCTGTACACAATGTCCTTCTCTCTCCGTTCCCCATACACAATGTCCCTCTCCGTACATAATGTCCACCTCCTTCCATTCCGCATACACAATGTCCATCTCCCTCCGTTCCCCGTACACAATGTCCGTCTCCCTCCGTTCCCCATACACAATGTCCATCTCCCTCCATTCCCAGTACACAATGTCCATCTCCCTCCATTCCCCGTACACCATGTCCATCTCCCTCCGTTCCCCGTACACAATGTCCATCTCCCTCCGTTCCCAGTACACAATGTCCGTCTCCCTCCGTTCCCCATACACAATGTCCGTCTCCCTCCGTTCCCCATACACAATGTCCATCTCCCTCCATTCCCAGTACACAATGTCCATCTCACTCCATTCCCCGTACACCATGTCCATCTCCCTCCGTTCCCCGTACACAATGTCCATCTCCCTCCGTTCCCAGTACACAATGTCCATCTCCCTCCATTCCCCGTACACAATGTCCATCTCCCTCCATTCCGCATACACAATATCCGTCTCCCTCCGTTCCCTGTACATAATGTCCGTCTCCCTCCGTTCCCCATACATAATGCCCATCTCACCAAATTCCCCGTACAGAATGTCCATCTCCCCCCGTTCTCCGTACACAATGTCCATCTACCCCCACTCCGAGTACAGAATGTCCATCTCCCCCCGTTCCCCGTACACAATGTGCATCTCCCTCCATTCACCGTACACTATGTCCATCTCTCTCCGTTCCCCAAACACAATGTCCCTCTCCGTACACAATGTCCACCTCCCTCCATTCCCCGTACACAATGTCCACCTCCCTCCATTCCCCGTACACAATGTCCATCTCTCTCCGTTCCCCATACACAATGTCCCTCTCCGTACATAATGTCCACCTCCTTCCATTCCGCGTACACAATGTCCATCTCTCTCCTTTCCCCGTACACAATGTCCATCTAACTACATTCCCAGGACACAATGTCGGTCTCCCTCCATTCCCCGTACACAATGTCCGTCTCCCTCCATTCCGCATACACAATGTCCGTCTCCCTCCGTTCCCCGTACACCTCAGTTCCCCGTACACAATGTCCATCTCCCTCCATTCCCCGTACACAATGTCCGTATCCCTCCATTCCGCATACACAATGTCCGTCTCCCTCCGTTCCCCGTACATAATGTCCATCTCTCTCCGTTCCGCGTACACAATGTCCATCTCCCTCCATTCCCCGTACACCATGTCCATCTCCCTCCGTTCCCCGTACACAATGTCCATATCCCTCCATTCCCCGTACACAATGTCCGTCTCCCTCCATTCCGCATACACAATGTCCATCTCCCTCCACTCCACATACACAATGTCCGTCTCCCTCCGTTCACCATACATAATGTCTGTTTCCCTCCGTTCCCCATACATAATGTCCATCTCCCTCCGTTCCACGTACCTAATGCCCATCACCCCCCATTCCCCGTACAGAATGTCCATCTCCCCCCGTTCCCCGTACACAATGACCATCTCCCTCCATTCCCAGTACACAATGTCCATCTCCCTCCATTCCCCATACACAATGTCCCTGTCCGTACACAATGTCCACCTCCCTCCATTCCCCGCACACAATGTCCACTTCCCTCCGTTCGCCGTACACAATGTTCACCTCCGTCCGTTCCCCGTACACAATGTCCGTCTCCCTCCGTTCCCCGTACACAATGTCCGTCTCCCTCCATTACCCGTACATAATGTCCATCTCTCTCCGTTCCCCATACACAATGTCCATCTCTCTCCGTTCCCTGTACACAATGTCCACATCCCTCCATTCCTGTACACAATGTCCTTCTCTCTCCGTTCCCCATACACAATGTCCCTCTCCGTACATAATGTCCACCTCCTTCCATTCCGCATACACAATGTCCATCTCCCTCCGTTCCGCATACACAATGTCCGTCTCCCTCCGTTCCCCGTACATAATGTCCGTCTCCCTCCGTTCCCCATACATAATGCCCATCTCCCCAAATTCCCCGTACAGAATGACAATCTCCCCCCGTTCTCCGTACACAATGTCCATCCCCCCAACTCCCAGTACAGAATGTCCATCTCCCCCCGTTCCCCGAACACAATGTGCATCTCCCTCCATTCACCCTACACTATGTCCATCTCTCTCCGTTCCCCATACACAATGTCCCTCTCCGTACACAATGTCCACCTCCCTCCATTCCCCGTACACAATGTCCACCTCCATCCATTCCTGTACACAATGTCCATCTCTCTCCGTTCCCCAAACACAATGTCCCTCTCCGTACACAATGTCCACCTCCTTCCATTCCGCGTACACAATGTCCATCTCTATCCTTTCCCCGTACACAATGTCCGTCTCCCTCCATTCCCAGGACACAATGTCAGTCTCCCTCCGTTCCCCGTACTCAATGTCCATCTCCCTCCGTTCCCCGTACACAATGTCCGTCTCCCTCCCTTCCCCGTACACAGTGTCCGTCTCCCTCCGTTCACCATACACAATGTCCGTCTCCCTCCTTTCCCCGTACACAATGTCCGTCCCCCTCCGGTCCCCATACACAATGTCCATCTCCCTCCATTCCCCATACACAATGTCCGTCTGCCTCCGTTCCCCGTACACAATGTCCATCTATCTCCGTTCCCCATACACAATGGCCCTCTCCGTACATAATGTCCACCTCCCTCCATTCCACATACACAATGTCCACCACACTCCATTCCCCGTACACAATGTCCACCACCCTCCATTCCTGTACACAATGTCCATCGCTCTCCGTTCCCCATACACAATGTCCCTCTCCGTACATAATGTCCACCTCCTTCCAGTCCACGTACACAATGTCCATCTCTCTCCTTTCCCCGTTCACAATGTCCATCCCCGTACACAATGTCCATCTCCCTCCGTTCCCCGTACATAATTTCCATCTCCCTCCATTCCCCGTACACAATGTCCGTCTCCCTCCATTCCGCATACACAATGTCCATCTCTCTCCGTTCCACGTACACAAAGTCCATCTCCCTCCGTTCCACGTACATAATGTCCATCTCCCTCTGTTCCCCGTACACAATGTCCATCTCCCTCCATTCCCCGTACACCATGTCCATCTCCCTCCATTCCTGTACACAATGTCCATCACTCTCCGTTCCCCATACACAATGTCCCTCTCCGTACATAATGTCCACCTCCTTCCAGTCCACGTACACAATGTCCATCTCTCTCCTTTCCCCGTACACAATGTCCATCCTCGTACACAATGTCCATCTCCCTCCGTTCCCCGTACATAATGTCCATCTCCCTCCGTTCCCCGTACACAATGTCCATCTCCCTCCGTTCCCTGTACACCATGTCCATCTCCCTCCGTTCCCCGTACACAATGTCCATCTCCCTCCATTCCCCGTACACAGTGTCCGTCTCCCTCCATTCCGCATACACAATGTCCATCTCTCTCCGTTCCACGTACACAAAGACCATCTCCCTCCGTTCCACGTACATAATGTCCATCTCCCTCTGTTCCCCGTACACAATGTCCATCTCCCTCCATTCCCCGTACACCATGTCCATCTCCCTCCATTCCCTGTACACAATGTCCATCTCTCTCCGTTCCCCATACACAATGTCCCTCTCCGTACATAATGTCCACCTCCTTCCATTCCGCGTACACAATGTCCATCTCTCTCCTTTCCCCGTACACAATGTCCATCTCCCTCCATTCCCAGGACACAATGTCGGTCTCCCTCCGTTCCCCGTACACAATGTCCATCTCCCTCCGTTCCCCATACACAATGTCCGTCTCCCTCCCTTCCCCGTACACAATGTCCGTCTACCTCCATTCACCGTACACAATGTCCGTCTCCCTCCGTTCCCCGTACACAATGTCCGTCTCCCTCCATTCCGCATCCACAATGTCCGTCTCCCTCCGTTGCCCGTACATAATGTCCATCTCCCTCCATTCCGCATACACAATATCCGTCTCCCTCCGTTCCCTGTACATAATGTCCGTCTCCCTCCGTTCCCCATACATAATGCCCATCTCACCAAATTCCCCGTACAGAATGTCCATCTCCCCCCGTTCCCCGTACACAATGTGCATCTCCCTCCATTCACCGTACACTATGTCCATCTCTCTCCGTTCCCCATACACAATGTCCCTCTCCGTACACAATGCCAACTCCCTCCATTCCCCGTACATAATGTACACCTCCTTCCATTCCGCGTACACAATGTCCATCTCTCTCCTTTCCCCGTACACAATGTCCATCTCCCTCCATTCCCAGGACACAATGTCCGTCTCCCTCCGTTCCCCGTACACAATGTCCATCTCCCTCCGTTCCCCGTACACAATGTCCGTCTCCCTCCCTTCCCCGTACACAATATCCGTCTCCCTCGGTTCAATGTACACAATGTCTGTCTCCCTCCGTTCCCCGTACACAATGTCCGTCTCCCTCCATTCCGCATACACAATGTCCATCTCCCTCCGTTCCCCGTACATAATGTCCATCTCTCTCCATTCACCGTACACAATGTCCATCTCTCTCCGTTCCCTGTACACAATGTCCACATCCCTCCATTCCTGTACACAATGTCCTTCTCTCTCCGTTCCCCATACACAATGTCCCTCTCCGTACATAATGTCCACCTCCTTCCATTCCGCATACACAATGTCCATCTCCCTCCGTTCCCCGTACACAATGTCCGTCTCCCTCCGTTCCCCATACACAATGTCCATCTCCCTCCATTCCCAGTACACAATGTCCATCTCCCTCCATTCCCCGTACACCATGTCCATCTCCCTCCGTTCCCCGTACACAATGTCCATCTCCCTCCGTTCCCAGTACACAATGTCCGTCTCCCTCCGTTCCCCATACACAATGTCCGTCTCCCTCCGTTCCCCATACACAATGTCCATCTCCCTCCATTCCCAGTACACAATGTCCATCTCACTCCATTCCCCGTACACCATGTCCATCTCCCTCCGTTCCCCGTACACAATGTCCATCTCCCTCCGTTCCCAGTACACAATGTCCATCTCCCTCCATTCCCCGTACACAATGTCCATCTCCCTCCATTCCGCATACACAATATCCGTCTCCCTCCGTTCCCTGTACATAATGTCCGTCTCCCTCCGTTCCCCATACATAATGCCCATCTCACCAAATTCCCCGTACAGAATGTCCATCTCCCCCCGTTCTCCGTACACAATGTCCATCTACCCCCACTCCGAGTACAGAATGTCCATCTCCCCCCGTTCCCCGTACACAATGTGCATCTCCCTCCATTCACCGTACACTATGTCCATCTCTCTCCGTTCCCCAAACACAATGTCCCTCTCCGTACACAATGTCCACCTCCCTCCATTCCCCGTACACAATGTCCACCTCCCTCCATTCCCCGTACACAATGTCCATCTCTCTCCGTTCCCCATACATAATGTCCCTCTCCGTACATAATGCCCACCTCCTTCCATTCCGCGTACACAATGTCCATCTCTCTCCTTTCCCCGTACACAATGTCCATCTAACTACATTCCCAGGACACAATGTCGGTCTCCCTCCATTCCCCGTACACAATGTCCGTCTCCCTCCATTCCGCATACACAATGTCCGTCTCCCTCCGTTCCCCGTACACCTCAGTTCCCCGTACACAATGTCCATCTCCCTCCATTCCCCGTACACAATGTCCGTATCCCTCCATTCCGCATACACAATGTCCGTCTCCCTCCGTTCCCCGTACATAATGTCCATCTCTCTCCGTTCCGCGTACACAATGTCCATCTCCCTCCATTCCCCGTACACCATGTCCATCTCCCTCCGTTCCCCGTACACAATGTCCATATCCCTCCATTCCCCGTACACAATGTCCGTCTCCCTCCATTCCGCATACACAATGTCCATCTCCCTCCACTCCACATACACAATGTCCGTCTCCCTCCGTTCACCATACATAATGTCTGTTTCCCTCCGTTCCCCATACATAATGTCCATCTCCCTCCGTTCCCCGTACATAATGCCCATCACCCCCCATTCCCCGTACAGAATGTCCATCTCCCCCCGTTCCCCGTACACAATGACCATCTCCCTCCATTCCCAGTACACAATGTCCATCTCCCTCCATTCCCCATACACAATGTCCCTGTCCGTACACAATGTCCACCTCCCTCCATTCCCCGCACACAATGTCCACTTCCCTCCGTTCGCCGTACACAATGTTCACCTCCGTCCGTTCCCCGTACACAATGTCCGTCTCCCTCCGTTCCCCGTACACAATGTCCGTCTCCCTCCATTACCCGTACACAATGTCCGTCTCCCTCCGTTCCCCGTACACAATGTCCGTCTCCCTCCCTTCCCCGTACACAATGTCCGTCTCCCTCCGTTCACCATACACAATGTCCGTCTCCCTCCGTACCCCGTACACAATGTCCGTCTCCCTCCATTCCGCATACACAATGTCCATCTCCCTCCATTCCCCGTACACAATGTCCATCTCCCTCCATTCCGCATAGACAATGTCCGTCTCCCTCCGTTCCCCGTACACAATGTCCGTCTCCCTCTGTTCCCCATACACAATGTCCATCTCCCTCCATTCCCGTACACCATGTCCATCTCCCTCCATTCCCCATACATAATATCCGTCTCCCTCCGTTCCCCATACATAATGCCCATCTCCCCAAATTCCCCGTACACAATGTGCATCTCCCTCCATTCACCGTACACTATGTCCATCTCTCTCCGTTCCCCATACAAAATGTCCCTCTCCGTACACAATGTCCACCTCCCTCCATTCCCCGTACACAATGTCCACCTCCCTCCATTCCTGTACACAATGTCCATCTCTCTCCGTTCCCCATACACAATGTCACTCAACGTACATGATGTCCAACTCCTTCCATTCCGCGTACACAATGTCCATCTCTCTCCTTTCCCCGTACACAATGTCCATCTCCCTCCATTCCCAGGACACAATGTCGGACTCCCTCCGTTCCCCGTACACAATGTCCATCTCCCTCCGTTCCCCGTACACAATGTCCGTCTCCCTCCCTTCCCCGTACACAATGTCCGTCTCCCTCCGTTCACCGTACACAATGTCCGTCTCCCTCCGTTCCCCGTACATAATGTCCATCTCCCTCCATTCACCGTACACAATGTCCATCTCTCTCCGTTCCCCGTACACAATGTCCACATCCCTCCATTCCTGTACACAATGTCCATCTCTCTCCGTTCCCCATACACAATGTCCCTCTCCGTACATAATGTCCACCTCCTTCCATTCCCCATACACAATGTCCACCTTACTCCGTTCCCCATACACAATGTCCATCTCCCTCCATTCCCAGTACACAATGTGCATCTCCCTCCATTCACCGTACACTATGTCCATCTCTCTCCGTTTGCCATACACAATGTCCCTCTCCGTACACAATGCCAACTCCCTCCATTCCCCGTACATAATGTACACGTCCTTCCATTCCACGTACACAATGTCCATCTCTCTCCTTTCCCCGTACACAATGTCCATCTCCCTCCATTCCCAGGACACAATGTCCGTCTCCCTCCGTTCCCCGTACACAATGTCCATCTCCCTCCGTTCCCCGTACACAATGTCCGTCTCCCTCCCTTCCCCGTACACAATGTCCGTCTCCCTCGGTTCAACGTACACAATGTCTGTCTCCCTCCGTTCCCCGTACACAATGTCCGTCTCCCTCCATTCCGCATACACAATGTCCATCTCCCTCCGTTCCCCGTACATAATGTCCATCTCTCTCCATTCACCGTACACAATGTCCATCTCTCTCCGTTCCCTGTACACAATGTCCACATCCCTCCATTCCTGTACACAATGTCCTTCTCTCTCCGTTCCCCATACACAATGTCCCTCTCCGTACATAATGTCCACCTCCTTCCATTCCGCATACACAATGTCCATCTCCCTCCGTTCCGCATACACAATGTCCGTCTCCCTCCGTTCCCCGTACATAATGTCCGTCTCCCTCCGTTCCCCATACATAATGCCCATCTCCCCAAATTCCCCGTACAGAATGACAATCTCCCCCCGTTCTCCGTACACAATGTCCATCCCCCCAACTCCCAGTACAGAATGTCCATCTCCCCCCGTTCCCCGAACACAATGTGCATCTCCCTCCATTCACCCTACACTATGTCCATCTCTCTCCGTTCCCCATACACAATGTCCCTCTCCGTACACAATGTCCACCTCCCTCCATTCCCCGTACACAATGTCCACCTCCATCCATTCCTGTACACAATGTCCATCTCTCTCCGTTCCCCAAACACAATGTCCCTCTCCGTACACAATGTCCACCTCCTTCCATTCCGCGTACACAATGTCCATCTCTATCCTTTCCCCGTACACAATGTCCGTCTCCCTCCATTCCCAGGACACAATGTCAGTCTCCCTCCGTTCCCCGTACTCAATGTCCATCTCCCTCCGTTCCCCGTACACAATGTCCGTCTCCCTCCCTTCCCCGTACACAGTGTCCGTCTCCCTCCGTTCACCATACACAATGTCCGTCTCCCTCCTTTCCCCGTACACAATGTCCGTCCCCCTCCGGTCCCCATACACAATGTCCATCTCCCTCCATTCCCCATACACAATGTCCGTCTGCCTCCGTTCCCCGTACACAATGTCCATCTATCTCCGTTCCCCATACACAATGGCCCTCTCCGTACATAATGTCCACCTCCCTCCATTCCACATACACAATGTCCACCACACTCCATTCCCCGTACACAATGTCCACCACCCTCCATTCCTGTACACAATGTCCATCGCTCTCCGTTCCCCATACACAATGTCCCTCTCCGTACATAATGTCCACCTCCTTCCAGTCCACGTACACAATGTCCATCTCTCTCCTTTCCCCGTTCACAATGTCCATCCCCGTACACAATGTCCATCTCCCTCCGTTCCCCGTACATAATTTCCATCTCCCTCCATTCCCCGTACACAATGTCCGTCTCCCTCCATTCCGCATACACAATGTCCATCTCTCTCCGTTCCACGTACACAAAGTCCATCTCCCTCCGTTCCACGTACATAATGTCCATCTCCCTCTGTTCCCCGTACACAATGTCCATCTCCCTCCATTCCCCGTACACCATGTCCATCTCCCTCCATTCCTGTACACAATGTCCATCACTCTCCGTTCCCCATACACAATGTCCCTCTCCGTACATAATGTCCACCTCCTTCCAGTCCACGTACACAATGTCCATCTCTCTCCTTTCCCCGTACACAATGTCCATCCTCGTACACAATGTCCATCTCCCTCCGTTCCCCGTACATAATGTCCATCTCCCTCCGTTCCCCGTACACAATGTCCATCTCCCTCCGTTCCCTGTACACCATGTCCATCTCCCTCCGTTCCCCGTACACAATGTCCATCTCCCTCCATTCCCCGTACACAGTGTCCGTCTCCCTCCATTCCGCATACACAATGTCCATCTCTCTCCGTTCCACGTACACAAAGACCATCTCCCTCCGTTCCACGTACATAATGTCCATCTCCCTCTGTTCCCCGTACACAATGTCCATCTCCCTCCATTCCCCGTACACCATGTCCATCTCCCTCCATTCCCTGTACACAATGTCCATCTCTCTCCGTTCCCCATACACAATGTCCCTCTCCGTACATAATGTCCACCTCCTTCCATTCCGCGTACACAATGTCCATCTCTCTCCTTTCCCCGTACACAATGTCCATCTCCCTCCATTCCCAGGACACAATGTCGGTCTCCCTCCGTTCCCCGTACACAATGTCCATCTCCCTCCGTTCCCCATACACAATGTCCGTCTCCCTCCCTTCCCCGTACACAATGTCCGTCTACCTCCATTCACCGTACACAATGTCCGTCTCCCTCCGTTCCCCGTACACAATGTCCGTCTCCCTCCATTCCGCATCCACAATGTCCGTCTCCCTCCGTTGCCCGTACATAATGTCCATCTCCCTCCATTCCGCATACACAATATCCGTCTCCCTCCGTTCCCTGTACATAATGTCCGTCTCCCTCCGTTCCCCATACATAATGCCCATCTCACCAAATTCCCCGTACAGAATGTCCATCTCCCCCCGTTCTCCGTACACAATGTCCATCTCCCCCTACTCCCAGTACAGAATGTCCATCTCCCCCCGTTCCCCGTACACAATGTGCATCTCCCTCCATTCACCGTACACTATGTCCATCTCTCTCCGTTCCCCATACACAATGTCCCTCTCCGTACACAATGCCAACTCCCTCCATTCCCCGTACATAATGTACACCTCCTTCCATTCCGCGTACACAATGTCCATCTCTCTCCTTTCCCCGTACACAATGTCCATCTCCCTCCATTCCCAGGACACAATGTCCGTCTCCCTCCGTTCCCCGTACACAATGTCCATCTCCCTCCGTTCCCCGTACACAATGTCCGTCTCCCTCCCTTCCCCGTACACAATATCCGTCTCCCTCGGTTCAATGTACACAATGTCTGTCTCCCTCCGTTCCCCGTACACAATGTCCGTCTCCCTCCATTCCGCATACACAATGTCCATCTCCCTCCGTTCCCCGTACATAATGTCCATCTCTCTCCATTCACCGTACACAATGTCCATCTCTCTCCGTTCCCTGTACACAATGTCCACATCCCTCCATTCCTGTACACAATGTCCTTCTCTCTCCGTTCCCCATACACAATGTCCCTCTCCGTACATAATGTCCACCTCCTTCCATTCCGCATACACAATGTCCATCTCCCTCCGTTCCCCGTACACAATGTCCGTCTCCCTCCGTTCCCCATACACAATGTCCATCTCCCTCCATTCCCAGTACACAATGTCCATCTCCCTCCATTCCCCGTACACCATGTCCATCTCCCTCCGTTCCCCGTACACAATGTCCATCTCCCTCCGTTCCCAGTACACAATGTCCGTCTCCCTCCGTTCCCCATACACAATGTCCGTCTCCCTCCGTTCCCCATACACAATGTCCATCTCCCTCCATTCCCAGTACACAATGTCCATCTCACTCCATTCCCCGTACACCATGTCCATCTCCCTCCGTTCCCCGTACACAATGTCCATCTCCCTCCGTTCCCAGTACACAATGTCCATCTCCCTCCATTCCCCGTACACAATGTCCATCTCCCTCCATTCCGCATACACAATATCCGTCTCCCTCCGTTCCCTGTACATAATGTCCGTCTCCCTCCGTTCCCCATACATAATGCCCATCTCACCAAATTCCCCGTACAGAATGTCCATCTCCCCCCGTTCTCCGTACACAATGTCCATCTACCCCCACTCCGAGTACAGAATGTCCATCTCCCCCCGTTCCCCGTACACAATGTGCATCTCCCTCCATTCACCGTACACTATGTCCATCTCTCTCCGTTCCCCAAACACAATGTCCCTCTCCGTACACAATGTCCACCTCCCTCCATTCCCCGTACACAATGTCCACCTCCCTCCATTCCCCGTACACAATGTCCATCTCTCTCCGTTCCCCATACACAATGTCCCTCTCCGTACATAATGTCCACCTCCTTCCATTCCGCGTACACAATGTCCATCTCTCTCCTTTCCCCGTACACAATGTCCATCTAACTACATTCCCAGGACACAATGTCGGTCTCCCTCCATTCCCCGTACACAATGTCCGTCTCCCTCCATTCCGCATACACAATGTCCGTCTCCCTCCGTTCCCCGTACACCTCAGTTCCCCGTACACAATGTCCATCTCCCTCCATTCCCCGTACACAATGTCCGTATCCCTCCATTCCGCATACACAATGTCCGTCTCCCTCCGTTCCCCGTACATAATGTCCATCTCTCTCCGTTCCGCGTACACAATGTCCATCTCCCTCCATTCCCCGTACACCATGTCCATCTCCCTCCGTTCCCCGTACACAATGTCCATATCCCTCCATTCCCCGTACACAATGTCCGTCTCCCTCCATTCCGCATACACAATGTCCATCTCCCTCCACTCCACATACACAATGTCCGTCTCCCTCCGTTCACCATACATAATGTCTGTTTCCCTCCGTTCCCCATACATAATGTCCATCTCCCTCCGTTCCACGTACCTAATGCCCATCACCCCCCATTCCCCGTACAGAATGTCCATCTCCCCCCGTTCCCCGTACACAATGACCATCTCCCTCCATTCCCAGTACACAATGTCCATCTCCCTCCATTCCCCATACACAATGTCCCTGTCCGTACACAATGTCCACCTCCCTCCATTCCCCGCACACAATGTCCACTTCCCTCCGTTCGCCGTACACAATGTTCACCTCCGTCCGTTCCCCGTACACAATGTCCGTCTCCCTCCGTTCCCCGTACACAATGTCCGTCTCCCTCCATTACCCGTACACAATGTCCGTCTCCCTCCGTTCCCCGTACACAATGTCCGTCTCCCTCCCTTCCCCGTACACAATGTCCGTCTCCCTCCGTTCACCATACTCAATGTCCGTCTCCCTCCGTACCCCGTACACAATGTCCGTCTCCCTCCATTCCGCATACACAATGTCCATCTCCCTCCATTCCCCGTACACAATGTCCATCTCCCTCCATTCCGCATAGACAATGTCCGTCTCCCTCCGTTCCCCGTACACAATGTCCGTCTCCCTCCGTTCCCCATACACAATGTCCATCTCCCTCCATTCCCGTACACCATGTCCATCTCCCTCCATTCCCCATACAAAATATCCGTCTCCCTCCGTTCCCCATACATAATGCCCATCTCCCCAAATTCCCCGTACACAATGTGCATCTCCCTCCATTCACCGTACACTATGTCCATCTCTCTCCGTTCCCCATACAAAATGTCCCTCTCCGTACACAATGTCCACCTCCCTCCATTCCCCGTACACAATGTCCACCTCCCTCCATTCCTGTACACAATGTCCATCTCTCTCCGTTCCCCATACACAATGTCACTCAACGTACATGATGTCCAACTCCTTCCATTCCGCGTACACAATGTCCATCTCTCTCCTTTCCCCGTACACAATGTCCATCTCCCTCCATTCCCAGGACACAATGTCGGACTCCCTCCGTTCCCCGTACACAATGTCCATCTCCCTCCGTTCCCCGTACACAATGTCCGTCTCCCTCCCTTCCCCGTACACAATGTCCGTCTCCCTCCGTTCACCGTACACAATGTCCGTCTCCCTCCGTTCCCCGTACATAATGTCCATCTCCCTCCATTCACCGTACACAATGTCCATCTCTCTCCGTTCCCCGTACACAATGTCCACATCCCTCCATTCCTGTACACAATGTCCATCTCTCTCCGTTCCCCATACACAATGTCCCTCTCCGTACATAATGTCCACCTCCTTCCATTCCCCATACACAATGTCCACCTTACTCCGTTCCCCATACACAATGTCCATCTCCCTCCATTCCCAGTACACAATGTGCATCTCCCTCCATTCACCGTACACTATGTCCATCTCTCTCCGTTTGCCATACACAATGTCCCTCTCCGTACACAATGCCAACTCCCTCCATTCCCCGTACATAATGTACACGTCCTTCCATTCCACGTACACAATGTCCATCTCTCTCCTTTCCCCGTACACAATGTCCATCTCCCTCCATTCCCAGGACACAATGTCCGTCTCCCTCCGTTCCCCGTACACAATGTCCATCTCCCTCCGTTCCCCGTACACAATGTCCGTCTCCCTCCCTTCCCCGTACACAATGTCCGTCTCCCTCGGTTCAACGTACACAATGTCTGTCTCCCTCCGTTCCCCGTACACAATGTCCGTCTCCCTCCATTCCGCATACACAATGTCCATCTCCCTCCGTTCCCCGTACATAATGTCCATCTCTCTCCATTCACCGTACACAATGTCCATCTCTCTCCGTTCCCTGTACACAATGTCCACATCCCTCCATTCCTGTACACAATGTCCTTCTCTCTCCGTTCCCCATACACAATGTCCCTCTCCGTACATAATGTCCACCTCCTTCCATTCCGCATACACAATGTCCATCTCCCTCCGTTCCGCATACACAATGTCCGTCTCCCTCCGTTCCCCGTACATAATGTCCGTCTCCCTCCGTTCCCCATACATAATGCCCATCTCCCCAAATTCCCCGTACAGAATGACAATCTCCCCCCGTTCTCCGTACACAATGTCCATCCCCCCAACTCCCAGTACAGAATGTCCATCTCCCCCCGTTCCCCGAACACAATGTGCATCTCCCTCCATTCACCCTACACTATGTCCATCTCTCTCCGTTCCCCATACACAATGTCCCTCTCCGTACACAATGTCCACCTCCCTCCATTCCCCGTACACAATGTCCACCTCCATCCATTCCTGTACACAATGTCCATCTCTCTCCGTTCCCCAAACACAATGTCCCTCTCCGTACACAATGTCCACCTCCTTCCATTCCGCGTACACAATGTCCATCTCTATCCTTTCCCCGTACACAATGTCCGTCTCCCTCCATTCCCAGGACACAATGTCAGTCTCCCTCCGTTCCCCGTACTCAATGTCCATCTCCCTCCGTTCCCCGTACACAATGTCCGTCTCCCTCCCTTCCCCGTACACAGTGTCCGTCTCCCTCCGTTCACCATACACAATGTCCGTCTCCCTCCTTTCCCCGTACACAATGTCCGTCCCCCTCCGGTCCCCATACACAATGTCCATCTCCCTCCATTCCCCATACACAATGTCCGTCTGCCTCCGTTCCCCGTACACAATGTCCATCTCTCTCCGTTCCCCATACACAATGGCCCTCTCCGTACATAATGTCCACCTCCCTCCATTCCACATACACAATGTCCACCACACTCCATTCCCCGTACACAATGTCCACCACCCTCCATTCCTGTACACAATGTCCATCGCTCTCCGTTCCCCATACACAATGTCCCTCTCCGTACATAATGTCCACCTCCTTCCAGTCCACGTACACAATGTCCATCTCTCTCCTTTCCCCGTTCACAATGTCCATCCCCGTACACAATGTCCATCTCCCTCCGTTCCCCGTACATAATTTCCATCTCCCTCCCTTCCCCGTACACAATGTCCGTCTACCTCCATTCACCGTACACAATGTCCGTCTCCCTCCGTTCCCCGTACACAATGTCCGTCTCCCTCCATTCCGCATCCACAATGTCCGTCTCCCTCCGTTGCCCGTACATAATGTCCATCTCCCTCCATTCCGCGTACACAATGTCCATCGCCCTCCATTCCCCGTACACAATGTCCATCTCCCTCCATTCCGCATACACAATATCCGTCTCCCTCCGTTCCCTGTACATAATGTCCGTCTCCCTCCGTTCCCCATACATAATGCCCATCTCACCAAATTCCCCGTACAGAATGTCCATCTCCCCCCGTTCTCCGTACACAATGTCCATCTCCCCCTACTCCCAGTACAGAATGTCCATCTCCCCCCGTTCCCCGTACACAATGTGCATCTCCCTCCATTCACCGTACACTATGTCCATCTCTCTCCGTTCCCCATACACAATGTCCCTCTCCGTACACAATGCCAACTCCCTCCATTCCCCGTACATAATGTACACCTCCTTCCATTCCGCGTACACAATGTCCATCTCTCTCCTTTCCCCGTACACAATGTCCATCTCCCTCCATTCCCAGGACACAATGTCCGTCTCCCTCCGTTCCCCGTACACAATGTCCATCTCCCTCCGTTCCCCGTACACAATGTCCGTCTCCCTCCCTTCCCCGTACACAATATCCGTCTCCCTCGGTTCAACGTACACAATGTCTGTCTCCCTCCGTTCCCCGTACACAATGTCCGTCTCCCTCCATTCCGCATACACAATGTCCATCTCCCTCCGTTCCCCGTACATAATGTCCATCTCTCTCCATTCACCGTACACAATGTCCATCTCTCTCCGTTCCCTGTACACAATGTCCACATCCCTCCATTCCTGTACACAATGTCCTTCTCTCTCCGTTCCCCATACACAATGTCCGTCTCCCTCCATTCCGCATACACAATGTCCATCTCCCTCCGTTCCCCGTACATAATGTCCATCTCCCTCCATTCAGCGTACACAATGTCAATCTCCCTCCATTCCCCGTACACAATGTCCGTCTCCCTCCGTTCCCCATACACAATGTCCATCTCCCTCCATTCCCCATACACAATGTCCATCTGCCTCCGTTCCCCGTACACAATGTCCATCTCTCTCCGTTCCCCATACACAATGGCCCTCTCCGTACATAATGTCCACCTTCCTCCATTCCCCATACACAATGTCCACCTCCCTCCGTTCCCCGTTCACAATGTCCGTCTCCCTCCGTTCCCCGTACACAATGTCCATCTCCCTCCGTTCCCCGTACACCATGTCCATCTCCCTCCGTTCCCCGTACACAATGTCCATCTCCCTCCATTCCCCGTACACAATGTCCGTCTCCCTCCATTCCGCATACACAATGTCCGTCTCCTTCCGTTCCCCGTACACAATGTCCGTCTCCTTCCGTTCCCCGTACATAATGTCCGTCTCCCTCCGTTCCCCGTACACAATGTCCATCTCCCTCCGTTCCCCGTACACAATGTCCGTCTCCCTCCATTCCGCATACACAATGTACATCTCCCTCCGTTCCCCGTACACCATGTCCATCTCCCTCCGTTCCCCGTACACCATGTCCATCTCCCTCCATTCCCCGTACACAATGTCCATCTCCCTCCATTCCGCATACATAATGTCCATCTCCCTCCATTCCCCGTACACAATGTCCGTCTCCCTCCATTCCGCATACACAATGTACATCTCCCTCCGTTCCCCGTACACCATGTCCATCTCCCTCCGTTCCCCATACACCATGTCCATCTCCCTCCATTCCCCGTACACAATGTCCATCTCCCTCCATTCCGCATACACAATGTCCGTCTCCCTCCGTTCCGCATACACAATGTCCGTCTCCTTCCGTTCCCCGTACATAATGTCCGTCTCCCTCCGTTCCCCATACATAATGCCCATCTCCCCAAATTCCCCGTACAGAATGTCCATCTCCCCCCGTTCTCCGTACACAATGTCCATCCCCCCAACTCCCAGTACATAATGTCCGTCTCCCTCCCTTCCCCGTACACAATGTCCGTCTCCCTCCGTTCACCGTACACAATGTCCGTCTCCCTCCGTTCCCCGTACATAATGTCCATCTCCCTCCATTCACCGTACACAATGTCCATCTCTCTCCGTTCCCCGTACACAATGTCCACATCCCTCCATTCCTGTACACAATGTCCATCTCTCTCCGTTCCCCATACACAATGTCCCTCTCCGTACATAATGTCCACCTCCTTCCATTCCCCATACACAATGTCCACCTTACTCCGTTCCCCATACACAATGTCCATCTCCCTCCATTCCCAGTACACAATGTGCATCTCCCTCCATTCACCGTACACTATGTCCATCTCTCTCCGTTTGCCATACACAATGTCCCTCTCCGTACACAATGCCAACTCCCTCCATTCCCCGTACATAATGTACACCTCCTTCCATTCCACGTACACAATGTCCATCTCTCTCCTTTCCCCGTACACAATGTCCATCTCCCTCCATTCCCAGGACACAATGTCCGTCTCCCTCCGTTCCCCGTACACAATGTCCATCTCCCTCCGTTCCCCGTACACAATGTCCGTCTCCCTCCCTTCCCCGTACACAATGTCCGTCTCCCTCGGTTCAACGTACACAATGTCTGTCTCCCTCCGTTCCCCGTACACAATGTCCGTCTCCCTCCATTCCGCATACACAATGTCCATCTCCCTCCGTTCCCCGTACATAATGTCCATCTCTCTCCATTCACCGTACACAATGTCCATCTCTCTCCGTTCCCTGTACACAATGTCCACATCCCTCCATTCCTGTACACAATGTCCTTCTCTCTCCGTTCCCCATACACAATGTCCCTCTCCGTACATAATGTCCACCTCCTTCCATTCCGTATACACAATGTCCATCTCCCTCCGTTCCCCGTACATAATGTCCATCTCCCTCCATTCAGCGTACACAATGTCCATCTCCCTCCATTCCCCGTACACAATGTCCGTCTCCCTCCGTTCACCATACACAATGTCCGTCCCCCTCCATTCCGCATACACAATGTCCATCTCCCTCCGTTCCCCGTACATAATGTCCATCTCCCTCCATTCAGCGTACACAATGTCCATCTCCCTCCATTCCCCGTACACAATGTCCATCTCCCTCCATTCCCCATACACAATGTCCATCTGCCTCCGTTCCCCGTACACAATGTCCATCTCTCTCCGTTCCCCATACACAATGGCCCTCTCCGTACATAATGTCCACCTTCCTCCATTCCCCATACACAATGTCCACCTCCTTCCGTTCCCCGTTCACAATGTCCGTCTCCCTCCGTTCCCCGTACACAATGTCCATCTCCCTCCGTTCCCCGTACACCATGTCCATCTCCCTCCGTTCCCCGTACACAATGTCCATCTCCCTCCGTTCCCCGTACACAATGTCCGTCTCCCTCCATTCCGCATACACAATGTCCGTCTCCTTCCGTTCCCCGTACACAATGTCCGGCTCCTTCCGTTCCCCGTACATAATGTCCGTCTCCCTCCGTTCCCCGTACACAATGTCCATCTCCCTCCATTCCCCGTACACAATGTCCGTCTCCCTCCATTCCGCATACACAATGTCCATCTCCCTCCGTTCCCCGTACACCATGTCCATCTCCCTCCGTTCCCCGTACACCGTGTCCATCTCCCTCCGTTCCCCGTACACAATGTCCGTCTCCCTCCATTCAGCATACACAATGTCCGTCTCCCTCCGTTCCCTGTACACAATGTCCATCTCTCTCCGTTCCCCATACACAATGTCCCTCTCCGTACATAATGTCCACCTCCTTCCATTCCGCGTACACAATGTCCACCTCCCTCCGTTCCCCGTACACAATGTCCGTCTCCCTCCGTTCCCCATACACAATGTCCATCTCCCTCCATTCCCCATACACAATTTCCGGCTCCCTCCATTCCCCGTACACAATCTCCGGCTCCCTCCGTTCCCCGTACACAATGTCCATCTCTCTCATTTCCCCGTACACAATGTCCATCTCCCTCCGTTCCGCGTACACAATGTCCATCTCCCTCTGTTCCCCGTACAAAATGTCCATCTCCCTCCGTTCCCCGTACACAATGTCCAACTCACTCCGTTCCCCGTACACCATGTCCATCTCCCTCCATTCCCCGTACACAATGTCCATCTCCCTCCATTCCCCGTACTCAATGTACGTCTCCCTCCATTCCCCGTACACAATGTCCATCTCCCTCCATTCCCCTTACACAATGTCCGTCTGCCTCCGTTCCCCGTACACAATGTCCATCTCTCTCCGTTCCCCATACACAATGTCCACCTCCCTCCGTTCCCCGTACACAATGTCCGTCTTTCTCCGTTCCCTGTACACAATGTCCATCTCCCTCCATTCCCCGTACACAATGTCCATCTTTCTCCGTTCCCGGTACACCGTGTCCATCTCCCTCCATTCCCCGTACGCAATGTCCATCTCCCTCCATTCCCCGTACACAATGTCCATCTCCCTCCGTTCCCCGTACACAATGTCCATCTCCCTCCGTTCCCCGTACACAATGTCCGTCTCCCTCCGTTCCCCGTACACAATGTCCATTTCCCTCCATTCCCCATACACAATGTCCGTCTCCCTCTGTTCCCCGTACATAAAGTCTATCTCCCTCCGTTTCCAGTACATAATGTCCATCTGCCGCCATTCCCCGTACACAATGTCCATCTCCCTCCATTCCGCGTACACAATGTCCTTCTCCCTCCATTCCCCGTACGCAATGTCCATCTCCCTCCATTCCGCATACACAATGTCCGTCTCCCTCCGTTCCCCGTACAGAATGTCCATCTCCCCCGTTCCCCGTACACAATGTCCAACTCCCCCCATTCCCAGTACAGTATGTCCATCTCCCCCCGTTCCCCGTACACAATGTCCATCTCCCTCCATTCCCCGTACACAATGTCCATCTCTCTCCGTTCCCCATACACAATGTCCCTCTCCGTACACAATGTCCACCTCCCTCCATTCCTCGTACACAATGTCCACCTCCCTCCATTCCCCGTACACAATGTCCGACTCCCTCCGTTCCCCGTACACGATGTCCATCTCCCCCCATTCCCCATACACGATGTCCATCTCCCCCCATTCCCCGTACAGAATGTCCATCTCCCCCCGTTCCCTGTACACAATGTCCATCTCCCTCCTTTCCCCGTACACAATGTCCATCTCTCTCCATTCCCCGTACACAATGTCCATCTCCCTCCGTTCCCCGTACACAATGTCCGTCTTCCTCCTTTCCCCGTACACAATGTCCGTCTCCCTCCATTCCGCGTACACAATGTCCGTCTCCCTCCGTTCCCCGTACATAATGTCCGTCTCCCTCCGTTCCCCGTACACAATATCCGTCTCCCTCCGTTCCCCATACACAATGTCCATCTCCCTCCATTCCGCATACACAATGTCCGTTTCCCTCTGTTCCCCGTACATAATGTCCATCTCCCTCCGTTCCCCATACAGAATGTCCATCTCCGTACACAATGTCCATCTCCCTCCGTTCTCCGTACACAATGTCCGTCTTCCTCCGTTCCCCATACACAATGTCCCTCTCCGTACACAATGTCCACCTCCCTCCATTCCTCGTACACAATGTCCACCTCCCTCCATTCCCCGTACACAATGTCCATCTCCCTCCGTTCCCCATACACAATGTCCATCTCCCTCCATTCCCCATACACAATGTCCTTCTCCCTCCATTCCCCGTACACAATGTCCACCTCCCTCCGTTCCCCGTACACAATGTCCATCTCCCTCCGTTCCCCGTACACAATGTCCGTCTCCCTCCGTTCCCCGTACACATTGTCCGTCTCCCTCCGTTCCCCGTACACAATGCCCGTCTCCCCCCATTCCCCGTAAACAATGTCCATCTCCCTCCATTCCACGTACACAATGTCCGTCTCCCTCCATTCCCCGTACACAATGTCCATCTCCCTCCATTCCGCGTACACAATGTCCGTCTCCCTCCGTTCCCCGTACATAATGTCCATCTCCCTCCGTTCCCCGTACACAATGTCCGTCTCCCCCCATTCCCCTTACAGAATGTCCATCTCCCCCGTTCCCCGTACACAATGTCCATCTCCCTCCATTCCGCATACACAATGTCCGTCTCCCTCCGTTCCCCGTTCATAATGTCCATCTCCCTCCGTTCCCCGTACACAATGTCCATCTCACTCCATTCCCCATACAGAATGTCCATCTCCCTCCATTCCCCGTACACAATGTCCATCTCCCTCCGTTCCCCATACACAATGTCCGTCTCCCTCCATTCCCCATACATAATGTCCATCTCCCTCCGTTCCCCGTACACAATGTCCATCTCCCTCCGTTCCCCGTACATAATGTCCATCTCCCTCCATTCCCCGTACACCATGTCCATCTCCCTCCGTTCCCCGTACAGAATGTCCATCTCCCTCCGATCCCCGTACATAATGTCCATCTCCCTCCATTCCCCGTACACCATGTCCATCTCCCTCCGTTCCCCGTACACAATGTCCATCTCCCTCCATTCCGCGTACACAATGTCCATCTCCCTCCATTCCCCATACACAATGTCCATCTCCCTCCATTCCGCATACACAATGTCCGTCTCCCTCTGTTCCCCGTACATAATGTCCATCTCCCTCCGTTCCCCATACAGAATGTCCATCTCCGTACACAATGTCCATCTCCCTCCATTCCCCGTGCACAATGTCCATCTCCCTCCGTTCCCCATACACAATGTCCGTCTCCCTCCGTTCCCCGTACACAACGTCCATCTCCTTCCGTTCCCCATACACAACGTCCATCTCCCTCCGTTCCCCGTACACTATGTCCGTCTCCCTCCGTTCCCCGTACACAATGTCCATCTCCCTCCATTCCCCATACACAATGTCCATCTACCTCCGTTCCCCGTACACAATGTCCATCTCCCTCCATTCCCCATACACAATGCCCATCTCCCCCCATTCCCCGTACCGAATATCCATCTCCTCCCGTTCCCCGTACACAATGTCCATCTCCCTCCATTCCCCGTACACAATGTCCATCTCCCTCGATTCCGCATACACAATGTCCGTCTCCCTCCGTTCCCCGTGCATAATGTCCATCTCCCTCCGTTCCCCATACATAATGCCCATCTCCCCAAATTCCCCGTACAGAATGTCCATCTCCCCCGTTCCTCGTACACAATGTCCATCTCCACCCATTCCCAGTACAGAATGTCCATCTCCCCCCGTTCCCCATACACAATGTGCATCTCCCTCCATTCACCGTACACAATGTCCATCTCTCTCCGTACCCCATACACAATGTCCCTCTCCGTACACAATGTCCACCTCCCTCCATTCCCCGTACACAATGTCCACCTCCCTCCATTCCTGTACACAATGTCCATCTCTCTCCGTTCCCCATACACAATGTCCCTCTCCGTACATAATGTCCACCTCCTTCCATTCCCCATACACAATGTCCACCTCCCTCCGTTCCCCGTACACAATGTCCGTCTCCCTCCGTTCCCCATACACAATGTCCATCTCCCTCCATTCCCCATACACAATCTCCGGCTCCCTCCATTCCCGTACACAATCTCCGGCTCCCTCCGTTCCCCGTACACAATGTCCATCTCTCTCATTTCCCCGTACACAATGTCCATCTCCCTCCGTTCCGCGTACACAATGTCCATCTCCCTCTGTTCCCCGTACAAAATGTCCATCTCCCTCCGTTCCCCGTACACAATGTCCAACTCACTCCGTTCCCCGTACACCATGTCCATCTCCCTCCATTCCCCGTACACAATGTCCATCTCCCTCCATTCCCCGTACTCAATGTACGTCTCCCTCCATTCCCCGTACACAATGTCCATCTCCCTCCATTCCCCTTACACAATGTCCGTCTGCCTCCGTTCCCCGTATACAATGTCCATCTCTCTCCGTTCCCCATACACAATGGCCCTCTCCGTACATAATGTCCATCTCCCTCCGTTCCGCGTACACAATGTCCATCTCCCTCCGTTCCCCGTACACAATGTCCATCTCCCTCCGTTCCCCGTACACCATGTCCATCGCCCTCCGTTCCCCGTACACAATGCCCGTCTCCCCCCATTTCCCGTACATAATGTCCATCTCCCTTCATTCCCCGTACACAATGTCCATCTCCCTCCATTCCTCATACACAATGTCCGAATCCCTCCGATTCCCGTACACAATGTCCGTCTCCCTCCATTCCCCGTACACAATGCCCGTCTCCCCCCATTTCCCGTACATAATGTCCATCTCCCTTCATTCCCCGTACACAATGTCCATCTCCCTCCATTCCCCGTACACAATGTCCACCTCCCTCCGTTCCCCGTACACAATGTCCGTCTTTCTCCGTTCCCTGTACACAATGTCCATCTCCCTCCATTCCCCGTACACAATGTCCATCTTTCTCCGTTCCCGGTACACCGTGTCCATCTCCCTCCATTCCCCGTACGCAATGTCCATCTCCCTCCATTCCCCGTACACAATGTCCATCTCCCTCCGTTCCCCGTACACAATGTCCGTCTCCCTCCGTTCCCCGTACACAATGTCCATCTCCCTCCATTCCCCATACACAATGTCCGTCTCCCTCTGTTCCCCGTACATAAAGTCTATCTCCCTCCGTTTCCAGTACATAATGTCCATCTGCCGCCATTCCCCGTACACAATGTCCATCTCCCTCCATTCCGCGTACACAATGTCCTTCTCCCTCCATTCCCCGTACGCAATGTCCATCTCCCTCCATTCCGCATACACAATGTCCGTCTCCCTCCGTTCCCCGTACAGAATGTCCATCTCCCCCGTTCCCCGTACACAATGTCCAACTCCCCCCATTCTCAGTACAGTATGTCCATCTCCCCCCGTTCCCCGTACACAATGTCCATCTCCCTCCATTCCCCGTACACAATGTCCATCTCTCTCCGTTCCCCATACACAATGTCCCTCTCCGTACACAATGTCCACCTCCCTCCATTCCTCGTACACAATGTCCACCTCCCTCCATTCCCCGTACACAATGTCCGACTCCCTCCGTTCCCCGTACACGATGTCCATCTCCCCCCATTCCCCATACACGATGTCCATCTCCCCCCATTCCCCGTACAGAATGTCCATCTCCCCCCGTTCCCTGTACACAATGTCCATCTCCCTCCTTTCCCCGTACACAATGTCCATCTCTCTCCATTCCCCGTACACAATGTCTATCTCCCTCCGTTCCCCGTACACAATGTCCGTCTTCCTCCTTTCCCCGTACACAATGTCCGTCTCCCTCCATTCCGCGTACACAATGTCCGTCTCCCTCCGTTCCCCGTACATAATGTCCGTCTCCCTCCGTTCCCCGTACACAATGTCCGTCTCCCTCCGTTCCCCGTACACAATGTCCATCTCCCTCCATTCCGCATACACAATGTCCGTTTCCCTCTGTTCCCCGTACATAATGTCCATCTCCCTCCGTTCCCCATACAGAATGTCCATCTCCGTACACAATGTCCATCTCCCTCCGTTCTCCGTACACAATGTCCGTCTTCCTCCGTTCCCCATACACAATGTCCCTCTCCGTACACAATGTCCACCTCCCTCCATTCCTCGTACACAATGTCCACCTCCCTCCATTCCCCGTACACAATGTCCATCTCCCTCCGTTCCCCATACACAATGTCCATCTCCCTCCATTCCCCATACACAATGTCCTTCTCCCTCCATTCCCCGTACACAATGTCCACCTCCCTCCGTTCCCCGTACACAATGTCCACCTCCCTCCATTCCCCGTACACAATGTCCATCTCCCTCCGTTCATCGTACAGAATGTCCATCTCCCTCCGATCCCCGTACATAATGTCCATCTCCCTCCATTCCCCGTACACCATGTCCATCTCCCTCCGTTCCCCGTACACAATGTCCATCTCCCTCCATTCCGCGTACACAATGTCCATCTCCCTCCATTCCCCATACACAATGTCCATCTCCCTCCATTCCGCATACACAATGTCCGTCTCCCTCTGTTCCCCGTACATAATGTCCATCTCCCTCCGTTCCCCATACAGAATGTCCCTCTCCGTACACAATGTCCACCTCCCTCCATTCCTCGTACACAATGTCCACCTCCCTCCATTCCCCGTACACAATGTCCATCTCCCTCCGTTCCCCATACACAATGTCCATCTCCCTCCATTCCCCATACACAATGTCCTTCTCCCTCCATTCCCCGTACACAATGTCCACCTCCCTCCGTTCCCCGTACACAATGTCCACCTCCCTCCATTCCCCGTACACAATGTCCATCTCCCTCCGTTCATCGTACAGAATGTCCATCTCCCTCCGATCCCCGTACATAATGTCCATCTCCCTCCATTCCCCGTACACCATGTCCATCTCCCTCCGTTCCCCGTACACAATGTCCATCTCCCTCCATTCCGCGTACACAATGTCCATCTCCCTCCATTCCCCATACACAATGTCCATCTCCCTCCATTCCGCATACACAATGTCCGTCTCCCTCTGTTCCCCGTACATAATGTCCATCTCCCTCCGTTCCCCATACAGAATGTCCATCTCCGTACACAATGTCCATCTCCCTCCATTCCCCATACACAATGTCCATCTACCTCCGTTCCCCGTACACAATGTCCATCTCCCTCCATTCCCCGTACACAATGCCCATCTCCCCCCATTCCCCGTACCGAATGTCCATCTCCTCCCGTTCCCCGTACACAATGTCCATCTCCCTCCATTCCCCGTACATAATGTCCACCTCCCTCCTTTCTCTGCTCTTCCATATATCTGCTTAACAGTATCTTGAACACCTCCATTGTATCTACGTCTCTTCACCACCACATTCCTGGTTTGGTTGTCTACCATATCCAACTTGGGCAAGAAATGTGCACAGGAGTTTTTAGGGTGAAAATCCGGTGCAGCGAGGCAGTTGCAGAGGTCCTGGTCCAGTGGCACGGATAGTCGGCACAGCTGGAGTCTGAATTCTGTGCCTCATCATGGCCTTCACACTCCACGTTGCGGAGATCGTGGGTTAAGGGTGAAAGGTGAAAGGTTTAGGGAGAACATGACAGGAAACTTTTTCTGTGAGAGTATGCAATGAGCTACCAGTGCAAATGGTGCATGCCAGCTCGATTTCAATGCTTGAGAACTTTAGAGAGGTATCATAGGGGTGTGGCAGGCTATTGTACCGGTGCAGGTCGATGGGAGTAGGCAGTTGAGATGTTTTGGTATGGCCTGCTTCTTTGCTGTACTTTCCTGGCCATTGGGTCTTACTGTGGATCTCATCCGCCTCGTCTGCCAGAGCTAACTCTGCATGCTGGGACAGGCGTGTCCCTGTCTCACTGGGGTATCAGGCCCAACAGCTACCCTCAGCTGGTTTAGCCCGCCTGCCAAAGCGGTGTACCGGGGTGTGGCTGCTGCACGCAAACAGCTTCTTAGTGCCAAACGTGATAGCTGAGTGTCCGGCGTGGACCAACGGTGAGTGAGCTGTCCCAGAATGGACACGACAGACCCCTTCACCAGACGTGCTACGTGAGAACTGAGTGTCTGGTGTGGACCAACGGTGAGTGAGCTGTCCCAGAATGGACACGACAGGCCCCTTCACCAGACGTGCTACCCGACGTGAGAGCTGAGTGTCTGGTGTGGACCAACGGTGAGTGAGCTGTCCCAGAATGGACACGACAGACCCCTTCACCAGACGTGCTACGTGAGAGCTGAGTGTCTGGTGTGGACCAACAGTGAGTGAGCTGTCCCAGAATGGACACGACAGGCCCCTTCACCAGACGTGCTACCCGACGTGAGAGCTGAGTGTCTGGTGTGGACCAACGGTGAGTGAGCTGTCCCAGAATGGACACGACAGACCCCTTCACCAGACGTGCTACCCGACGTGAGAGCTGAGTGTCTGGTGTGGACCAACGGTGAGTGAGCTGTCCCAGAATGGACACGACAGGCCCCTTCACCAGACGTGCTACCCGACGTGAGAGCTGAGTGTCTGGTGTGGACCAACGGTGAGTGAGCTGTCCCAGAATGGACACGACAGGCCCCGTCCCCGGACACCCCAAACACCTGAGATGTTGGTCCATATTATTGTAGAACACCACTGGCCACACACCTCCAGCCAGAATAGGTTTCATTGACCACCACCTTCAGTCTTCTGGGGACAAGCCGGTTCTGAATCCAAATGGCCAGTCACCACGGGTCCGATGCATCATCTTCTTCAGGAGGAACCTCCCACAAGGGCCCTCGTCAAACGCCTCGCTTATACCCACAGAAGGATTATATTTACAAACCAGCTTTATCGGTCGAAACGTGCAGGGAAATGCATAAGCATGTCTCTAGCATCAACGTAGCACACCAACAACTCAGTAACCCTACTCCGTATGTGAGAGGGACACGGAGCACCCAAAGGAAACCCACTCAGTCACGGGGAGAACGTATCAACTCCTTACGCGATCCTGAACTCCGAGCACTGATGTTACTGTGATGCACCTTCACCCTCGTCCATCACCTTGATCAGAGTGGAAAGCTCGCTGAGCCCTCCCTAGCTCATATATACTGCCCCTCAGTAACCTCCCAACTCACCAGTCTAAAGGTTCCAGCATTATTCCTGGTTTCCTTCTGGAACAGACAGAATCAGAATGGGGTTTAATTTCATCAGCTTATGTCATGGAATTTGTTAACTTTACGGCAACGGTACAATGAAATAATTGATAAATAAATATAGAGAAAAAAATATGGATTACATTAAGTATTTACATGTCTATTAAATGGTTAAGTTAAAATAAGTAGTGCAAAAATAGAAATAAAAGAGCAGTGAGGTGGTGCTCACGGGTATAATGTCCATTTGGAAATCGGACGGCAGAGGGGAAGAAGCTGTTCCTGAGTTGCTGAGTGTGTGCCTCTGTCCCAACGGTATCAGTGTGAAGAGGGCATGTCCTGGGTGGTGATGGATGCTTTCTTCCTGAGGCACCACTCCTTGAAGATGTTAATGATTCTGTGGAGGCTGGTACCCATGATGGAGCTGACTAATTTTGTCAATTTCTGCAACTTTCTTTGATATGGTGCAGTAGCATACCCCTCCCAATACCAGACGATGATGCAGCCAGTCAGAATGCTCTCCATGGTACATTTGTAGAAGTTCTTGAGTGTTTTTAGGTGACAAATCAAATCTTCTCAAATTCCCAATGAAGTATACCCACCATTTTGCCTTCTTTATAGCTGTATCGATATGTAAGGACATCAGTTGCTTGCCAGTTCTCTGGCACCTCGCCTGTGGCTAGCGAGGACACATCTTGCTTGTCTCAATAATCTGGGGTGTATCCCATCAGGCCCTGAAGACTTATCCACTTTAAAGTTCGTTCAGACACTGAATATGACCTCCTTTGTCTTGAAATAGTGGTCAGTGAGAAAGGCTATGCTGACATTGGAGGGGTTTCAATGGAGGCTGACCCCATCATTGGAGGGGTTTCAATGGAGGCTGACCCCATCATTGGAGGGGTTTCAATGGAGGCTGACCCCATCATTGGAGGGGTTTCAATGGAGGCTGACCCCATCATTGAAAACCTCATCATATGAGGAGCATTTGATAACTCGCAGTCTCTGCTCACGAGAATTCAGAAGAATGAGGTGTGACCTATCGAATGATGAAAAGCCTCAGTAGAGTGGATGTGGTGAAGATGTTTCCTATCGTGGGAGTGTCCAAGACCGGAGGACACAGCCTCAGAACAGAAGGAGGTGAGAAGGAATGGAGGTGAGAAGGAATTTCTTTAGCCAGAGAGTGGTGAATCTGAAATTCATTGGGTTCATTCGGTACATTTATTGGAAGAGTTTGATAGAATCTTGATTAGTCAGGGAATGAAGGGATTTGGAAAGAAGGCAGGAGATTGGGGCTGAGAGGGGAAATGGATCAGACGTTGGAAATGTTGCAAACGTTGCAAATGAGCGCACATCACCGTGATCCTCCATGTCCTTCTGCTTGGTAAATATAGACCTCAGCCCAGCAAATGCTTCCCAGTTCTCTGTTTGTTCTTGATGTGTGCAGAATGCTTTGGAATTCTCTTTAAGAAAGGCAGAGGAAAGAAGGAAGGGCGGGAGGAGGGAGAGGGGGAATATTTGAGGGAGAGAGTGAGGAAGAAAGGACATTGGGTCATTGGGTAGTGGGTGTGAGGGTAGGGAGGACTTTATTTATTTATTGAGGTACAGTGCGGTATAAGCCCAGCCAGCCCTTTGAGCCATGGCACCCAGCAATCCTCTGACTTAATCCGAGACAAATCACGGGACAATTTACTACACCAAATTAACCTATCAACCGGTAGGTCTTTGGTTGTAGGAGGAAGCCATGCAATCAAGAGAAGAACGTACAAACTATTTACAGGCAGTGGCGGGAATTTAACCCGGGTCACTGGTACTGTAAACGTTGTGCTAACCACTACACTACCGTGTGATGGGAATTGAACCCGGGTCACTGGTACTGTAAACGTTGTGCTAACCACTACACTACCGTGTGATGGGAATTGAACCCGGGTCACTGGTACTGTAAACATTGTGCTGACCACTACACTACCGTGTGATGGGAATTGAACCCGGGTCACTGGTACTGTAAAACGTTGTGCTAACCACTACACTACCGTGTGATGGGAATTGAACCCGGGTCACTGGTACTGTAAACATTGTGCTAACCACTACACTAACGTGTGATGGGAATTGAACCCGGGTCACTGGTACTGTAAAACGTTGTGCTAACCACTACACTACCGTGTGATGGGAATTGAACCCGGGTCACTGGTAACTGTAAACATTGTGCTAACCACTACACTACCGTGTGATGGGAATTGAACCCGGGTCACTGGTAACTGTAAAACGTTGTGCTAACCACTACACTACCGTGTGATGGGAATTGAACCCGGGTCACTGGTACTGTAAACATTGTGCTAACCACTACACTACCGTGTGATGGGAATTGAACCCGGGTCACTGGTACTGTAAACGTTGTGCTAACCACTACACTACCGTGTGATGGGAATTGAACCCGGGTCACTGGTACTGTAAACATTGTGCTAACCACTACACTACCGTGTGATGGGAATTGAACCCGGGTCACTGGTACTGTAAACATTGTGCTAACCACTACACTACCGTGTGATGGGAATTGAACCCGGGTCACTGGTACTGTAAACGTTGTGCTAACCACTAAACTACCGTGTGATGGTCGCTGGTACTGTAAAGCGTTTTACTAACCACAACACTGTAGTGCTGACTTTGCCAAGATTCAATATGCGTCTGGATCTGGAATTGGAATTTATTGTCACACGTGCTGAGAAAGTCCTGTCTGGCCTGCTCTTCATGCAGAATAGGTTGTTACACCAGAAGATATTGGAGCAGAATTAGGCCATTTGGCCCATCGAGACTGCTCCTGTCATTGTGGCGGAAGAAGATAAAACAACAGAATGCAGGATTGGGTGTCCCAGTTGCAGCGAATTGCAGTGGTGAGACACAACTTTGGTTCGTTGCTGGGAGCTGGCATGCTGGAGGTCCTTGACTGGGCAGTGTTTTACTGGGCATCAGTGGTTGGTTGCCTGAGATTAACAGTTTGGTGAGGATTTCCCTAACGTGATTAGTAGGTTTGTAGAGGACACTAGAATTGGTGGCAGTGAAGAATGAAGAACATTCTCTGAGGTACAGCAGGGTCCGGATCAACTGATGCAGATCAGAGCAAAGGCACTGAGACTCAGAAAGCAAACCATCCTTGGACTTCCACAGTGATCAGCAGGGACCCTGGGGAGGGTTGTGGATCAGAGGGACCCTGGGAGGGTTGTGGAATAGAGGGACCCTGGGGAGGGTTGTGGATCAGAGGAACCCTGGGGAGGATTGTGGATCAGAGGGACCCTGGGGAGTGTCGTAGATCAGAGGGACCCTGGGGAGGGTTGTGGATTAGAGGGACCCTGGGGAGGGTTGTGGAACAGAGGAACCCTGGGGAGGATTGTGGAACAGAGGGACCCTGGGGAGGGTTGAGGATCAGAGGAACCCTGGGGAGGGTTGTGGAATAGAGGGACCCTGGGGAGGGTTGTAGATCAGAGGGACCCTGGGGAGGATTGTGGATCAGAGGGACCCTGGGGAGGGTTGTAGATCTGAGGGACCCTGGGGAGGGTTGTGGATCAGAGGGACCCTGGGGAGGGTTGTAGATCAGAGGAAACCTGGGGAGGGTTGTAGAATAGAGGAACCCTGGGGAGGGTTGTGGAACAGAGGAACCCTGGGGAGGATTGTGGAACAGAGGGACCCTGGGGAGGGTTGTAGATCAGAGGGACCCCGGGGAGGATTGTGGAACAGAGGGACCCCGGGGAGGATTGTGGAACAGAGGGACCCTGGGGAGGATTGTGGATCAGAGGGACCCCGGGGAGGATTGTGGAACAGAGGGACCCTGGGGAGGGTTGTAGATCAGAGGGACCCCGGGGAGGATTGTGGAACAGAGGGACCCTGGGGAGGGTTGTGGAATAGAGGGACCCTGGGGAGGGTTGTGGATCAGAGGAACCCTGGGGAGGATTGTGGATCAGAGGGACCCTGGGGAGTGTCGTAGATCAGAGGGACCCTGGGGAGGGTTGTGGATCAGAGGGACCCTGGGGAGGGTTGTAGATCAGAGGAAACCTGGGGAGGGTTGTAGAATAGAGGAACCCTGGGGAGGGTTGTGGAACAGAGGAACCCTGGGGAGGATTGTGGAACAGAGGGACCCTGGGGAGGGTTGTAGATCAGAGGGACCCCGGGGAGGATTGTGGAACAGAGGGACCCGGGGGAGGATTGTGGATCAGAGGGACCCCGGGGAGGATTGTGGAACAGAGGGACCCTGGGGAGGATTGTGGAACAGAGGGACCCTGGGAGGGTTGTGGAATAGAGGGACCCTGGGGAGGGTTGTGGATCAGAGGAACCCTGCGGAGGATTGTGGATCAGAGGGACCCTGGGGAGTGTCGTAGATCAGAGGGACCCCGGGGAGGATTGTGGAACAGAGGGACCCTGGGGAGGATTGTGGATCAGAGGGACCCCGGGGAGGATTGTGGAACAGAGGGACCCTGGGGAGGGTTGTGGAACAGAGGGACCCCGGGGAGGATTGTGGAACAGAGGGACCCTGGGGAGGGTTGTGGAACAGAGGGACCCTGGGGAGGATTGTGGAACAGAGGGACCCTGGGGAGGGTTGTGGATCAGAGGGACCCTGGGGAGGATTGTGGAACAGAGGGACCCTGGGGAGGGTTGTAGATCAGAGGAACCCTGGGGAGGATTGTGGAACAGAGGGACCCTGGGGAGGATTGTGGATCAGAGGGACCCCGGGGAGGGTTGTGGATCAGAGGAACCCTGGGGTACAGTGACATGGTTCCCTGAAAGTGGAGTCACAGGTTGACAGCGCAGTGAAGAAGGAGTTTGCTTCATCAGTCAGGGCACTGAGTACAGGAGTTGGGACGTTATGTTGCAGTTGTACAAGACGTTGGTGAGACCGCACTCGGAGTGTTGTGTTCAGTTCTGGTCGACCTGCTGTAGGAAAGATGCCATTGAGCTGGGAAGGTGCAGAGCGGGACCTACCAGGATTCGAGAGGATGCGGGTGTTTGGAAGGGAGGACAATGAAGAGATGTGGGAGTGGGTGGAGGTGATGGACAGGCAAAGGGAGAGGGACATGAGAAGGAGGAGGGAGGGTGATTCTGGGTGGAGGGGTGTATGGGGAGGGGCAGTGAACGGAAGGGATGGGAGAACCCATCTGTCTAATTTTCTGTATCCCCCTCTCCCTCCTACACACTTTCTCCCCTTTCCCCTCTCTCCTTTCTCTTCTGCTCACTCAGCTTTCTACCCCGCTCTCTACCCCTCTCTTTCCCCGTCTCCTCTCTCTCTCTCCCCTCCCCTCCCTCTTCTCTTCCTCTTCCCTCTCTCTCTCTGTCTCCCCTCTCCCTCTTTCTCCTTTCTGTGTGTGAGTCTCTCTCGCTCTCTCTCTCTGAGTCAGAGAAAGAGAGAGATGGTAGAAAGGGGGAAGGATGGTCTGTATCTCTCTCTCCCCGGGATGGGGGAGGGACTCTGCAAGCACACAGATCACATGTACCCGGACACATTCACAGCTCAGCATCTCTCTCTGCCTCGCCCCCTCCCCCTCCCTCTCTCTCTCCCTCTCTCTCTCTCTCCTTCGCTTCCTCCCGCGGAGATCCCTGCAGAGGCCTGCAGCTTCTCGGCACCTCTTCTTGCAGCGCTCGCCGTCCCGGTCCGCAGCATCCTCGCCCGCCACACCTGTGACATTCCCGGTGCGGCCGCTCTCGGCGATCGGGGCATCAGCCAAGGGCCTCTGTGAAGGAGAAGACCTGTCTCTTTCGCCCCTGTCCCCAGCTCCCTCTCCGTCTCCCTCACTCCACCTCTCATTCCATCTCCCTTTCTGTCTCTCTCTCTCTATCATCTCTCTCCTTTCTCCCGTCCTCTCTCTGACACCACCTGCCATTCCTTTTACCCTCTATTGCCCCCAACTATTCAATCCCTACTCCGTCTCCCTCTCTCGCTCTCCATCTGCACATCCCCTCTCTCTCTCTCCCTCTTTCTCCCCCCTTCCCTCCCTCCCTCCCTCCCTCCCTGTGTGTGCACGCAATCAGATCGAACTGATGCCGACCTACGATGGGTGAGCGAGGCTGCTGTTGTCAAAACCCACCAGGCCTGCTTTAGAGGTGAGTGTCTTGTGGAGGGGGTGGGGAGGAGGGAGGGTGAGAGGTGGGACGGGGAGGGTGAGAGGTGGGACGGGGGGAGGGTGAGAGGTGGGACGGAGGGAGGGTGTGAGAGGTGGGACGGGGAGGGTGAGAGGTGGGACGGGGGAGGGTGAGAGGTGGGACGGGGAGGGTGAGTGGTGGGACGGGGGGAGTGTGAGAGGTGGGACGGGGGGAGGGTGAGTGGTGGGACGGGGAGGGTGAGAGGTGGGACGGGGGGAGAGGGTGAGAGGGGACGGGGGGAGGGTGAGAGGTGAGACGGGGAGAGGGTGAGAGGTGGGACGGGGAGGGTGAGTGGTGGGACAGGGGGAGTGTGAGTGGTGGGAAGGGGGGAGAGGGTGAGAGGTGGGACGGGGAGGGTGAGAGGTGGGACGGAGGGAGGGTGAGAGGTGGACGGGGAGGGTGAGAGGTGGGACGGGGGGGTGAGAGGTGGGACGGGGGAGGGTGAGAGGTGGGACGGAGGGAGGGTGAGAGGTGGGACGGGGGGGGGAGGGTGAGAGGTGGGACGGGGGGGGGAGGATGAGAGGTGGACGGGGGGGAGGGTGAGGGAGAGGTGGGACGAGAGGGGGGGGAGGGTGGACGGGGGAGGGGTGAGAGGTGGGACGGGAGGGGAGAGGTGGGACGGGGAGGGTGAGAGGTGGGACGGGGAGGGTGAGAGGTGGGACGGGGGAGAGGGTGAGAGGTGGGACGGGGGGAGGGTGAGTGGTGGGACGGGGGGGAGGGTGAGTGGTGGGACGGGGGGGGGAGGGTGAGAGGTGGGACGGGGGGAGGGTGAGTGGTGGGACGGGGGGAGGGTGATTGTGACGGGGGGGAGGGGAGTGTGACGGGGGGAGGATGAGAGGTGGGACGGGGGGAGGGTGAGAGGTGGGACGGGGGAGGGTGAGTGGTGGGGCGGGGGGAGGGTGAGAGGTGGGACGGGGGAGAGGGGTGAGAGGTGGGACGGGGGGAGGGTGAGTGGTGGGACGGGGGGGGGAGGATGAGGTGGGACGGGGGGAGGGTGAGAGGTGGGACGGGGGAGGGTGAGTGGTGGGCGGGGGGAGGGTGAGAGGTGGGCGGGGGAGGGTGAGTGGTGGGGCGGGGGGAGGGTGAGAGGTGGGACGGGGGGAGAGGGTGAGAGGTGGGACGGGGGGGGGAGGATGAGAGGTGGGACGGGGGGAGGGTGAGAGGTGGGACGGGGGAGGGTGAGTGGTGGGACGGGGGGAGGGTGAGTGGTGGGACGGGGGGGAGGATGAGAGGTGGGACGGGGGAGGATGAGAGGTGGGACGAGGGAGGGGGACAGGTGGGACGGGGGGAGAGGGTGAGAGGTGGGACGGGGGGAGGGTGAGAGGTGGGACGGGGGAGGGTGAGAGGTGGGACGGGGGTGAGGGTGAGAGGTGGGACGGGGGGAGAGGGTGAGAGGTGGGACCAGAGAGGGGGAGAGGTGGGACGGGGAGGGTGAGAGGTGGGATGGGGGGGAGGGTGAGATGTGGGACGGGGGGAGAGGGTGAGAGGTGGGACGGGGGGAGGGTGAGTGGTGGGACGGGGGGAGGGTGAGAGGTGGGACGGGGAGGGTGAGAGGTGGGACGGAGGAGAGGGGAAGGTGAGTAACTCGTGGAGGGGTGGGACAGAGGGTGAGGTTGAAAGCTAAAAGTGGAGGGGTGAGAGTTGGTACGGGGATAGGGGGTGAGGTAGGCTGGGGAATGTGTGTCTCGGGGAAGGGGCAGAGACGGGGAGGACGAGAGCTGAGATGGGTAAGGGGGAAAGGAGGTGGGATGGGGAGGAGAGAGGTGGGAGTACTAGTGGAGAGGAGGGATGAGGCAGGGTGAGAGGTGGGATGATTGAGGGGGAGAGGTGAGATGTGGGAAGGAGAGAGGTGGTTTTGGGACGGGGAGGGGAGCGGTGAGATGTGGGCCGACGTGAGGTGAGAGGTGGGATGTGGGATGGATAAGATGATTGAGGTGGGACGAGGGAGGGTGAGTGGCGGGGTGAGGGAGGGGGAGAGGTTGGACGATTGAGGGTGAGAGGTGGGACGAGGGAGGGTGAGAGGTGGGACGATTGAGGGGGACAGGTGGGACGAGGGAGGGTGAGAGGTGGGACGATTGAGGGGGACAGGTGGGACCAGAGAGGGGGAGAGGTTGGACCAGAGAGGGGGAGAGGTTGGACGATTGAGGGTGAGGTTGGACGATTGAGGGTAAGTGGTGGGACCAGAGGTGGGAGAGGTTGGACGAATGAGGGTGAGTGGTGGGACGAGGGAGGGTGAGAGGTGGGACGGGGGGGGGAAGGATGAGAGGTGGGACGGGGGGGAGGGTGAGAGGTGGGACGGGGGGAGGGTGAGAGGTGGGACGGGGGGGAGGGTGAGAGGTGGGACGGGGGAGGGCGAGAGGTGGGATGGGGGGAGGGTGAGTGGTGGGACGGGGGAGGACGAGAGGTGGACGGGGGTGAGGACGAGAGGTGGGACGGGGAGGGTGAGAGGTTGGACGGGGGGAGGGTGAGAGGTGGGACGGGGGGAGAGGGTGAGAGGTGGGACGGGGGAGGGTGAGAGGTGGGACGGGGGGAGAGGGTGAGTGGTGGGACGGGGGAGGGTGAGAGGTGGGACGGGGGGAGGACGAGAGGTGGGACGGGGGGAGGGACGAGAGGTGGGACGGAGGAGAGGGGAAGGTGAGTAACTCGTGGAGGGGTGGGACAGAGGGTGAGGTTGAAAGCTAAAAGTGGAGGGGTGAGAGTTGGTACGGGGATAGGGGGTGAGGTAGCTGGGAATGTGTGTCTCGGGGAAGGGGCAGAGACGGGGAGGACGAGAGCTGAGATGGGTAAGGGGGAAAGGAGGTGGGATGGGGAGGAGAGAGGTGGGAGTACTAGTGGAGAGGAGGGATGAGGCAGGGTGAGAGGTGGGATGATTTGAGGGGGAGAGGTGAGATGTGGGAAGGAGAGAGGTGGTTTTGGGACGGGGGAGGGGGAGCGGTGAGATGTGGGCCGACGTGAGGTGAGAGGTGGGATGTGGGATGGATAAGATGATTGAGGTGGGACGAGGGAGGGTGAGTGGCGGGGTGAGGGAGGGGGAGAGGTTGGACGATTGAGGGTGAGAGGTGGGACGAGGGAGGGTGAGAGGTGGGACGATTGAGGGGGACAGGTGGGACGAGGGAGGGTGAGAGGTGGGACGATTGAGGGGGACAGGTGGGACCAGAGAGGGGGAGAGGTTGGACCAGAGAGGGGGAGAGGTTGGACGATTGAGGGTGAGGTTGGACGATTGAGGGTAAGTGGTGGGACCAGAGGTGGGAGAGGTTGGACGATTTGAGGGTGAGTGGTGGGACGAGGGAGGGTGAGAGGTGGGACGGGGGGGGGAAGGATGAGAGGTGGGACGGGGGGGAGGGTGAGAGGTGGGACGGGGGGAGGGTGAGAGGTGGGACGGGGGGGAGGGTGAGAGGTGGGACGGGGGGAGGGCGAGAGGTGGGATGGGGGGAGGGTGAGTGGTGGGACGGGGGGAGGACGAGAGGTGGGACGGGGGGAGGACGAGAGGTGGGACGGGGAGGGTGAGAGGTGGGACGGGGGGAGGGTGAGAGGTGGGACGGGGGGAGAGGGTGAGAGGTGGGACGGGGGGAGGGTGAGAGGTGGGACGGGGGGGAGAGGGTGAGTGGTGGGACGGGGGAGGGTGAGAGGTGGGACGGGGGGAGGACGAGAGGTGGGACGGGGGGGAGGACGAGAGGTGGGACGGGGAGGGTGAGAGGTGGGACGGGGGAGGGTGAGTGGTGGGACGGGGGGAGGGTGAGAGGTGGGACGGGGGAGGTGAGAGGTGGGACGGGGGAGAGGATGAGAGGTGGGACGGGGGGGGAGAGGGTGAGAGGTGGGATGGGGGGAGGGTGAGAGGTGGGACGGGGTGAGGGTGAGTGGTGGGACGGGGGAGGGTGAGAGGTGGGACGGGGGGAGGGCGAGAGGTGGGACGGGGGGAGGGTGAGTGGTGGGACAGGGAGGGTGAGAGGTGGGACGGGGGGGAGGGCGAGAGGTGGGACGGGGGGGAGGGTGAGAGGTGGGACGGGGAGGGTGAGTGGTGGGACGGAGGGAGGGTGAGAGGTGGGACGGGGGGGTGAGAGGTGGGACGGGGAGGGTGAGAGGTGGGACGGAGGGAGGGTGAGAGGTGGGACAGGGGGGAGGGTGAGAGGTGGGACGGGGGGAGGGTGAGAGGTGGGACAGGGGGGAGGGTGAGAGGTGGGACGGGGGGGGGAGGATGAGAGGTGGGACGGGGGGGAGGGTGAGAGGTGGGACGGGGGGGGAGGGTGAGAGGTGGGACGGGGGGAGGGTGAGAGGTTGGGACAGAGAGGGGGAGAGGTGGGACGGGGAGGGTGAGAGGTGGGACGGGGGAGAGGGTGAGAGGTGGGACGGGGGGAGGGTGAGTGGTGGGACGGGGGGGGGAGGATGAGAGGTGGGACGGGGGGAGGGTGAGTGGTGGGACGGGGGGGGAGGATGAGAGGTGGGACGGGGGGAGGGTGAGAGGTGGGACGGGGAGGGTGAGAGGTGGGACGGGGGGGGAGGGTGAGAGGTGGGACGGGGAGGGTGAGAGGTTGGACGGAGGAGAGGGGAAGGTGAGTAACTCATGGAGGGGTGGGACAGAGGGTGAGGTTGAGAGCCTAAAAGTGGAGGGGTGAGAGTTGGTACGGGGATAGGGGGTGAGGTAGCTGGGAATGTGTGTCTCGGGGGAAGGGGCAGAGACGGGGAGGACGAGAGCTGAGATGGGTAAGGGGAGAAAGGAGGTGGGAATGGGGAGGAGAGAGGTGGGAGTACTAGTGGAGAGGAGGGATGAGGCAGGGTGAGAGGTGGGATGATTGAGGGGGAGAGGTGAGATGTGGGAAGGAGAGAGGTGGTTTTGGGACGGGGGAGGGGAGCGGTGAGATGTGGGCCGACGTGAGGTGAGAGGTGGGATGTGGGATGGATAAGATGATTGAGGTGGGACGAGGGAGGGTGAGTGGCGGGGTGAGGGAGGGGGAGAGGTTGGACGATTGAGGGTGAGAGGTGGGACGAGGGAGGGTGAGAGGTGGGACGATTGAGGGGGACAGGTGGGACGAGGGAGGGTGAGAGGTGGGACGATTGAGGGGGACAGGTGGGACCAGAGAGGGGGAGAGGTTGGACCAGAGAGGGGGAGAGGTTGGACGATTGAGGGTGAGGTTGGACGATTGAGGGTGAGTGGTGGGACCAGAGGTGGGAGAGGTTGGACCAGAGAGGGGGAGAGGTGGACGATTGAGGGTGAGGTTGGACGATTGAGGGTGAGGTTGGACGATTGAGGGTGAGTGGTGGGACGAGGGAGGGGGACAGGTGGGACGGGGGGGGGGGAGGATGAGAGGTGGGACGGGGGGAGGGTGAGTGGTGGGACGGGGAGGGTGAGAGGTGGGACCAGAGAGGGGGAGAGGTGGGACGGGGAGGGTGAGAGGTGGGACGGGGGAGAGGGTGAGAGGTGGGACGGGGGGAGGGTGAGTGGTGGGACGGGGGGGGGGAGGATGAGAGGTGGGACGGGGGAGGGTGAGTGGTGGGACGGGGGGGGGGAGGATGAGAGGTGGGACGGGGGGAGGGTGAGAGGTGGGACGGGGAGGGTGAGAGGTGGGACGGGGGGGGAGGGTGAGAGGTGGGACGGGGGAGGGTGAGAGGTTGGACGGAGGAGAGGGGAAGGTGAGTAACTCAAGGAGGGGTGGGACAGAGGGTGAGGTTGAGAGCTAAAAGTGGAGGGGTGAGAGTTGGTACGGGGATAGGGGGTGAGGTAGGCTGGGAATGTGTGTCTCGGGGAAAGGGCAGAGACGGGAGAGGACGAGAGCTGAGATGGGTAAGGGGGAAAGGAGGTGGGATGGGGAGGAGAGAGGTGGGAGTACTAGTGGAGAGGAGGGATGAGGCAGGGTGAGAGGTGGGATGATTGAGGGGGAGAGGTGAGATGTGGGAAGGAGAGAGGTGGTTTTGGGACGGGGGAGGGGAGCGGTGAGATGTGGGCCGACGTGAGGTGAGAGGTGGGATGTGGGATGGATAAGATGATTGAGGTGGGACGAGGGAGGGTGAGTGGCGGGGGTGAGGGAGGGGGAGAGGTTGGACGATTGAGGGTGAGAGGTGGACGAGGGAGGGTGAGAGGTGGGACGATTGAGGGGGACAGGTGGGACGAGGGAGGGTGAGAGGTGGGACGATTGAGGGGGACAGGTGGGACCAGAGAGGGGGAGAGGTTGGACCAGAGAGGGGGAGAGGTTGGACGATTGAGGGTGAGGTTGGACGATTGAGGGGTGAGTGGTGGGACCAGAGGTGGGAGAGGTTGGACGATTGAGGGTGAGTGGTGGGACGAGGGAGGGGGACAGGTGGGACGGGGGGGGGGAGGATGAGAGGTGGGACGGGGGAGGGTGAGAGGTGGGACGGGGAGGGTGAGAGGTGGGACGGGGGGGAGGGTGAGAGGTGGGACGGGGGAGGGTGAGTGGTGGGACGGGGGGAGGGCGAGAGGTGGGACGGAGGGAGGGTGAGAGGTGGGACGGGGGGAGGGTGAGAGGTGGGACGGGGGAGGGTGAGTGGTGGGACGGGGGGAGGACGAGAGGTGGGACGGGGGGGAGGGTGCGTGGTGGGACGGGGGGGAGGGTGAGAGGTGGGACGGGGGGAGGGCGAGAGGTGGGACGGGGGGGAGGGTGAGAGGTGGGACGGGGGGAGGGTGAGTGGTGGGACGGGGGGGAGGGTGAGAGGTGGGACGGGGGGGAGGGTTGAGAGGTGGGACGGGGGGGGTAGAGGGTGAGAGGTGGGACGGGGGGGGGAGGGTGAGAGGTGGGACGGGGGGGTAGAGGGTGAGAGGTGGGACGGGGGGGGTGAGAGGTGGGACGGGGGGGAGGGTGAGAGGTGGGACGGGGGGGGAGGGTGAGAGGTGGGACGGGGAGGGTGAGAGGTGGGACAGGGGAGAGGGGAAGGTGAGTAACTCGTGGAGGGGTGGGACAGAGGGTGAGGTTGAGAGCTAAAAGTGGAGGGGTGAGAGTTGGTACGGGGATAGGGGGTGAGGTAGGCTGGGAATGTGTGTCTCGGGGAAAGGGCAGAGACGGGGAGGACGAGAGCTGAGATGGGTAAGGGGGAAAGGAGGTGGGATGGGGAGGAGAGAGGTGGGAGTACTAGTGGAGAGGAGGGATGAGGCAGGGTGAGAGGTGGGATGATTGAGGGGGAGAGGTGAGATGTGGGAAGGAGAGAGGTGGTTTTGGGACGGGGGAGGGGAGCGGTGAGATGTGGGCCGACGTGAGGTGAGAGGTGGGATGTGGGATGGATAAGATGATTGAGGTGGGACGAGGGAGGGTGAGGGGCGGGGTGAGGGAGGGGGAGAGTTTGGACGATTGAGGGTGAGAGAGAGGATGAGAGGTATTATGGTAGGATGTGGAGATGTGGGACGGGGAGGCAGAGGGGAGAGGTTGGACGATTGAGGGTGAGTGGTGGGACCAGGGAGGGGGGAGTTTGGACAATTGAGGGTGAGAGGTGGGACGAGGGAGGGGGAGAGGTTGGACTATTGAGGGGGACAGGTGGGACGAGGGAGGGTGAGAGGTGGGACGATTGAGGGGGACAGGTGGGACCAGAGAGGGGGACAGGTGGGACGATTGAGGATGCAAGGTGGGACGAGGGAGGGGGACAGGTGGGACGAGGGAGGGTGAGAGGTGGGACGATTGAGGGGAACAGGTGGGACCAGAGAGGGGGAGAGGTTGGACCAGAGAGGGGGAGAGGTTGGACGATTGAGGGTGAGAGGTGGGACGAGGGAGGACGAGAGGTGGGACGGGGGGAGGACGAGAGGTGGGACGGGGAGGGTGAGAGGTGGGACGGGGGAGGGTGAGTGGTGGGACGGGGGAGGGTGAGAGGTGGGACGGGGGGAGGGTGAGTGGTGGGACGGGGGGAGGGTGAGAGGTGGGACGGGGAGGGTGAGAGGTGGGACGGGGGAGGGTGAGAGGTGGGACGGGGGGAGGACGAGAGATGGGACAGGGAGGGTGAGAGGTGGGACGGGGGAGGGTGAGAGGTGGGACGGGGGAGGGTGAGTGGTGGGACGGGGGGAGTGTGAGAGGTGGGACGGGGGGGGAGGGTGATAGGTGGGACGGGGGGGAGGGTGAGAGGTGGGACGCGGGGGGTGAGAGGTGGGATGGGGGGGAGGGTGAGTGGTGGGACAGGGGGAGTGTGAGAGGTGGGACGGGGGGAGGGTGAGAGGTGGGACGGGGGGGAGGGTGAGTGGTGGGACGGGGGGAGGGTGAGAGGTGGGACGGGGAGGGTGAGAGGTGGGACGGAGGAGAGGGGAAGGTGAGTAACTCGTGGAGGGGTGGGACAGAGGGTGAGGTTGAAAGCTAAAAGTGGAGGGGTGAGAGTTGGTACGGGGATTGGGGGTGAGGTAGGCTGGGAATGTGTGTCTCGGGGAAGGGGCAGAGACGGGGAGGACGAGAGCTGAGATGGGTAAGGGGGAAAGGAGGTGGGATGGGGAGGAGAGAGGTGGGAGTACTAGTGGAGAGGAGGGATGAGGCAGGGTGAGAGGTGGGATGATTGAGGGGGAGAGGTGAGATGTGGGAAGGAGAGAGGTGGTTTTGGGACGGGGAGGGGAGCGGTGAGATGTGGGCCGACGTGAGGTGAGAGGTGGGATGTGGGATGGATAAGATGATTGAGGTGGGACGAGGGAGGGTGAGTGGCGGGGTGAGGGAGGGGGAGAGGTTGGACGATTGAGGGTGAGAGGTGGGACGAGGGAGGGTGAGAGGTGGGACGATTGAGGGGGACAGGTGGGACGAGGGAGGGTGAGAGGTGGGACGATTGAGGGGGACAGGTGGGACCAGAGAGGGGGAGAGGTTGGACCAGAGAGGGGGAGAGGTTGGACGATTGAGGGTGAGGTTGGACGATTGAGGGTGAGTGGTGGGACCAGAGGTGGGAGAGGTTGGACGATTGAGGGTGAGTGGTGGGACGAGGGAGGGGGACAGGTGGGACGGGGGGGGGGAGGATGAGAGGTGGGACGGGGGAGGGGGAGAGGTGGGACGGGGAGGGTGAGAGGTGGGACGGGGGGGAGGGTGAGAGGTGGGACGGGGGGAGGGTGAGTGGTGGGACGGGGGGAGGACGAGAGGTGGGACGGGGGGGAGGGTGCGTGGTGGGACGGGGGGGGAGGGTGAGAGGTGGGACGGGGGGAGGGCGAGAGGTGGGACGGGGGGAGGGTGAGAGGTGGGACGGGGGGGAGGGTGCGTGGTGGGACGGGGGGGGAGGACGAGAGGTGGGACGGGGAGGGTGAGAGGTGGGACAGGGGAGAGGGGAAGGTGAGTAACTCGTGGAGGGGTGGGACAGAGGGTGAGGTTGAGAGCTAAAAGTGGAGGGGTGAGAGTTGGTACGGGGATAGGGGGTGAGGTAGGCTGGGAATGTGTGTCTCGGGGAAAGGGCAGAGACGGGGAGGACGAGAGCTGAGATGGGTAAGGGGGAAAGGAGGTGGGATGGGGAGGAGAGAGGTGGGAGTACTAGTGGAGAGGAGGGATGAGGCAGGGTGAGAGGTGGGATGATTGAGGGGGAGAGGTGAGATGTGGGAAGGAGAGAGGTGGTTTTGGGACGGGGGAGGGGAGCGGTGAGATGTGGGCCGACGTGAGGTGAGAGGTGGGATGTGGGATGGATAAGATGATTGAGGTGGGACGAGGGAGGGTGAGGGGCGGGGTGAGGGAGGGGGAGAGTTTGGACGATTGAGGGTGAGAGAGAGGATGAGAGGTATTATGGTAGGATGTGGAGATGTGGGACGGGGAGGCAGAGGGGAGAGGTTGGACGATTGAGGGTGAGTGGTGGGACCAGGGAGGGGGAGAGTTTGGACAATTGAGGGTGAGAGGTGGGACGAGGGAGGGGGAGAGGTTGGACGATTGAGGGGGACAGGTGGGACGAGGGAGGGTGAGAGGTGGGACGATTGAGGGGGACAGGTGGGACCAGAGAGGGGGACAGGTGGGACGATTGAGGATGCAAGGTGGGACGAGGGAGGGGGACAGGTGGGACGAGGGAGGGTGAGAGGTGGGACGATTGAGGGGAACAGGTGGGACCAGAGAGGGGGAGAGGTTGGACCAGAGAGGGGGAGAGGTTGGACGATTGAGGGTGAGAGGTGGGACGAGGGAGGACGAGAGGTGGGACGGGGGGAGGACGAGAGGTGGGACGGGGAGGGTGAGAGGTGGGACGGGGGAGGGTGAGTGGTGGGACGGGGGAGGGTGAGAGGTGGGACGGGGGGAGGGTGAGTGGTGGGACGGGGGGAGGGTGAGAGGTGGGACGGGGAGGGTGAGAGGTGGGACGGGGGAGGGTGAGAGGTGGGACGGGGGGAGGACGAGAGATGGGACAGGGAGGGTGAGAGGTGGGACGGGGGAGGGTGAGAGGTGGGACGGGGGAGGGTGAGTGGTGGGACGGGGGGAGTGTGAGAGGTGGGACGGGGGGGAGGGTGATAGGTGGGACGGGGGGGAGGGTGAGAGGTGGGACGCGGGGGGTGTGAGGTGGGATGGGGGGGAGGGTGAGATGTGGGACGGGGGGAGAGGGTGAGAGGTGGGACGGGGGGAGGGTGAGTGGTGGGACGGGGGGAGGGTGAGAGGTGGGACGGGGAGGGTGAGAGGTGGGACGGAGGAGAGGGGAAGGTGAGTAACTCGTGGAGGGGTGGGACAGAGGGTGAGGTTGAAAGCTAAAAGTGGAGGGGTGAGAGTTGGTACGGGGATAGGGGGTGAGGTAGGCTGGGAATGTGTGTCTTGGGGAAGGGGCAGAGACGGGGAGGACGAGAGCTGAGATGGGTAAGGGGGAAAGGAGGTGGGATGGGGAGGAGAGAGGTGGGAGTACTAGTGGAGAGGAGGGATGAGGCAGGGTGAGAGGTGGGATGATTGAGGGGGAGAGGTGAGATGTGGGAAGGAGAGAGGTGGTTTTGGGACGGGGGAGGGGAGCGGTGAGATGTGGGCCGACGTGAGGTGAGAGGTGGGATGTGGGATGGATAAGATGATTGAGGTGGGACGAGGGAGGGTGAGTGGCGGGGTGAGGGAGGGGGAGAGGTTGGACGATTGAGGGTGAGAGGTGGGACGAGGGAGGGTGAGAGGTGGGACGATTGAGGGGGACAGGTGGGACGAGGGAGGGTGAGAGGTGGGACGATTGAGGGGGACAGGTGGGACCAGAGAGGGGGAGAGGTTGGACCAGAGAGGGGGAGAGGTTGGACGATTGAGGGTGAGGTTGGACGATTGAGGGTGAGTGGTGGGACCAGAGGTGGGAGAGGTTGGACGATTGAGGGTGAGTGGTGGGACGAGGGAGGGGGACAGGTGGGACGGGGGGGGGGAGGATGAGAGGTGGGACGGGGGAGGGGGAGAGGTGGGACGGGGGGGGAGGGTGAGAGGTGGGACGGGGGGGAGGGTGAGAGGTGGGACGGGGGGAGGGTGAGTGGTGGGACGGGGGGAGGACGAGAGGTGGGACGGGGGGGAGGGTGCGTGGTGGGACGGGGGGGGAGGGTGAGAGGTGGGACGGGGGGAGGGCGAGAGGTGGGACGGGGGGAGGGTGAGAGGTGGGACGGGGGGGAGGGTGCGTGGTGGGACGGGGGGGGAGGGTGAGAGGTGGGACGGTGGGGAGGGTGAGAGGTGGGACAGGGGAGAGGGGAAGGTGAGTAACTCGTGGAGGGGTGGGACAGAGGGTGAGGTTGAGAGCTAAAAGTGGAGGGGTGAGAGTTGGTACGGGGATAGGGGGTGAGGTAGGCTGGGAATGTGTGTCTCGGGGAAAGGGCAGAGACGGGGAGGACGAGAGCTGAGATGGGTAAGGGGGAAAGGAGGTGGGATGGGGAGGAGAGAGGTGGGAGTACTAGTGGAGAGGAGGGATGAGGCAGGGTGAGAGGTGGGATGATTGAGGGGGAGAGGTGAGATGTGGGAAGGAGAGAGGTGGTTTTGGGACGGGGGAGGGGAGCGGTGAGATGTGGGCCGACGTGAGGTGAGAGGTGGGATGTGGGATGGATAAGATGATTGAGGTGGGACGAGGGAGGGTGAGGGGCGGGGTGAGGGAGGGGGAGAGTTTGGACGATTGAGGGTGAGAGAGAGGATGAGAGGTATTATGGTAGGATGTGGAGATGTGGGACGGGGAGGCAGAGGGGAGAGGTTGGACGATTGAGGGTGAGTGGTGGGACCAGGGAGGGGGAGAGTTTGGACAATTGAGGGTGAGAGGTGGGACGAGGGAGGGGGAGAGGTTGGACGATTGAGGGGGACAGGTGGGACGAGGGAGGGTGAGAGGTGGGACGATTGAGGGGGACAGGTGGGACCAGAGAGGGGGACAGGTGGGACGATTGAGGATGCAAGGTGGGACGAGGGAGGGGGACAGGTGGGACGAGGGAGGGTGAGAGGTGGGACGATTGAGGGGAACAGGTGGGACCAGAGAGGGGGAGAGGTTGGACCAGAGAGGGGGAGAGGTTGGACGATTGAGGGTGAGAGGTGGGACGAGGGAGGACGAGAGGTGGGACGGGGGGAGGACGAGAGGTGGGACGGGGAGGGTGAGAGGTGGGACGGGGGAGGGTGAGTGGTGGGACGGGGGAGGGTGAGAGGTGGGACGGGGGGAGGGTGAGTGGTGGGACGGGGGGAGGGTGAGAGGTGGGACGGGGAGGGTGAGAGGTGGGACGGGGGAGGGTGAGAGGTGGGACGGGGGGAGGACGAGAGATGGGACAGGGAGGGTGAGAGGTGGGACGGGGGGGAGGGTGATAGGTGGGACGGGGGGGAGGGTGAGAGGTGGGACGGAGGGAGGGTGAGAGGTGGGACGGGTGGAGGGTGAGAGGTGGGACGGGGGGGAGGGTGAGAGGTGGGACGGGTGGAGGGTGAGAGGTGGGACGGGGGGAGGGTGAGAGGTGGGACGGGAGGAGGGTGAGAGGTGGGACGGGGGGAGGGTGAGAGGTGGGACGGGGGGGAGGGTGAGAGGTGGGACGGGTGGAGGGTGAGAGGTGGGATGGGGGGAGGGTGAGAGGTGGGACGGGGGGAGAGGGTGAGAGGTGGGACGGGGGGAGGGTGAGAGGTGGGACGGGGGGAGAGGGTGAGAGGTGGGATGGGGGGAGGGTGAGAGGTGGGACGGGGGGGAGGGTGAGAGGTGGGACGGGGGGGTGAGAGGTGGGACGGGGGGAGAGGGTGAGAGGTGGGACGGGGGGAGAGGGTGAGAGGTGGGACGGGGGGAGAGGGTGAGAGGTGGGATGGGGGGGAGGGTGAGTGGTGGGACGGGGGAGGGTGAGAGGTGGGACGGGGGGAGGGTGAGAGGTGGGACGGGGGGTGAGAGGTGGGACGGGGGGGAGGGTGAGAGTTGGGACGGGGGGAGGGTGAGAGGTGGGATGGGGAGGGTGAGTGGTGGGACGGAGGGAGGGTGAGTGGTGGGACGGGGGAGGGTGAGAGGTGGGACGGGGGGAGGGTGAGAGGTGGGACGGGGGGTGAGAGGTGGGACGGGGGGGAGGTTGAGAGTTGGGACGGGGGAGGGTGAGAGGTGGGACGGGGGAGGGTGAGAGGTGGGACGGGGGAGGACGAGAGGTGGGACGGGGGGAGGACGAGAGGTGGGACGGGTGAGAGGTGGGACGGGGAGGGTGAGAGGTGGGACGGGGGGAGTGTGAGTGCTGGGACGGGGAGTGTGAGTGCTGGGACGGGGAGGGTGAGAGGTGGGACGGGGGGAGGATGAGAGTTGGGACAGTGGGGGTTGGGTGATTTGAGATGGGGAGAAAGAGAGGCTGACGGGGATGGGTGAAGGGAGGGGTGCATGAGAGGTGGGATGGGACAGGGGAAATGGACACGAGTGTCTTGGTGAGGAAATTATTCATGGATGGAGCAGGGTACGGGGTGGGACAAATAGGTGGGACAGGAGGAGAGGGAGGCCTGTCACAAGGAGGGAGACTGATGGCAACAGCAAGTGGGGAGGTGGAGGGGAGAGGTGGAAGGGACAGAGTTAAGGTGGGTGAACGGACAGGGAGCAGGAAAGTGTGTCATCTCATATCATACCTTTGAGTCATTTTGCAATCGCTCCCCTCTTCCGTGTTACACTCTCTCCATCTCCCCTCTCATACTCTCTTCATCTTCCCATTCCCCTCTCACTCTCTCTCCATCTCCCCATTCCCCTCTCACACTCACTCCATCTCCCCATTCCCCTCACACTCTCTCCATCTCCCCATTCCCCTCTCACACTCACTCCATCTCCCCATTCCCCTCTCACACTCTCTCTCCATCTCAGCCGTCATGCTCTCTCCATCTCCCCTCTCATACTCTCTTCATCTCCCCATTCCCCTCTCACTCTCTCTCCATCTCCCCATTCCCCTCTCACTCTCTCTCCATCTCCCCATTCCCCTCTCACACTCTCTCCATCTCCCCATTCCCCTCTCACACTCTCCATCTCCCCATTCCCCTCTCACACTCTCTCTCCATCTCAGCCGTCATGCTCTCTCCATCTCCCCTTCCCCTCTGACACTCACTTCATCTCCCTATTCCCCTCTCACACTCTCTCCATCTCCCCTCACACTGTCTCCATTTTCCCATTCCCCTCGCACACTCTCTCCGTCTCCCCATTCCCCTCTCACACTATCTCCATCTCCCCTCTCACAATCCCTCCATCTCCCCATTCCCCTCTGACACTCTCTTCATCTCCCTATTCCCCTCTCACACTCTCTCCATCTCCCCTCATACTGTCTCCATTTTCCCATTCCCCTCGCACACTCTCTCCGTCTCCCCATTCCCCTCTCACTCTCTCTCCATCTCCCCTCTCACACTCTCTCCATCTCCCCATTCCCCTCTCACACTATCTCCATCTCCCCTCGCACAATCCCTCCATCTCCCCATTCCCCTCTGACACTCTCTTCATCTCCCTATTCCCCTCTCACACTCTCTCCATCTCCCCTCACACTGTCTCCATTTTCCCATTCCCCTTGCACTCTCTCCGTCTCCCCATTCCCCTCTCACTCTCATTCCATTTCCCCTCTCACACTCTCTCCATCTCCCATCTTACATTCTCACCATCTCCCCTTTCCCCTCTCACATTCTCTCCATCTCAAACTCTCTCCATCTCCCCTCTCACGCTCTCTCCGTCTCCCCTCTCTCAGTCTCTCCATCTCCCCATTCCTCTCTCACAATCTTTCCATCTCTCCATTCCCTTTCTCACTCTCCATTTCCCCGTTTCCCCCTCACTCTCTTCATCTCCCCTCTCACACTCTCTCCATCTCCCCATTTCCCTCTCACACTCTCTCCATCTCCCCATTCCTCTCTCACACTCTCTCCATCTCCCCATTCCTTTCTCACAATCTTTCCATCTCTCCATTCCCTTTCTCACTCTCCATTTCCCCGTTTCCCCCTCACTCTCTTCATCTCCCCTTTATCGCTCTCTCACACTCTCTCATTCTCTCTGTCTTCTAATACCCTCTTTCTCTCTCATGGGGAGATGGGCTCTTCTGTTCATCCCTTTGCCTCTCTCTCTATCTTTCCCAATCCCCCTTGCAATGTTTTGAGGGTGTATTTTTATATAACTTATCCCCCGGAGTTGGTTACAGGCTGGGGTCTAATCCTGGGTTTCAGGAGCTTTACATCTATAATAACCGATCCTTGGGCATAGGTCACACACTGTGATCTAACCCAGTAGTTCAAGGGGTCTCCAAAACATATTCACCCCACACCATCCCAGGTTTTCATGTTTTATTGTCTTTCAACATTGAATCACATGGATTTGTTTTGTCTTTTTTGACACTGATCAATAGGAAAAGATTTTTGTGCCAAAGTGAAAACAGAAGTCTACAAAATTATCTAAATTAATTACAAATAGAAAGACAAAATAACTGATGCATAAATATTCACCCTCCCCTTTAAAATGACCACCAAATCATCACTGGTGTCGCCAATTGCTTTTAGCAGTCCCATAATTAGTTAAATGGAGATCTGTTTTTGTAGACCGGTGTGCAGTCGAGGTGTTTCAATTGAATGTAGTAAAAATACACCTGTATCTGGAAGGTCCAACTGTTGGTGAGTCAGTATCCTGGCAAAACTACACTGTGAAGAGAAAAGAGCACTCCAAGCAACTCTGTGAAGGTTGTTGAAAAGCACAAGTCAGGAGATGGAAACAAGAACTTTTCCAAGTCACTGAATATTCCTTGGAGTACAGTTAAGTCAATTGTCAAGGAATGGAAAGAATATGGCACGGCTGTAAATCTGCCCGGAGCAGGCCATCCTCGAAAACTGAGTGACCGTGCAAGAAGGGTACTCCAGCATTTTGTGTGTGTTACTTGGATTTCCAATATCTGCAGATTTTCTCTTGTTTGGGACTAGTGGGGGAGGCCAGCAAGAGACAACTCTGGAGGAGTTACAAGCCTCAGTGGCTGAGATACACAGATAATAACTGTGGCCCGGGTGCTTCACCAGTCACAGCTTTATGGAAAAGTGGCAAAGAGAAAGCCAATGTTGAAAAAGAAAACTCGCAAGAAATCTCAGCTAGAGTTTGCCAGAAGGCATATAGGAGACTCTGAAGTCAGCTGAAAGAAGGTTCTATGGTCTGATGAAACCAAAACTGAGTTTTTTGGCCATCGGACTAAACACTATGTTTGGTGTAAGCCAAGCACCGCACATCATCAAAGACACACCGTCCCTACTGTGGAGCATGGTGGTGGCTGCATCACGCTGTGGGGATGCTTCACTGCAGCAGCCCCTGGAAGTCTTCTAAAGGTAGAGGGGGAAATGAATGCAGCCAAATACAGGGAAATCCTGGAGGAAAACCTGACGCAATCTGCAAAAGAACTGCAACTTGGAAGAATTGTTGTCCAGCAAGACAATGACCCCAAGCATAAAGCCAAATCTACACAGGAATGGCTTAAAAATACAAAGTTAATGTCCTGGAGTGGCCAACTCATAGTCCAGATTGCAATCAAATTCAGAATTTGAGGCTGGACCTGAAAAGGGCTGTTCACTCATGATCCCCATGCAATCTGACAGAGCTTGAGCAGTTTGTAAAGAAGAATGGGGAAAAATTGCAGTGTCCAGACGTACAAAGCTGATAGAGACCTATCTTCACAGGCTCAAGGCTGTAATTGCTGCCAAAGGTGCATCTACTAAATACTGACCTGAAGGGGGTGAGTAATTATGCAATCAATTATTTTGTTTTTAATAATTGTAATAAATTTAAACCAGTCTGAAGAAATCTGTTTTCACATGAAAGAGTCTTCCATGGACAGGGTATTCAAGGACATTTTCAACCTCTCACTGCTACAGGTGAAAGTTCCTACTAGCTTCAAAAAGGTAACAATTATACCAGTGCCTAAGAAGAATAATGTGGGCTGCCTTAATGACTATCGCCCGGTAGCACTCACATCGACAGTGATGAAATGTTTTGAGAGGTTGGTCATGACTAGACTGAACTCCTGTCTCAGCAAGGACCTGGACCCATTGCAATTTGCCTGTCGCCACAATAGGTCAACGGCAGACGCAATCTCAATGGCTCTTCACGGCTTTAGACCACCTGAACAATACAAACACCTATGTCAGTCACATGCTGTTCATTGACTACAGCTCAGCATTTAATACCATCATTCCCACAATTCTGATTGAGAAGTTGCAGAACCTGGGCCTCTGTACCTTCCACTGTAATTGGATCCTCGACTTCTTAACCGGAAGACCACAGTCTGTGCGGATTGGTGATAACATATCTTCCTCACTGACGATCAACACTGGCACACCTCAGAGGTGTGTGCTTAGCCCACTGCTCTACTCTCTGTATGCCCATGAATGTGTGGCTAGGGTTAGGATTAGCTCAAATACCATCTATAAATTTTCTGACAATACAACCACTGTTGGTAGAATCTCAGGTGGTGACGAGGGCGTACAGGAGCGAGATATCACAACTAGTGGAGTGGTGTCACAGCAACAACCTGGCACTCAATGTCAGTAAGACGAAAGAGCTGATTGTGGACTTCAGGAAGGGTAAGACAAAGGAACACATACCCATCCTCATAGAGGGGTCAGAAGTGGAGAGAGTGAGCAGCTTCAAGTTCCTGGGTGTCAAGATCTCTGAGGACCTAATCTGGTCCCAACATATCAATGTAGTTATAAAGAAAGAAGACAATGGCTTCATTAGGAGTTTGAAGAGATGTGGTATGTCAACAAATACACTCAAAAACTGCTCTAGGTGTACCGTGGAGAGCATTCTGACAGACTGCATCACTGCCTGGTATGGGGGGGGGGGTGGGGGGAGCTACTGCACAGGACCAAAAGAAGCTGCAGAGGGTTGTAAATTTAGTCAGCTCCATCTTGGGTACTAGCCTACAAAGTACCCAGGACATCTTCAAGGAGCGGTGTCTCAGAAAGGCAGCGTCCATTATTAAAGTCCTCCAGCACCTAGGACATGCCCTTTTCTCATTGTTACCATCAGGAAGGAGGTACAGAAGCCTGAATGCACACACTCAGCGATTCAGGAACAGCTTCTTCCCCTTTGTCATCTGATTCCTAAATAGACATTGAACCCTGGGACACTACCTCACTTTTTAAATATATACAGCATTCTGATTTTTGCATGATTTTTAATCTTTTCAATATATGAATACTGTATTTATTATTACTTTATTTTGGTTTTTTGTCCTATATTATGTATTGCATTGAATTGCTAATGCTGTGTTGAGACATTTCATGGCGCATTTCAGTGATAATAAACTTGATTCTGATTCTGTTGATCAGTCAAAAAAGGCAAATTAAATCCACTGTCATACAATGCTGTAAAACAATAAAACATGAAAACTTCCGAAGGGACTGAATACTTTTTATAAACATTGTATATAATAACAGATTCCCAGGGTTATGTTACAGGTTGGGATCTAACCCAACGGTTCAGGGGTTTACATATAGAATAACTGATTCCTGGGAGTGGGTTACAGGCTGGGATCAATTCTAATCTGCCCTCTTTTCTCTCTTTCCCTTCCTTCCTTCAACCCTCCCTCTTTCTCTCACCTAACACCTATGACCCCTTCCCTCCCTCTCCTTTAATGTCTCCCACTCCTTTTTTCCTCTCCTCTTCCCTCCTGATCTCCTTTTATCCCTGCTTCTCACCTTTCATCCACACCTCCGTCCTAACTTCCTCACAATCTCTTCCTACACTCTCCCTCACTGCCCTCTGCTTCCCCCTTTCTCTCTCCCTCCTTTCCACCTCCCACTCTTTCTCTCCTCCTCTACCCTCTCTCCCTTCCTCTCTTTCGCTTCTCTACTCCCTTTTTCCCCCTCGTCCCCCCTCATCCTCCTTCCCCTCTCCCCTGCTCCCATCTCTTCGCTCCTTCCTTCCTCTTGCCCTTCCCCCACAGACACCCACCTGGCTGTCCCTTTTCCTCAGGGAGCGTGCGGGAGCCCTCGGGCTCTCACCCCTCCTCCACACCGGCGAGCTGGAGGGTTTGGGGACGTGCAGCGCACGGGCGCTTACGCTCCTGAGCAGCGCCTTCGGTGCAAGTGGGCTGCTGTTGGTGGGAATCGCTGTGAGCACTGACTACTGGCTCTACCTGGAGGAGGGGCTTGTCTCCCAACATAATCAAAGCACTGAGATCACCATGGCTCTCCACTCCGGCCTCTGGAGGGTCTGCTTCGTCGCTGGTAAGGGCGAGACGCTGAGTGATGGAGGGAGCGAGGGAATGAAGGAGGGAGGGAGCAAAGGAGGGTCAGGTGGTCTGTGTCATCGTTGGTAAGGACGAGGGGTTGAGTGATGCAGGAAGAGAGAGGGACAGGAGTCTGTCGTACAGAGGTATGAGAGAAGAGCTGGTCAACATTGGTTGGAAGGAAACCAATGAGGGATATTACAGAGAAAAAATTAGTGGAAAGTTAGAAGATTGGGAAGCTTTTAAAAACCAACAGAAGGCAACTAAAAAAGTCATTAAGAAGGTAAAGGTGGAATATAAGGTAAGCTAACCAATAATATTAAAGAGCATACCAAAAGATTTGTCAGATGCATAAAGTGTAAAAGAGAGGTGAGCGTTGATATCAGACCGCTGGAAATTGATGCTGGAAGAGTTGTAATAGGGGACAAGGAAATGTGGAAGAACTGAATAAGTATTTTGCATCAGTCTTCACTGTGGAAGACACGAGCAGTGTGCCAGAAATTCGAGTGTCAGGGGGCAGAAGTGTCTTAAGTTTTACTAGGGAGAAGGTTTTTGGGAAACTGAAAGGTCTGAAGATAGCTAAGCCACCAGGACCAGATGGTGCACACCCCAGGGTTCTTAAAGAGGTGGCTGAATAGATTAAGGGGGCATTAGTAATGATCTTTCAAGAATCACTTGATTCTGGAATGGTTCCAGAGGACTGAAAAATTGCAAATGTCTCCACTCTTCAAGATGAGAGAGAGGCAGAAGAAAGGAAATTATAGGCCATTTAGTCTGATTTCAGTGGCTGGGAAGATGTTAGAGTTGATAGTTAAAGATGTGGTTTCGGCTTACTTGGAGACACATGATAAAATAGGCCATAGTCAGCGTGGTTTCCTCAAGGGAAAACCTTGCCTGACAAATCTGTTGGAATTCTTTGAAGAAATTACAAGCAGGATGGACAAAGGAGAATCAGTGGATGTTGTGTGCTTTGATTTTCAGAAGGCCTTTGACAAGATGCCACATATGAAGCTACTTAAATTAAGAACCCATGGTATTACAGAGAAGATTCTAGCAAGGATAAAGCAGTAACTGATTGGCAAGAGGCAAAGACTGGGAATAAAGGGAGCCTTTTCTCGTTGGATGCCGGTAACTAGTGATGTTCCACAGGGGTTTGTGTTGGGGCCACTTCTTTATACGTTATGTGTCCATAACTTGGATGGTGGAATCGATGGCTTTGTGGCAAAGTTTGTGAAGATAGGTGGAGGAGCAGGTAGTCTTGAGGAAGCAGAGAGGCTACCAAAAGACAGACAGATGAGGAGAATGGGCAAAGAAGTGGCCGATGGAATACAGAGTTGGGAAGTGTATGGTCATTCACTTTAGTAAAAGTAATAAAAGGGTTGACTATTTTCTAACTGGTGAAAAAAATCAAAAACCTAAGGTGCAAAGGGACCTGTGAGTCATGGTGTAGGATTCCCTAAAGGTTAATTTGCACATTGAGTCTGTGGTGACAAAGGCAAATGCAATGTTAGCATTCATTTTGAGAGGACTGGAATATAAAAGCCCCTTATCTAAAAAATGATGTGCTGACATTGGAGAGAGTTCACAAAAATGATTCCAGGATTGAATTAGCTTGTCATATGAGGAGTGTTTGATGGCTCTGGGCCTGTACTCACTGGAATTCAGAACAATAAGGGGTGACCTAATTGAAAACTATCGAATGGTGAAAGGCCTTGAAAGAGTGGATGTGGAGAGGATGTTTCTATGGTGGGAGTGTCTAAGACCAGAGCACACAGCCTCAGAATAGAGGGGTGTCCTTTTAGAACGGAGGTGAGGAGGAATATCTTTAGCCGGAGAGTGGTGAACCTGTGGAATTATTTGCCACAGGCGGAGTCTTTATTAGTATTTAAGGCAGAGGTTGGCAGATTCTTGGTTGGTCAGGGAATGAAGCAATGCAGGGAGAAAGCAGGAGATTGGGAGTGAGAGAAAAAGCAGACTCGATGGGCCAAATGGCCTAATTCTGCTCCTCTGTCTTATGGTCTGTTTCATCCCAGGTAGGGATGAGAGACTGAGGGATGGTGGGATGGAACAAGGGAGGGTCTCCCAGTATAACCGGAAGGTCTTTTTCATCGCAGGTAGGAACAAAGGGGTGAGGTTGGAGAGAGGAAAGGACAGTGGACAAAGGAATGGGAAGGGAAGAATGAGAGAGAGGGATGGAGGAGAGCAAACTGTAGAGTGAGAGGGAGGGAGGATGGATTGAATGAGATTGGCGAACAAAGGTGGAGGTGTGGAGCGTGGGTAAAGAACAGTTCACGCCCTGATATCTTTCTCCTTGCCTTTTTCACCCTCTCTCATCTCTCTTTAACCCTCTCTGTCCCCTCTATCTCCCTGCCTTTTCCCTTTCTCTCTCTCACTCAACCCTTTCTCTCTGTCTTACTTCCCTCTCCCCCTTTCTCCCTCTCGTCCTCTTCCCTCTCTCTCTCCCTCTTCTCCTTCCCTCTCTCTCTTACCCCCCTGTTTCTCTCCCCCTCTCATCCTCCTTCCCTCTCTCCCCCTCCCTCCTCTCCTCTCTCACCAGGCCGGGAGAATGGTCGATGTGTGGCGACAGAATATTTCCTGGAGCCTGAAGTTGAGATTACAACAGAGAACACGGCCAATATTCTCAGTGAGCGTGTGACCCCTCTCATCCATCCTCGGGACCCCTCCCATCCATCCTCCCTAGATGAGGGAACATCCTGGGCACTAGATCCCTTCCTCAGAACCCCTCCCACCCATTCTCCCCAGGACCCCTAACATCCTTTCTTGGGACACCGACACACGTCCTCTCCAAGACCCCTCCCATCTGTCCCTGTGACCCCTCCCACCCATCCTTCCCGAACACGGGAACGCACCCACCTGATTTCCTGGGACCCGTACTACAGTGACGCCCCCCCCCCCCGCCACCTCCCCCACCGAATGGCCACCAACACTGACACAGAATTACCTACTCTCCTCTCTCCCCATCTCCATCTCTCACCCTCCCTCCCACTCTCCCCCTTTTCTTCCCTTCTTTCTCCCCTTTTCTTCCCCTTTCTCCTCCCTCTCTCTCCCCTCCCCCTTTCTTTCTACCCCTTTCTCTCTCCACCCCTCTTTCTCCGTTACCCCTCTTCTTTCCCCCTTATTCTCAACCCTCTCTCCCTGCTCATTCTCCCCTCTCCCTCACCCCCTCCCTCTTACTGTCCCCTCTTTCTGCCTCTCTTCCCCTCTCTCTCTCCCACCTCTCACCCCTCTCTATCCCCCTCTCTCTGCCTCTCCCTCCCCTCCCCCCCTCTCTCTGCCTCCCCCTCCCCTCTCTCTCACCCTCCTTCCCCCTGTCCCACAGAGATGATTCAGACTGCCACCCCTTTTCCGATGGTGAGTCTCCTCTTTGTCTTCACCGCCTTCATCATCAGTAACATTGGACACATCCGTCCCCAGCGGACCATCCTGGCCTTCGTCTCGGGAATATTCTTCATTCTCTCTGGTAAGTGCCTGTCCTTTCCCGCGGGAGTGGTCGGACTGAGAGGAGTCATCCCCGAGCAGCTCCTCCACTCCCAGACCAGTGAACGTCAGCCAGCAGGCCTGTACAAACTGAATATAGAACATCACAACACCAGGCATTTCCATCCCTGTCTGTGCCTCTCGTAATCTTATAAACCTCTATCAGATCTCCCCTCAGCCTCCGACACTCCAGGGAAAACAACCCAAGTTTCTCTGACCTCATGTCCTCTAACCCAGGGAACATCTGGTGAACCTCTTCTGTACCCTCTCCAAAGCCCCCCACCCCCAACCCTTCCCACAATGGGGACGGCCAGAACTGCATACAGTAGTCCAAGAACAGACAGACCAGGGTTTGATACAGCTGCAGCATATCTTCCCGACTTGTACTCAATGCCCAACTGATGAAGGGAAACACAAGTGTTGTACGCCTTCTTTACTGCCCTGTGCAGTGGCTTTCAGACCCCAAGATCCCTCTGTACATCAATACTCCTATGGCTGTGTTCTATCCCTTCACATCTGACCTCTCAAAGTGCAACACCTCACACTTGTCCGTGTTAAACTCCATCTGCCATTTCTCCACAGACTCCTGATAAAATATGTGTACAAAAGGTGTAATAGTAACGGGGTTGTCATGGTGGGAGATTTTAATTTAATTTCCCAAATATTGATTGGTATCTCCCTAGAGCGAGGGGTTTAGATGGGGTGGAGTTTGTTAGGTGTGTTCAGGAAGGTTTCCTGACACAATATGTTGAGGCTGTACTTGGTCTGGTATTGGGAAATGAACCTGGTCAGATATCAGATCTCTCAGTGGGTGAGCATTTTGGAGATAGTGATCACAATTCTATCTCCTTTACCATAGCATCGGAGAGGGATAGGAACAGACAAGTTAGGAAAGTGTTTAGTTCGAGTTTAATTGAAGATATCAAGCATAAATTGGGAGGAGAGGTCCTCAGGGAAATGTAAGGCAGTAATGTGGCAAATGTTCAGGGGATATTTGCGTGGAGTCCTGCATAGGTACGTTCCAATGAGACAGGGAAAGGATGGTAGGGTACAGGAACCGTAGTGTACAAAGGCTGTTGAAAATCTAGTCAAGAAGAAAAGCTTACATAAGGTTCAAAAAACTAGGTAATGATAGACATCTAGAAGATTATAAGGCTAGCAGGAAGGAGCTTAAGAATGAAATTAGGAGAGCCAGGAGGGGCCATGAGAAAGCCTTGGTGGACAGGATTAAGGAAAACCCCAAGGCATTCTACAAGTATGTGAAGAGCAAGAGGATAAGACGTGAGAGAATAGGACCAATCAAGTGTGACAGTGGAAAAGTGTGTATGCAACCGGAGGAGATAGCAGGGGTACAATGAATACTTTGCTTCAGTATTCACTATGGAAAAGGATCTTGGCAATTGTAGGGATGACTTCCAGCAGATTGCAAAGCTTGAGCATATAGACATTAAGAGATATGCCGGAACTTTTGGAAAGCATCAAGTTGGATAAGTCTCCGGGACCAGAGGAGATGTGCCCCAGGCTACTGTGGGAGGTGAGTGAGGAGATTGCTGAGCCTCTGGCAATGATCTTTGCATCATCAATGGGGACGGGAGAGGTTCTGGAGGACTGGAGGGTTGCAGATGTTGTTCCCTTATTCAAAAAAGGGAGTAGAGATAGCCCAGGAAATTATAGATCAATGAGTTATACTTCAGTGGCTGGTAAACTGATGGAAAAGAACTTGAGAGGCAGGATTTATGAACATTTGGAGAGGCACAATATGATTAGGAATAGTCAGCTTGGCTTTGTCAAAGGCAGGTCATGCCTTACGAGCCTGATTGAATATTTTGAGGATGTGACTAAACACGTTGATGAAGGCAGAGCAGTAGATGTAGTGTATATGGATTTCAGTAAATACAACACTGCAGATGCTGTGGTCAAATCAACAAGTACAAACAAGCTGAATGAACTCAGCAGGTCGGGCAGCATCCGTTGAAAGGAGCAGTCAACGTTTCATCAATCCTGACGAAGGGTCTTGGCCCGAAACGTTGACTGCTCATTTCAACGGATGCTGCCTGACCTGCTGAGTTCATCCAGTTTGTTTGTACGTACAGATTTCATCAAGGCATTTGATAAGTTAATCCATGCAATGCTTATTGAGAAAGTAAAGAGGCATGTGATCCACGGGGGTATTACTTTGTGGATCCAGAATTGGCTTGCCTACAGAAAACAAAGAGTGGTTGTGGATGGGTCATATTCTGCATGGAGGTCGGTGACCAGTGGTATGCCTCAGGGATCTGTTCTGAGACCCTTACTGTTCATAATTTTTATAAATGACCTGGATGAGGAAGTGGAGAGATAGGTTAATAAATTTGCTAATGACACAAAGGTTGGGGGTGTTGTGGATAGTGTGGAGGGCTGTCAGAGGTTACAGCGGGACATTGATAGGATGCAAAACTGGGCTGAGAAGTGGCAGATGGAGTTCAGCCCAGATAAGTGTGAGATGGTTAATTTTTGTAGGTCAAGTATGATGGCAGAATATAGTATTAATGGTAAGACACTTGGCAGTGTGGAGGATCAGAGGGATTTTGGGGTCCAAATCCACAGGACACTCAAAGCTGCAGTGCAGGTTGACTCTAGTTAAGAAGGCATACAGTGCATTGGACTTTATAGCTTTATAGGACCCCGGTCAGACCCCACTTGGAGTACTGTGCTCAGTTCTGGTCAACTCACTACAGGAAGGATGTGGAAACCATAGAAAGGGTGCAGAGGAGATTTACAAGGATATTGCCTGGATTGGGGAGCATGTCATATAACCATATAACAATTACAGCACGGAAACAGGCCATCTTGGCCCTTCTAGTCCATGCCGAACGTTTACTGTCACCTAGTCCCACCGACCTGCACTCAGCCCATAACCCTCCATTCCTTTCCTGTCCATATACCTATCCAATTTTACTTTAAATGACAATATCGAACCTCTACCACTTCTACTGCAAGCTCATTCCACACAGCTACCACTCTCTGAGTAAAGTAATTCCCACTCTTGTTACCCTTAAACTTTTGCCCCCTAACTCTCAACTCATGTCCTCCCCTACTCTCAATGGAAAAAGCCTATCCATGTCAACTCTATCTATCCCCCTCATAATTTTAAATACCTCTTTCAAGTCCCCCCTCAACCTTCTATGCTCCAAAGAATAAAGACCTAACTCGTTCAACCTTTCCCTTTAACTTAGGTGCTGAAACCCGGTAACATTCTAGTAAATCTTCTCTATACTCTATTTTGAGGACATCTTTCCTACAATTCGATGACTAGAACTGTCCTATGAGAATAGGTTGAGTGAACTTGGCCTTTTCTCCTTGGAGCAATGGAGGATGAGAGGTGACCTGATAGAGGTGTATAAGATAATGAGAGGCATTGATTGTGTGGATAGTCAGAGGCTTTTCCCCAGGGCTGAAATGGCTAGCACGAGAGGGCATAGCTTTAGGGTGCTTGGAAGCAGGTACAGAGGAGATGTTGGGGGTAAGATTTTTTATGCAGAGAGTGATGAGTGCGTGGAATGGGCTGCCGGCGACGGTGGTGGAGGCGGATACAATAGGATCTTTTAAGAGACACCTGGATAGGTACATAGAGCTTAGAAAAATAGAGGGCTATGGATAACCCTTGGTAATCTCTAAAGTAAGTACAGGCAATCCCCGGATTATGTACGAGTTCTGTTCCTGAGTGTGTCTTTAAGTTGGATTTGTACGTAAGTCGGAACAAGTACATCTGGTATTATTTAGCATCAGTAAGCCAAATGTTTGTCTTAGTATATAGTATATATTTTACCCTTCTATGCATTTAAAACACTTACTATGTATTCCAAAAATTAAACCACTGTGTTGATTAGTAATAATTGTAGCTTTCATCGGGGCAGGGTCTTTCACATGCTCCATTAATTTCACTTATCCTTTAAAATTGTTCCGATGGTTGACCGACTGTAGCCTAATGATTTTCCAATTACCAATGGTGTTTCACCTCTTTCCAAACGCTTTATTATTTCCACTTTATTTTCAATTGCGATCGCTTCCCGTCAATGGAACAGAAACACTGTGGGCGGTGGGTCCCGAGCTCTGCCGGTTCCCGACGTCCGCTGGGTCCTAAGGACCACCACACTGAATTCCCTGGGTCCAAAGGTCCATCGCACTGAGACAGGTTAAATGGGACAAGTGGGGGCTGTGCTGGGTTTGAGTATTTGATCCTCCACAATATTCCGTGTGAGAATTTAAACTGGAGGTGGCAGTGTTTTTTTTACGAGGTCGAGTTGCGAGCTTGACATCTGGCACAGACGGTACGGGAGTCACTGGATCGACATCAACCCGGCACGGGAGCAGTCTCTCACTGGATCGAACTCGAGAACCTCCGTTCTCTAGCCTGGTGCTGATCTGACTGAGCCACCAGCCGACTGGAACGGTTTGGGGGGGTGGGGGGTGCAGGGTCAGGGTGAATCTTACTAAGAAAAATTTAAACCAAATACAAAGTTAAACACTCAACACAGTGTCAACAGCAACGACTTAAAATGGTGGATGGTGTTCTCCTTCCTCGGTTCGTAAGTGTGAGTTGTCTGTAAATTTGTAACTTGGGGACTGCCTGTACATGTTTGGCACAGCATTGTGGGCCAAAGGGCCTGTATTGTACTGTAGGTTTTCTATGTGTCTAGGTTTCTAATATGGCCTTTGTAATTGCATCAATATGTTGGTACAATTATACAACAGAGATGTTGACACTCAGGAACTTGAAACTGCTCACCCTTTCCACTTCTGATCCCTCGATGAGGACTGGTGTATGTTCCCTCAAGTTCCCCTTCCTACAGTCCACAATCAATTCCTTGCTCTTACTGACGTTGAGTGCAAGTTTGATCGATCTCGCTCCTGTACGCCTCCTTGTCACCGTCTGAAATTCTGCCAACTGTAGCTGTGTTATTGGCAAATTTATAGAAGGTGCCTAGCCACACAGTCATATGTAGAGAGAGAGTGGAGCGGTGGGCTAAGCAGGTGAACCAATGTTGATTGTCAGCAAGAAGGAGATGCTGTTTCTGATCCGCACAGACTTTGGTCTCCTGGTGAGGAAGTCAAGGATCTAGTTGCAGAGGGAGATGCAGATGGCCCAAGTATTGGAACTTTCTGATCAGAACTGAGGGTGTGATTGTGTTGACACTGAGCTCTAATCAATAATCCTGATGTCCGGGTGATCCCAGACCACATGGAGAGCCAATGGGATTGCAGCCACTGTAGATTTATTGTGGCAATAGGCAAATTGCAGTGGGTCCAGATCCTTGCTGAGGCAGGAGTTGATTCATAACCAACCTCTCACCATAGATATGAGTGAGACTGGGGAGAGTCACTGAGGCAGCTCACCCTGCTCTTCTGGGGCACTGCTATGCTTGCTGCCCTTTTGAAGCAGCTGGGAATCTCTGGCTGCAGCAGAGACAGATTGAAGTTGGTTGTCTCCGGCTTTCAGACCCTTCCGGGGCCTGAGGCCTTGCGAAGGATCATCCTTTTGGAAAACGTTCAGACATTGGACTCCAATACAGGGTCACTGGGTGCTGCAAGATCTTCAAACTGTAATGTTATTCTCCCTTTCAAAGTGAAAGGTGTTTGCACCCTTTCAGGTGTTGCTCATCTGCGAGAGAAGCATTCGTGATGTTGGCTTTCGCTTTGTAGGAAGTAATGGCTACAAACCCACCAGCACAGACAGGCATCTGATTCCATCTTTAACCTCAGTTGGAATTGTTACTTCACTCTTAACATGAGGGAACGAGTGAAAGGGGGTGATTGGACAGAGAGAGATGGAGAGAGAGGGGTGGAGAGAGAGGGGTGGAGAGGGGGTGGAGAGAGAGGGGGTGGAGAGAGGGGTGGAGAGAAAGGGGGTGGAGAGAGGGGGTGGAGAAAGAGGGGGAGAGATGGTCGGGTCAGGAGTCCAGAACTTGTTGTTTACTCTCTGTTGCCTTTCTCCCCCTTCATTGCTTCCATCACCCTCCTCGTCCCTCATCTCCTCTCCTACTTCCCCATCGCACTGCCCTTTCCCAATCTGCCCAGGTCTGAGCCTGGTGGTGGGTCTGGTCCTCTACATCTCCAGCATCAATGATGAGGTGATGAACCGCCCCAGGGAGCCGGAGCTACACTTCCGCTACCGGTATGGATGGTCGTTCGCTTTCGCCGCCTCCTCCTTCCTCCTCAAAGAGGTGCGTCCCTCTGCGGGATGGGTGGGGGGAGAGAAGAGGGAGGGAGGGAGGAGTGGATGGGAAAAGGAGGGGGAAGCAGGGGAGGTGAGCAGGATGGAAAGGGAGAAAGGAGGGGAGAGGGAAGAAGGGAAGAGTAGAAGATGAGAAGGAGAGGGGCGAATGAGAGTAGGGAGAGGAGAAAGAAGGGAGTGGATGTGGAGGAGAGGGAGGGGGCGTGAAGGTGGGGGAGAGGGTGATAGAGAGAATGGTGAGGGAGGGGGAGAGTGTCAACACTGAATCATCACCTCACCCCTTACCCTTACCCTGCATCCTGCCACGGAACAGAGCTCCCTCACCATCGCTCCCACAATTCCCACTTCATCCGCCCCTCACCCCGTACTGAGCTCACTGTATACACACCCTCCATTACTCATACCACAATCTGCTCTTTGTAGTATGCCAGCATGCAGAGCTCTCTCACTGCTCCCACAGTCTGCCCCCTCATTGGCAGAGGCATGCTCCCTCACTGTCTCGACAATGTGCTCCCTCATTGTTCCCACAATGTGCTCCCTCACTGTCTCCACATTGTGCTCCCTCATTGTTCCCACGATATGCTCCCTCACTGGTGGAGGTGTGCTCCCTCATTATTCCCACAATGTGCTCCCTCATTATTCCCACAATATGCTCCCTCACTGTTCCCACAATGCTCCTTCACTGATGGTGGTGTGCTCCCTCATTGTTCCCACAATGTGCTCCCTCACTGTCTCCACATTGTGCTCCCTCATTGTTCCCACAATGTGCTCCCTCACTGATGGTGGTGTTCCTCCTCATGCAGGGCGCTGGAGTGCTTTCGGTCTATCTGTTCATGAAGCGCTACGCAGAAGAGGAGATGTACCGGCCACATCCAGCCCTCTATCGCCCGCGGCTGAGTGACTCGTCCGACCACTCAGCCCAGTTTCTACACCCCCAGCCCTGGCAACGGGCACGCAGTGCATCCGAGATCTCCAGCGACATTTCCATCCAGATGAACGAAAGCTTCCCGCCTGCTGTCACCTGTGATCGTGGGAGGTACTCAACCTCCCCCTGCTGAGCAGACAGAGAACCAGAGGCTCTTGCATAGAGTGAAGTTTGCTCCAGACTGTCCCATCACACACCTCAGGATCAGACAGAGTGAAGCTCCCTCCACACCGTCCCATCACACACTCCCGGGGTCAGACACAGAGTGAATCTCCCTCCACACCGTCCCATCACACACTCCCGGGGTCAGACACAGAGTGAATCTCCCTCCACACCATCCCATCACACACTCCCGGGGTCAGACACAGAGTGAAGCTCCCTCCACACCGTCCCATCACACACTCCCAGGGTCAGACACAGAGTGAATCTCCCTCCACACCGTCCCATCACACACTCCCGGGGTCAGACACAGAGTGAAGCTCCCTCCACACCGTCCCATCACACACTCCCGGGGTCAGACACAGAGTGAATCTCCTTCCACACCGTCCCATCACACACTCCCAGGGTCAGACACAGAGTGAATCTCCTTCCACACCGTCCCATCACACACTCCCGGGGTCAGACACAGAGTGAATCTCCTTCCACACCGTCCCATCACACACTCCCGGGGTCAGACACAGAGTGAATCTCCCTCCACACCGTCCCATCACACACTCCCGGGGTCAGACACAGAGTGAATCTCCCTCCACACCGTCCCATCACACACTCCCGGGGTCAGACACAGAGTGAATCTCCCTCCACACCGTCCCATCACACACTCCCGGGGTCAGACACAGAGTGTATTTCCCTCCACACCGTCCCATCACAAACTCCCGGGGTCAGATACAGAGTGAAACCCCCTCCACACCGTTCCATCACACACTCCCGGGGTCAGATACAGAGTGAAACACCCTCCACACCGTCCCATCACACACTCCCGGGGTCAGACACAGAGTGAATCTCCCTCCACACCATCCCATCACACACTCCCGGGGTCAGACACAGAGTGAATCTCCCTCCACACTGTCCCATCACACACTCCCGAGGTCAGACACAGAGTGAAGTTCCCTCCACACTGACCCATCACACACTCCCAGGGTCAGACAGTGTGAAGTTCTCTCCACACCGTCCCATCACACACTCCCGGGGTCAGACACAGAGTGAAGCTCCCTCCACACTGTCCCATCACACACTCCCGAGGTCAGACACAGAGTGAATCTCCCTCCACACCGTCCCATCACACACTCCCGGGGTCAGACACAGAGTGAATCTCCCTCCACAGCGTCCCATCACAAACTCCCAGGGTCAGACACAGAGTGAATCTCCCTCCACACCATCCCATCGCACACTCCCGGGGTCAGACACAGAGTGAATCTCCCTCCACACCGTCCCATCACACACTCCCGGGGTCAGACACAGAGTGAATCTCCCTCCACACCGTCCCATCACACACTCCCGGGGTCAGACACAGAGTGAATCTCTCTCCACACCGTCCCATCACAAACTCCCAGGGTCAGACTTTCTTTTCCTCACTCCCTCTCTTCCTTTTTTGTGTGTCTCCTTCTCTGCCCTCTCTATCTGTCCTGGCCTCTTAGGTTTTCCTATTTTCTACAGCCATCTCTCACTCTTGCTCCATCTCTGTTTCTCTCTCTTTCTCCCCCTTTTCCTCTCCATGCCCCTCCCACTCCCCTTTCTCCCTCCTGCTCCCCTCCCTCTCCCTCTTCTTTCTCTCTTCCTGTTTCCCTTTCCCCCTCCCACCTCTCTCTATATTTTTCCCCTCTCTCCCTGGATTCTACCGTTCTGTCGGTTTCTCTGGTGTGTGCACATGACCCCATCCATGTCCCCGCCCTCTGCACACTTGCCCGAAGTGGAGAGGCCGAGGAGGAAATCAGCCATGGAGCCCAAGCCTGAGCAAGCCTGTGGTATGGCCAGAGACCCCGGATGTGGGGTGGGGGGGAGGAAGGAGAGGGAGGTGATGTGCAGGGAGGGAGTGTGGGGTCTGAGATCCCCACCCTGTAAGAATGACATGTGTCACAAAGGCTGGTCGTTCTGATGACCCAGAGGAGGGTGGGGGTGGGCCAGAACAGAACCCGCAATGTGGGGTGAGAAAAAAAACTTTGCACGTCCTTTTATACGATCCATGTACATTGTCAACTGTTGTGTGTTTTGTGTACCTGCGCGTCACTGTCCATCGTTCACAATCGATCTGCCCCCAAGGGGGGCGCGAGCTGACAGGGGGTTGGGGGGGATGGTGGGTGGGGCAGGGGTTGGAGCTGGTGGTAGAAATATGCAAGCAAAGAGTGTAAGCCATTTCTGCAACAGGAGAGTCGCCTACAGAGGAGTGTTGGAGCGTGAATGTACGCAGATCCAGACAAATAAAAACACCCAACACTAACTGAAGTTGGTTCCATATCAGTGTGGGCACAGGGGGTCTGGGGGTGGGAGAGGGGTGACAATGGGACAGTCAGCACACACCGGATCAGATGCTGACGAAGCCGACTACACATCGTTCGACACCCTGGGTCAGACGCAGCACGAATGTCCCTCCACATTGTCTCACAGTCCTGGGTCAGAAATAGCGTGAAATTCCCTTCATATCGTCACACACTCCCAGGTCAGACACAGATGAAGCTCCCTCCACATCGTAACACACACTGACAAAGCTCCCTCTGCATCATCACACACCCTGGGTGAGACACTGTCTCATCACACAGTCCAATTACATATTCCCTGGCTCAGACACAGAGTGAAGCTCCCTCCACACCGTCTCATCACACACTCCCGGGGTCAGACACAGTGAATCTCCCTCCACACTGTCCCATCACACACTCCCAGGGTCAGACACAGAGTGAATCTCCCTCCACACTGTCCCATCACACACTCCCGGGGTCAGACACAGAGTGAATCTCCCTCCACACCGCCCCATCACACACTCCCGGGGTCAGACACAGAGTGAATCTCCCTCCACACCGTCCCATCACACACTCCCGGGGTCAGACACAGAGTGAATCTCCCTCCACACCGTCCCATCACACACTCCCGGGGTCAGACACAGAGTGAATCTCCCTCCACACCGTCCCATCACACACTCCCGGGGTCAGACACAGAGTGAATCTCCCTCCACACCGTCCCATCACACACTCCCGGGGTCAGACACAGAGTGAATCTCCCTCCACACCGTCCCATCACAAACTCCCATGGTCAGACACCGAGTGAATCTCCCTCCACACCATCCCATCGCACACTCCCGGGGTCAGACACAGAGTGAATCTCCCTCCACACCGTCCCATCACACACACCCGGGGTCAGACACAGAGTGAATCTCCCTCCACACCGTCCCATCACAAACTCCCAGGGTCAGACACAGAGTGAATCTCCCTCCACACTGTCCCATCACAAACTCCCAGGGTCAGACGCAGAGTGGAGCTGTTCTTTTTGCGCTGGGAGAAATCGGGGGGAAACTGCTTTATGAATGTGGTGAACTACATATATCAGAGTGGTTTGCTCCCAACAGACCCCTGCTGACTGCTCCTGTGGCTCCTCCCACAAACCCCTGTATAAAGGCGAATGAGGCCTGAGGCCGGCCCTCATTCTCCAGGATGTTGGGTTGTTCATTCTTCCAGTCAATAAAAGCCGATAACTCTCTTCTTACGTCTCAGAGTGAGTTATTGATGGTGCATCAATTTTATTGACTGGAAGTTTTTAAGCATGGAAACCGTTTTACGTCCGGAACGATTGGATCTGGACCCCCAGGACCCTGAAGCGGCTCTTGCCTTTGAACACTGGCTTGCATGCTTCCACTCATACTTGGAGGAGGTTCGTGCAACTGACCCTGCTGTTAGGCACAGGATTCTCCTCTCAAGGGTCGCCCCAAAAGTTTATTCCTTCATCAGGGACCTCTCGACCTACGACGGGGCTCTGGCCGCCCTCAAACGACAGTACCTGCGGAATCGTGTGCCGAGTTTCTCCGAGCCCTACAGACACTCGTGCGGACTTGTGAATGCCAAACGCTCACGGCGGAACTCTTGGTACGAGACGCCTTTGTGACGGGACTGAGGTCGGTGATTGTGCGGCAGCGTTTGCTGGAGAATCCCGACCTCACCTTACGCTCGGCGACCGAGACGGCCGAAACGCTCGAGGCTGCTCTGCGCTACGCTGACGCCGTCCAGCCGCGCGATTCCCCGTCGGACTCGTGGACGCCTCAGACCCCGCCCCCGCCGCCGCCGGTTCCCGCGAGCGAATTCGCCAACGCCGCTGCCAGTCGTGATTCCACGAACTCCCCGAACTGCCGGCGTCACCATGCCCTGCCCGTGTGAGCCGTGGGGGCCGCCATCTTGCATGCCCGGACTTGGGCCGCCATCTTGATGCACCATCAATAACTCACGCTGAGACTTAGGAAGCGAGATATCGGCTTTTATTGACTGGAAGAATAAACAACACTACATCCTGGGGAAAATGAGGGAGAGCAGCAGCCCACAGTCGCCTTTATACAGGGGTCTGTGGGAGGAGCCACAGGAGCAGTCAGCAGGGGGTCTGTGGGAGGAGTCACAGGAGCAGTCAGCAGGGGGTCTGTGGGAGGAGTCACAGGAGCAGTCAGCAGGGGGTCTGTGGGAGGAGCCACAGGAGCAGTCAGCAGAGGGTCTGTGGGAGGAGCCACAGGAGCAGTCAGCAGAGGGTCTGTGGGAGGAGTCACAGGAGCAGTCAGCAGGGGGTCTGTGGGAGGAGCCACAGGAGCAGTCAGCAGGGGTCTGTGGGAGGAGCCACAGGAGCAGTCAGCAGAGGGTCAGTGGGAGGGGCCACAGGAGCAGTCAGCAGGGGTCTGTGGGAGGAGCCACAGGAGCAGTCAGCAGGGGTCAGTGGGAGGAGCCACAGGAGCAGTCAGCAGGGGGGGGTCTGTGGGAGGAGCCACAGGAGCAGTCAGTGGGGGTCTGTGGGAGGAGCCACAGGAGCAGTCAGCAGTGGGTCTGTGGGAGGAGCCACAGGAGCAGTCAGCAGTGGGTCTGTGGGAGGAGCCACAGGAGCAGTCAGCAGGGGGTCTGTGGGAGGGGCCACAGGAGCAGTCAGCAGGGGGTCTGTGGGAGGAGCCACAGGAGCAGTCAGCAGGGGTCTGTGGGAGGAGCCACAGGAGGAGTCAGCAGGGTCTGTGGGAGGAGCCACAGGAGCAGTCAGCAGGGTCTGTGGGAGGAGCCACAGGAGCAGTCAGCAGGGGGTCTGTGGGAGGAGCCACAGGAGCAGTCCAGACAGGGGGTCTGTGGGAGGAGCCACAGGAGCAGTCAGCAGGGGGTCTGTGGGAGGAGTCACAGGAGCAGTCAGCAGGGGTCTGTGCGAGGAGCCACAGGAGCAGTCAGCAGGGGGTCTGTGGGAGGAGCCACAGGAGCAGTCAGCGGGGGTCTGTGGGAGGAGTCACAGGAGCTGTCAGCAGGGGGTCTGTGGGAGGAGCCACAGGAGCAGTCAGCGGGGGTCTGTGGGAGGAGCCACAGGAGCTGTCAGCAGGGGGTCTGTGGGAGGAGTGAGAGGAGCAGTCAGCAGGGTCTGTGGGAGGAGCCACAGGAGCTGTCAGCAGGGGTCAGTGGGAGGGGCCACAGGAGCAGTCAGCAGGGGTCTGTGGGAGGAGCCACAGGAACAGTCAGCAGGGGTCAGTGGGAGGAGCCACAGGAGCAGTCAGCAGGGGTCAGTGGGAGGGGCCACAGGAGCAGTCAGCAGGGGTCTGTGGGAGGAGCCACAGGAACAGTCAGCAGGGGTCAGTGGGAGGAGCCACAGGAGCAGTCAGCAGGGTCTGTGGGAGGAGCCACAGGAGCTGTCAGCGGGGGTCTGTGGGAGGAGCCACAGGAGCAGTCAGCAGGGGGTCTGTGGGAGGAGCCACAGGAGCTGTCAGCAGGGGGTCTGTGGGAGGAGCCACAGGAGCAGTCAGCAGGGGGTCTGTGGGAGGAGCCACAGGAGCAGTCAGCAGGGGGTCTGTGGGAGGAGCCACAGGAGCAGTCAGCAGGGGGTCTGTGGGAGGAGCCACAGGAGCTGTCAGCAGGGGGTCTGTGGGAGGAGCCACAGGAGCAGTCAGCAGGGGGTCTGTGGGAGGAGCCACAGGAGCAGTCAGCAGGGGGTCTGTGGGAGGAGCCACAGGAGCTGTCAGCAGGGTCTGTGGGAGGAGCCACAGGAGCAGTCAGCAGGGGGTCAGTGGGAGGAGCCACAGGGCAGTCAGCAGGGGGTCTGTGGGAGGAGCCACAGGAGCAGTCAGCAGGGTCTGTGGGAGGAGCCACAGGAACAGTCAGCAGGGGTCTGTGGGAGGGGCCACAGGAGCAGTCAGCAGGGTCTGTGGGAGGAGCCACAGGAGCAGTCAGCAGGGTCTGTGGGAGGAGCCACAGGAACAGTCAGCAGGGGTCTGTGGGAGGGGCCACAGGAGCTGTCAGCAGGGGGTCTGTGGGAGGAGCCACAGGAGCAGTCAGCGGGGGGGGGGGGTCTGTGGGAGGAGCCACAGGAGCAGTCAGCAGGGGTCTGTGGGAGGAGCCACAGGAGCAGTCAGCGGGGGGGGGGGGTTCTGTGGGAGGAGTCACAGGAGGAGTCAGCAGGGGGTCTGTGGGAGGAGCCACAGGAGCTGTCAGCAGGGGTCTGTGGGAGGGGCCACAGGAGCAGTCAGCAGGGTCTGTGGGAGGAGCCACAGGAGCAGTCAGCAGGGTCTGTGGGAGGGGCCACAGGAGCAGTCAGCAGTGGGTCTGTGGGAGGAGCCACAGGAACAGTCAGCAGGGGGTCTGTGGGAGGAGTCACAGGAGCAGTCAGACAGGTATATCTAGTTCACCACATTCACCCCCCCCCTTTGTTTTAAAAGAGTCCCCAAGTATATTTACAGGTTAAGTCTATCAGGTGGTCGAATCGTTCGCTGCGATCTACGTAGCTTCGGCTGCAATTGCACAGGTGCCGGAGGTGGTGATGGCACAGGTGCCGGAGGTGGTGTTTGCACCGGAGACGGAGAGCGGGTTGGTTCTGTCCCAACTGGAGGTGTCAGGGATCCCTCGCGTGTGTGCGAGGTCCCCGGAATAGACGCGTACGAGATGCCCGGTACATGAGCGTCGTGAGGAGTCTGTGTGGGGCACGGTGTGTGCGGTGTCACCTCGGGTACAGGGTTCATAGTTACCGTGGAATGTTCGGGGTAGTGGTCTGCTGCTCCGGCGGGCGCCAGGTCGCGGACAGAGACCGTGTCCTCCCGCCCATCAGGCAAGACCACGTAGGCATACTGGGGGTTAGCATGCAGGAGGTGAACCCTCTCGACCAGCGGGGAGTACTTATTACTCCTCGCATGTTTATGTAGCAGCACTGGCCCCGGGGACGTCAGCCAAACTGGTAGGGTGGTCCCAGTGACAGACTTCCTGGGAAAAGAGAATAGGCGTTCGTGAGGGGTGGCATTAGTGGACGTACACAACAGGGAGCGGATAGAGTGGAGTGCCTCAGGGAGGACCTCCTGCCATCGGGAGACCGGCAACCCTTTTGACTTAAGGGCTAAAAGTGTGGCCTTCCACACTGTGGCATTCTCCCTCTCCACCTGGCCATTCCCCCGGGGATTATAACTCGTGGTGCGGCGCAACTCGTCACTCATAAAGGAGGACCCTCTATCACTGTGGACATAGCAGGGATATCCAAACAGAGTGAAGAGCTGGCGCAGGGCTTTTATGACGGACGTGGTAGTAGTGTCGGGGCAGGGCAAAGGGGAATCGCGAGTACTCGTCAATAATACTGAGAAAATAGACATTGCGGTCGGTGGAGGGAAGGGGGCCCTTAAAGTCAACACTCAGTCGCTCAAAAGGGCGGGTGGCCTTGACAAGCTGCGCAGTGTCAGGACAGTAGAAGTGCGGTTTACACTCAGCACAGATCTGGCAGTCCCTGGTCATCGTCCTGATGTCCTCCAGGGAGTACGGCAGGTTCCGGGCTTTAATGAAATGGTAAAATCGGGTGACCCCCGGATGGCAAAGATGGGCATGAAGGGCATACAGCTGGTCGAGCTGTGCTCTAGCACACGTTCCCCAGGATAGGGCATCAGAGGGCTCATTGAGTCTGCCAGGCCGGTACAGGATATCATAGTTGTAGGTGGAGAGTTCTATTCTCCACCGCAAAATTTTATCATTTTTGATTTTGCCCCGCTGTTGGTTGCTGAACATGAACGCAACCGAGCGCTGGTCGGTCAGCAAGGTGAACCTTTTGCCGGCAGTGCATAATAGCTTCCACTATGGCCTGGGCTTCTTTCTCCACCGCGGAGTGCCGAAGTTCAGAGCCTTGAAGGGTACGAGAAAAAAACGCCACTGGTCTGCCTTCCTGATTGAGGGTAGCAGCCAGCGCGAAGTCAGAGGTGTCACTCTCTACTTGGAAGGGAATGGTCTCGTCCACCGCATGCATCGTTGCTTTGGCAATGTCCCCTTTAATGCAGCTGAAGGCCGCGCGGGCCTCGGCAGAGAGGGGAAAAGTGGTAGACCTGACCAGGGGGCGGGCCTTGTCTGCGTAATGGGGAACCCATTGGGCCTAATAGGAAAAAAAACCCAGGCACCGCCGGAGGGCCTTGAGAGTGGTGGGAAGAGGGAGTTCTAACAGGGGGCGCATACGGTCGGGGTCAGGGCCAATGACCCCGTTCTCCACGACATACCCAAGGATAGCGAGTCGTGTGGTTCTGAACACACACTTGTCCTTGTTATAAGTGAGGTTCAAAGCTTCAGCCACTTGGAAAAATTGTTGGAGGTTGGCGTCGTGATCCGACCAGTCGCGACCACAGATGGTGATGTTATCTAGATAGGGAAATGTGGCCTTCAGTTTGTACTGGTCCACCATCCGGTCCATCTCCCTTTGGAAGACTGAGACACCATTGGTGACACCAAATGGGACGCGCAGGAAGTGATAGAGCCTGCCACCCGCCTCGAAGGCGGTGTAGGAGCGGTCCTCTGGGCAGATGGGGAGCTGGTGATAAGTGGATTTCAGATCTATTGTCGAGTACACCTTGTACTGAGCTATCTGGTTGACCATATCCACGATGCGGGGTAGGGGGTACACGTCAAGCTGCGTGAATCTATTGATGGTCTGGCTATAGTCCACAACCATCCTATTTTTCTGCCCAGTCCGAACAACAACCACCTGGGACCGCCATGGGCTTGTGCTCGGCTCAATGATCCCCACCCTGAGCAGCCGCTGCACCTCCGACTGAATGAAGGCCCTGTCCCCTGCGCTGTACCTCCTGCTTTTAGTCACCACCGGTTTACAGTCGGGGGTCAGGTTGGTGAACAGCGATGGGGGAGGGATCTTGAGGGTGGAGAGGCTGCAAGTAGTGTCAGTAGCACAGCTATCGGCATGGTGCTGGGCGGGATGTGTGGTTCGGTGTGTATGTGCGTGTGGTAACGGAGTATATGGCGAAGTCCCACCAAACTGAGGATTCCTGACAGTGAGCGGTGGGAGGGGCCCGTCATATGCCATAGTCACACTTTTGAGATGGCTCTGGAAGTCCAGCCCCAATAGCACAGGTGCGCACAGTCGAGGCATGACCAGGAACGCAAAGTTCCGATATTCTGTGCCCTGCACCACCAATGTTGCTACACAACCCACCCGGATGTCTGTGGAATGCGACCCAGAAGCCAAGGTGATCTTCTGACGTGCCGGCCGTGTCACGAGTCCACAGCGTTTCACTGTGGCCGGGTGAATAAAACTCTCAGTGCTGCCCGTGTCAAACAGGCAGCTAGTCCTGTGCCCCTCCACCAGGATGTCCATCATCGACCTTGTGAGCTGGTGCAGAGCGCTTTGATCGAGGGTCACGGTAGCCAGCGTTGAACGGGACGAGTCGGGGGCGGGGCCTGGTGACGCCGGCAAAGATGGCCGCTCACATCCGGGCATGCAAGATGGCGGCTCCCAGGTCGCACACAGGTGGGTAGGGGCGGGGCATGGTGACGCCGCAAAGATGGTTGTCCACATCCGGGCATGCAAGATGGCGGCTCCCAGGTCGCACACGGGTAGGTAGGGGCGGGGCATGGTGACGCCGCAAAGATGGTTGTCCACATCCGGTCATGCAAAATGGCGGCCCCCAGGTCTCAGACGCAGCGCTGCTCGACCCCGGGCGCGGTTTAGATTTACAGACCTTGGCGAAATGGCCCTTCTTCCCGCAGCTGGAACAAGTCGCTTCGCGAGCCAGGCAGCTGTTTCTGGAATGTTTCCGAAGCCCACAAAAGTAACAAAGTTTTATGCCTGGCGAGTGCGATGAGTTCGTGATACCGCGACTGGCAGCGGCGTTGGCGAATTCGCCCGCAGGAACCGGCGGCGGGGAATCGCGCGGCTGGACTGCCTCAGCGTACAGCTGTGCAGCCTCCAACGTATCAGCCGTCTCTATCGCTGAGCGTAAGGTCAGATCAGCTTTTTCCAGCAGCCGCTGGCGCAAATACACTGACTTGACTCCGGTCACAAAGGCGTCTCGGACCAAGAGTTCCGCATGCTGTTCCGCTGTGAGCGTTTTGCAGTCACAAGTCCACACAAGTGCCTGTAGAGCTCGGAGAAATTCAGCAGTCGACTCCGTAGGCCGCTGTTTCCTGGTAGCCAAGCGATGCCGGGCATAAACTGCGTTCACCGGCCGCAGGTACTGTCTTTTGAGGGCGGCAAGCGCCCCCTCGTAGGTGGAGAGGTCCCTGATGAATGAATAAACTTTTGGGGCGACCCTCGAGAGGAGAAGTCTGTGCCTAACAGCTGGGTCGGTGGCACGAACCTCCTCCAAGTATGAGTGGAAGCATACAAGCCAGTGTTCAAAGGCAAGAGGCGTCAGGGTCCTGGGGGTCCAAATCTAAACGTTCTGGGCGTAAAAAGGTTTCCATGTTTTAACTTCCAGTCAATAAAATTGATGGACCATCAATAACTCACGCTGAGACTTAGGAAGTGAGATATCGGCTTTTATTGACTGGAAGAATAAACAACACTACATCCTGGGGAAAATGAGGGAGAGCAGCAGCCCACAGTCGCCTTTATACAGGGGTCTGTGGGAGGAGCCATAGGAGCAGTCAGACAGGTATATCTAGTTCACCACACATCTTTGCCGGCGTCACTGAGCCCCGCCCCCGACTCCCCGGTGTTTACCGGGCACCAAGACGGCAGTTCTACTCTGGCCACCGTAACTCTCGACCAAAGCGCTCCACACCAGCTTGCAAGGTCAATGATGGACATCCTGGTGGAGGGTAACAGGACTAGCTGCCTGTTTGACACGGGCAGCACTGAGAGTTTTATTCACCCGGACACGGTGCAACGCTGTGGACTCATGACACGGCCGGTACATCACAGGATCACCTTGGCTTCTAGGTCACATTCCACAGACATCTGGGGGGGTTGTGTAGCGACATTGGTGGTGCAGGGCACAGAATATTGGGACTTTGCACTACTGGTCATGCCTCGACTGTGCGCACCTGTGCTATTGGGGCTGGACTTCCAGAGCCATCTCGAAAGTGTGACTATGGCATATGACGGGCCCCTCCCACCGCTCACTGTCAGGAATCCTCCGTTTAGTGGGACTTCGCCATATACCCCGTTACTGCACACACATACACACCGAACCACACGTCCTGCCCAACACCATGCCGATAGCAGTGCTACTGACACTACTTGCAGTCTCTCAACCCTCAAGATCCCTCCCCCATCGCTGTTCGCCAACCTGACCCCCGACTGTAAACCGGTGGCAACTAAAAGCAGGAAGTACAGCGCGGGGGACAGGGCCTTCATTCAGTCGGAGGTGCAGCGGCTGCTCAGGGTGGGGATCATCGAGCCAAGAACAAGCCCTTGGCGGTCCCAGGTGGTTGTTGTTCGGACTGGGCAGAAAAGTAGGATGGTTGTGGACTATAGTCAAACCATCAATAGGTTCACGCAGCTTGACGCGTACCCTCTACCCCGCATTGTGGATATGGTCAACCAGATAGCTCAGTACAAGGTGTACTCGACAATAGATCTGAAATCCGCTTATCACCTGCTCCCCATCCGCCCAGAGGACCGCCCCTACACCGACTTCGAGGCAGGCGGCAGGCTCTATCACTTCCTGCGCGTCCTATTTGGTGTCACCAATGGTGTCTCGGTCTTCCAAAGGGAAATGGACCGGATGGTGGACCAGTACAAACTGAAGGCCACATTTCCCTATCTGGATAACATCACCATCTGTGGTCGCGACTGGTTGGATCACGACGCTAACCTCCAACGATTTTTCCAAGTGGCCAAAGCTCTTAACCTTACCTATAACAGGGACAAGTGTGTGTTTGGAACCACCCGACTTGCTATCCTTGGGTATGTCGTGGAGAACAGGGTCATTGGCCCTGACCCCGACCGTATGCACCCCCTGTTAGAACTCCCTCTTCCCACCACTCTCAAAGCCCTCAGACGGTGCCTGGGCTTCTTTTCCTATTACGCCCAATGGGTCCCTCATTACACAGACAAGGCCCGCCCCCTGGTCAAGTCTACCACTTTTCCCCTCTCTGCTGAGGCCTGCGCGGCTTTCAGCTGCATTAAAGGGGACATTGCCAAAGCAACGATGCATGCGGTGGACGAGACCATTCCCTTCCAAGTAGAGAGTGATGCCTCCGATTTCGCGCTTGCCGCTACCCTCAATCAGGCAGGCAGGCCAGTGGCATTCTTTACTCGTACCCTTCAAGGCTCTGAACTTCGGCACTCCGCAGTGGAGAAAGAAGCCCAGGCCATAGTGGAAGCTGTTCGGCACTGGAGGCACTATCTCGCCGGCAAAAGGTTCACCTTGCTGACCGACCAGCGCTCGGTTGCGTTCATGTTCAGCAACCAACAGCGGGGCAAAATCAAAAATGATAAACTTTTGCGGTGGAGAATGGAACTCTCCACCTACAACTATGATATCCTGTACCGGCCTGGCAGACTCAATGAGCCCCCTGATGCCCTATCCCGGGGAACGTGTGCTAGCGCACAGCTCGACCAGCTGTATGCCCTTCATGCACATCTTTGCCATCCGGGGGTTACCCGTTTTTACCATTTTGTTAAAGCCCGGAACCTGCCGTACTCCCTGGAGGACATCAGGACGATGACCAGGGACTGCCAAATCTGCGCTGAGTGCAAACCGCACTTCTACCGTCCTGACACGGTGCAACTTGTCAAGGCCACCCGCCCATTTGAGCGACTGAGTGTTGACTTTAAGGGCCCCCTTCCCTCCACCGACCACAATGTCTATTTTCTCAGTATTATTGACGAGTACTCGCGGTTCCCCTTTGCCATTCCCTGCCCCGACACCTCTACCGCGTCCGTCATAAAAGCCCTGCGCCAGCTCTTCACTCTGTTCGGATATCCCTGCTATATCCACAGTGATAGAGGGTCCTCCTTTATGAGTGACGAGCTGCACCGGTACCTGCTAGCTAGGGGCATTGCTACTAGTCGGACCACGAGTTACAATCCCCGGGGGAATGGACAGGTGGAGAGGGAGAATGCCACAGAGTGGAAGGCCACACTTTTAGCCCTTAAATCAGAAGGGTTGCCGGTCTCCCGATGGCAGGAGGTCCTCCCTGAGGCACTCGACTCTATCTGCTCCCTGTTGTGTACGTCCACCAATGCCACCCCTCACGAACGCCTATTCTCTTTTCCCAGGAAGTCTGTCACTGGGACCACCCTACCAGTTTGGCTGACGTCCCCGGGGCCAGTGCTGCTCCGAAAACATGTGAGGAGTAATAAATACTCCCCGCTGGTCGAGAGGGTTCACCTTCTGCATGCTAACCCCTAGTATGCCTATGTGGTCTTGCCTGATGGGTGGGAGGACACGGTCTCTGTCCGCGACCTGGCGCCCGCAGGAGCAGCAGACCACTACCCTGAACACTCCACGGTAACTATGAACCCTGTACCCGAGGTGACACCGCGCACACCGTGCCCAGCACAGACTCCTCACGACACTCATGTACCAGACACCTCGTACGCGTATAGATAGATAGATACTTTATTCATCCCCATGGGGAAATTCAACTTTTTTTCCAATGTCCCATACACTTGTTGTAGCAAAACTAATTACATACAATACTTAACTCAATAAAAAATATGATATGCATCTAAATCCGGACGCCTCGCACACACGTGAGGGATCACTGCCACCTCCAGTTAGGCCAGAACCAGCACAACCTCCGTCCCCTGAGCTATCACCACCTCCGGCATCTATGCAATCACCACCTCCGGCATCTATGCAATCACCACCTCCGGCATCTGTGCAATCACAGCCGGAACTACGCAGATCACAGCGACAGATTCGACCACCTGCTAGACTTAACCTGTAAATATACTTGTAAGAAACTTCGACACCTGGGGACTCTTTTCCAACAAAGGGGGGGGGGGGGTGAATGTGGTGAACTACATATATCAGAGTGGTTTGCTCCCAACAGACCCCTGCTGACTGCTCCTGTGGCTCCTCCCACAAACCCCTGTATAAAGGCGAATGAGGCCTGAGGCCGGCCCTCATTCTCCAGGATGTTGGGTTGTTCATTCTTCCAGTCAATAAAAGCCGATAACTCTCTTCTTACGTCTCAGAGTGAGTTATTGATGGTGCATCAATGAAGGTCTTGAATTACTTGGAAATTGGTTTGGAACGTCTCTAGAACATCTAAGTGAGCTGCCGGTTTAGAGTGGAAGCTTCGTTTGGAGTTTTTCTGCCAGTTTGGACGGGGTTCGTTGACGGCTTCGAACTGCGTAGCACCCAGCTGTGGCCGCCGGCAACTCGCCGGGAAGCCAGGTCGCTCTAAAAACCGGAGACAAACGACGTTGTTTCTCCCCACTGACATCGGGACAACCTCTTTCCATCTCTATCGTCGGGATTCTCGTTCGGTGTAGGAGCCAAAACATCGTTTGAGCCGTCTCGACCTCTCACGGCCTGGAAGTTCTGCAGGACTAACGGAGCCTTTCCCGGCGTTGGAATTTCTGGCACTGAGCCAGCAAGGTACTGTCGAGTACAAACTTTTCCCGCCAGTTACTCAACTCGCTCCAGGACTTTATAACCAGCACCACCGTATCATTCTCGATTCGGACACATAAGTAACATGCCGGACCAGTCTACAGGGAGTCGCAGGCCTTCGGGGAGTTATGCAAAGGCGGCTTCCTCTCCAGCCTCGGACAACGCCCTGTTTCGGTCGGTGAAAGTTGAACGCGGGGTGCAATGTATTTTGCGAACTGGAACTACCCTGGAAAAGTGCGGGGAGGCTATGGAGGACTTGTTGGGGAGAGATGGTGTTTTAGCCGCTGAGAAAGAGTTCTTTCAACTAATTCCACGGAAGATATCTCTTGCGGAATACTTTGGGACACCTTTAAAGCGTATATACGTGGACAGATTATCTCTTACTCTGTTGGTCTGAGAAAACGCATTAAGAAGGAAACTCTTTTATTGGTTGATAAAATTAAAGAGATTGACAAGAAATATTCGACTACTCCTAGTAGGGAGCTTTACAAACAAAGGGTTGAACTTCAAATGGAACATAGTTTATTACTTACATCTCCGATTGAAAATCAATTAATGAAAACCAGATCTGATTTCTATATACATAGTGATAAATCGGGAAAACTGTTAGCTAGTCAGCTGAAGAATGTTTGGGTTAAACGTCAAATCACTAAGGTTCATCAGCAGAATGGGGATTTGACAGTTAACCATGATGAGATAAATAAGTCTTTTCAAGACTTTTATACCTCCCTGTATCAATCTGAATTCCCTCAGGATCATGTGTGATTTTCTTGGGAAATTGAATTTTCCAAAATTATCATCCGATGATCTTTCAGTATTAGATACTCCGTTTACGGATGCGGAAATTAAAGGGGTTATTTCCTCAATGAATTCTGGGAAAGCACCAGGTCCAGATGGGTATACAGCAGAATTTTTTAAATGTTTTTCTGCTACTCTCTCTCCCTGGCTATGCAAGGTTTTTGAAGAAGCAATTAGATTGGGGAATTTGCCACAATCTTTTTATAGAGCTTCCATTTCCTTAATACTGAAGAAAGATAAAGACCCTACTGACTGTGCATCTTATAGACCAATATCTTTATTGAATGTGGATTCTAAGATCTTTTCCAAGTTACTGGCTTCCAGGCTGGAGAAGGTATTACCCCAAATTATTTCAGAAGATCAAACCGGTTTTATTAAAAATCGCTATTCTTTTTTCAATGTTAGGAGATTACTGAATATTGTTTATACTCCTTCACATAACACTTCAGAATGTGTTATTTCATTAGATGCAGAGAAAGCATTTGATAGAGTTGAATGGCCTTACTTATTTTATGTGCTGGAGAAGTTTAATTTCAGTCCGACCTTTATTTCTTGGATTAAACTGATTTATCAAACTCCAGTAGCCTCGGTGTTTACTAATAATCAAAGATCTCCATTTTTTCGTTTATTTCGGGGCACTAGACAAGGTTGTCCTCTTAGCCCATTACTATTTAACATTGCTTTAGAACCTTTGGCAATTGCCATCAGAGAATCACAGGATATTTTGGGTATTAATCGTGGAACAGATATCCATAAGGTATCTTTGTATGCAGATGATTTATTATTATTCATCTCTAACCCTGAGAAATCTATTCCAGCAGTCTTATCATTGTTGGCTCAATTTAGTGAGTTTTCTGGGTATAAGTTAAATCTTAATAAGAGTGAATTGTTTCCTTTGAATAGACAAGTCCCAAGCTATGGTATTTTACCTTTTAAATTAGTTAATGACTCTTTTACTTACTTAGGGATTAAAATCACAAAAAACCATAAAGAATTATTTAGGTTTAATTTTCTACCCTTAATTGATCAGATTAAAGGCTTGTTTACTAAGTGGTCACCATTATCTTTATCTCTGATAGGTAGGATTAATGCTATTAAGATGGTTATTTTACCTAAATTTTTATATATTTTTCAAGCGGTACCAATTTTTATTCCGAAATCCTTTTTTACTAATGTTGATTCAAAAATTTCCTCATATATATGGCAGAATAAAAATCCCAGATTAGGTAAAACATACTTACAGAAGACAAAGAAGGAAGGTGGGTTGGCATTACCCAATTTCAGATTTTATTATTGGGCAGTTAATATTAGATATTTGTTATGTTGGTTGAAAGAATGGGATGGTCCTTTTGGCCCTCATTGGGTGAGTTTGGAAACTAAATCGATACCAGGTTATGCTCTGGGTTCTATTTTAGGGACATCTCTCCCTTTTGCTCTTTCTAAATTGCCGAAACGAATTGACAACCCGATAGTTAAATATACCTTACGTATATGGTTTCAATTTCGGAAATTTTTTGGGTTGACTCAATTCGTTTTAAATAGTCCTATTGTATCTAATTGTTTTTTCCACCCCTCAATTATAGATCAAGCTTTTTTGGCTTGGAAAGCTAAGGGTTTATTAAGATTTTCCGATTTATTTTCGGACAACTGTTTTATGTCTTTTGAGCAATTATCTAATAAATATAATTTGCCTAGATTTCATTTTTTTAGATACTTACAGGTTAGGCATTTTTTAAGTATGGTACTTCCTACGTTTCCAAATTTTGTGTCTTCAGATATTTTGGAGAGTTTGTTTGAATTAAACCCTTCTCAAAAAGGGATTATATCAAAACTTTATAATATAATTATGAAGATACCTTCAGTGCCCTTTGATAAGACCAAAAATGATTGGGAAGGAGAGCTCAATCTTATTATTCCTATTGAGAATTGGGACAGAATTCTTCAATTAGTTAATACATCATCTATATGTGCCAAACATTCATTAATACAATTCAAGGTTGTACATAGGGCCCATATGTCCAAGGATAAATTAGCTCATTTTTATTCTTATATAAACCCTATTTGTGACAGATGTCAATTAGAAATCGCGTCTTTAACTCATATGTTTTGGTCATGTCCGCTTTTGAAAAAATATTGGAAAGATATTTTTGATATTATCTCTGCGGTACTGAACATCGATTTACAACCCCATCCTATTACCGCAATTTTTGGTTTACCGATGATGGACTCACTCCATTTATCTCCTTCCGCCTGTCGAATGATTGCTTTTCTCACTTTGATGGCTAGAAGATCTATTTTGTTGAATTGGAAGGAAATTAATCCTCCCACGGTGTTTCATTGGCTTTCTCAAACTATGTTATGTCTAAATTTAGAAAAAATTAGAAGTGCTGTATTTGATACTTCTATTAAATTTGAAAAGATATGGAGACCATTTATTCAATATTTTCATATGATGTAATATGGCCCTGTGCCAAGCTTATTGGTTTTTTCAGCTTTAATCGTATTTATGTTGAGAGGATCGGAGTTGACGACATTGATGTTTATGTATTCTTGTGAGATATTATAAACAGCCCTTTTTTTCTCTTTTTTTTAGTTTTTTTTCTTTTTTTGCTTCCTTTTTTTTCCTTAGATACTAGATTAGTAGGTTAGTCAACTTTGCATATTTTTTTTTCTTTTTTTATATTATATATTATGAAATATCTAGATTTACCTTGTTCATATATATACTATATGGTTCATGTTTCGGGAAAACTTACTTATACTGTATTCATTGCTTATGTATTCCTTCATGTGTAATGGGAATTTGTATGTTTGTAATCCCTTTATTAATATATTAATTGTATTTTGTTCATAATTAATACTAGTTATTAGTTATTAGTTATTAATTATTAATACTAATAAAAAGATTGAAAAAGAAAAAGAGAAAGAGTTCGGGAAGGCGGTGTTTTACCTGAGGAATGATGAGTTGGTGCATCGGGCCCTCAGTAGAGGGATCACGGTGGAGAACATCTTTTTACAGATGGAGCTAGTGACGGCTCCCACACAACGCATCGTCCTCGGCCACGTACAGCCTTTCATCCCCAACGAGGACCTGCTTCCCGCACTAGCCCGTTTGGGGCAAGTACGGTCAGAAATAACTGCCATCAGGCACAAGTTCAGGAGGCGCACCCTCCGTACCATAATCTCTTTCCGGCGACAGGTATTCATGAAACTGGAAAGGGAGGACGAAGTTGAGGGCCGGTTTACTGTCCGGCACGAGGGGGTAGATTATCAGGTGTATTGGAGCTCTGAGCGCCCACGGTGCCATGCGTGCGGGGAGGTGGGGCACTTTCGGAGGGACTGTCCTAGCACCCGAAAACCCAGGGAGTCCACTTCGGGAACCAGTGCCCCAGCTAACTCTGCCCCTGATCCCATTCCTGCTCCTACACCTGTGCCGGCCCCTGCTCCTGCCCCTGACCCTGTCTCTAACCCTGTCCCTGTTCCTACGTCTGTTCCAGTCTCTGCTCCTGCCCCTGTGGTTCAAGCGGGTGATCCTGGGGCTACGTGCGGGGAGGTTCAGGCGAGGGGCGGGGTGGAGTCTGTGCGGGGCAAGAAAGCGAGGAAGAAGTCGAAACACATGAAGAAGTCGGCCCCCGAGACCGCAGAGCTCACGCCCATTTGCCCTGAGGTGGAGAGGGAGGCTCGGGGAAGCGTACGGTTGGACGGGGCGATAGAAGCGGAGAGTACCGCTCCATCGGTGAATTCCGCACCTGTGTGCTCCTCCGGCTTGAAGAGGAGATGGGATTGTTCCCCCAAGAGGGCAGAGAATGCAGATGAGGGGGACTCCCAGAAAGGGGTGGGGATCCGGGTGGAAGTTGAGTCTAACCTTGAATCCCCAGATGTAGCCACCAGTCCTGTGGTGGGAGGTGTGGTTGTACATGAAGCTAGTGCTGGGCCTGTTTGCACAACTAAAACAGACCTGGAGCCCTCCACCCAGGACTTAGCAGTAAGCGCCTCCCTGGAGGGAAATGTATTAAGCAGTACAAGTGGAGAGGAGACCAGGCTCTCTCACAGTCAGCATCAGGCTGCCGGTGAATCCCTTGGACCAGAGCTGCTGGGGTCCCCTTCATGCCTGTCTCCTGGGGAGGGTGATATAACCTGCATGCCGACCCCATCAACTAATGGCCTGCAGGGAGTCCCTGGGGATTTTCCCTCCATCGTCGCAACTGTGGGTAAGACTGATGCGACGGTGGAGCGGGAAGATATAAGGGAGGTACCCGCTGTGCAGTGTGGGTTACAGGGGCAGTCACCTTATACAACACATGAGGAGGAAGATGGGGGATCTGTCTGCAGTGAGGGGTTGGAGGGAGATTCTTTTGATAGCGAGACAATGGACATACTCACCCCTCCTGAAAAGTCCCCATTGATACCTGTGGAGGAGATCAGAGAGTTCATTCACTCCTATGTGGGTACAAAGCATCGGCCTAAACTAGCCTCGCTTCGCTGGCCTAGCATGCCGAGGCTGGTGAAGTCCCTGCGAGTCATCCTCAGACGGAAGGGGCAGGGGAAAGGGAAGGGGAGGAAGAATGCTGTGTCAGGGAATGACAGACGGCAGCTGAAATCCTTCCTGGATGACCTGGTGAGGGACATCAAGGTGAGAAACAGCCTCGCTCCTTCGGGAGATGGTGGGTCACAGGGTAGTGATGGTAGCAGTCGGAGCCGGAAGGCAAAGTATATTCTTGGTTTTCTTCGGGATTGTGTGGCTGAGGGCGCCACCGCTCTCAACGGGAAGGGTACCGGTGCTGAGGCCTAGTGTGCTCCCGATATGAAACTTACCATAGCTAGTCTTAATGTAAATGGTAGCAGGGGCTCTCTCCGCAGATATAACAATCTCTCAGTCCTCAGAGAGGGAGATACGCGGTGAGTTTCCTGCAGGAAACCCATACCACCCCGGGGGACGAGTCCGCTTGGCTCCTGGAGTAGCAGGGCGGGGTCTACATGAGTCACCTTAGCTCCAACTCTAGCGGGGTGGCGATCCTGTTGGCCCCAACCTTTCGGCCAGAAATCGTAGGAGTCCAAGATGTTGTGCCCGGCCGTCTGCTCCACCTGGCTGTGCGCCTCGATGGAGTACCGCTGCATTTTATCAACGTGTATGCTCCGAGGCGCGGGGTGATGCAGACGCGCCTTTTCTGTCAGCTGTCCACCTTGCTGAGTTCCATCGATCCTGGGGACTGCGTCATCCTCGGGGGAGACTTCAACTGTACCCTCGAGGTGGAGGACCACTCGGGCCTCCAACGCGACCCAGCATCGGCGAAAAGGTTAAAGTCGGCTCCTTTGACTTGGTGGACAGCTGGCGGAATCTTCACCCCGACTCTAGCGCCTTCTCCAGAAGATCTAGAGAGGGGGGTTCCCGGATAGACCGCCTGTATATCTCTCGGGCTTATGTCTCCCGCGTGTCGGCGTCCTCCATGCGGCCGGTGTCGTGCTCGGATCATCACCTTGTGTGGATGGAATTTACTCCTCTGCACCCTCGGGTGGGATCCGGGCATTGGCATTTTAACAACCGGCTGCTGGAGGAGAGCCGATTCCGGGATTCATTCCGAGCGTTCTGGGCCACCTGGAGAGAGAGACGGAGAGAGTTCTGCTCCCTACGGCTGTGGTGGGATGTGGGCAAGGCCCACATCCGGTTTTTGTGTCGGGAGTACACTAGGGGGTCGACAAAGAGGCGGGGCTCTGAGATTGAGTGGCTTGAGAGAGCATTGCTTGACCTAGAGTCCCGTCTTGGTCCGACCGGTGGAGACCATCAAATGTGGCAGGAATACCAGGAGAAGAAGGACGCACTCAGGCATCTGCAGCTTCAGCAGTCCCGAGGTGCATATGTGAGGTCGCGGATCCAAATGCTGCAAGATTTGGACCGCGGCTCACCCTTCTTCTACTCGTTGGAGAAGTGGCGGGGAGTTCAAAAGCAGCTGGTGGAGCTACTGGCTGCTGATGGCTCCTCCATCACGGATCCTGACGAAATTATCAAAGAAGTCCGCACTTTCTATCGGTCCTTATTCTCACCAGATCCGTCAAATGCAGGGGCGTGCAGTGAGGTCTGGGAAGATTTAGCAAAGGTCAGCCCAGAAGACGCAGCGCGTCTGGACGCTCCCCTGACTCGGGAGGAGCTGTCTACTGCCCTTCGGCAGCTCCGGAGGGGTAAATCCCCTGGCTTAGATGGTCTGAGCGTGGAGTTCTATCAGGCTTTTTGGGATGTCCTGGGGGTCGATTACAGCCTTGTTCTAGGGGAGAGCCTAGCCACCGGGGAAATGCCCCTCTCATGGCGGAGAGCTGTTGTGGTCCTGCTGCCCAAGAAGGGAGACCTTCGCCTGCTAAAGAACTGGCGCTCGGTCTCCCTCTTGTGCGCGGACTACAAGATCTTCGCCCGGGCAATGGCCAACCGTCTTGGTTCAGTACTGAGACAGGTGATTCACCCTGACCAATCTTACACGGTCCCGGGCCGCTCCATCCAGGACAATGTCCACCTAGTACGGGACCTGATCCACCTGCAGCAGGAGACTGGGTCCCGGGCAGCGTTTCTCTCTCTTGACCAGGAGAAGGCGTTTGACCGGGTAGACCACAGTTTCCTGGTGGGCACTCTGCAGGCCTTTGGACTCGGACCACATTTTGTGGCCCGAGTTCGGCTCCTATACTCTGCCGCGGAGTGCCTTGTTAAGGTCAATGGATCACTGTTAGCGCCCATTCCCTTCAGGAGAGGAGTACGTCAGGGATGCCCCATGTCCGGTCAATTGTACACGATCTGTGTCGAGCCATTCCTAAGCCTCCTACGGCGAAGGCTGACGGGTCTGGTTCTGCGTGAACCGGACATGGAGGTCGTCCTGTCGGCCTACGCCGATGATGTACTCCTCATGATGACAGATCCCAGTGACCTGCGGAGGATGCGCGAGTGCCAAGAAGTTTTCTCGGCAGCATCCTCCGCTAGGATCAACTGGGCGAAATGTTCCGGACTCTTAGTGGGTCAGTGGCAGGTGGACTCCCTGCCGGAGGAGATGAGAGCTTTTGAGTGGAGCACTAGACGTCTCCTCTATCTGGGAGTCTACCTGAGTCCTTCTGGGGAGACCTGGCTGGCGAACTGCCAGGACCTGGAGACGAAAGTCATGGCCCGGCTGGGGCGATGGTCAGGCCTTCTCAGGGTGCTTTCCTATCGAGGCAGGGTGGTGGTCATAAACCAGCTGGTGGCCTCCATGTTGTGGTATCGGATGGTCACCTTGGCTCCTGCTGCCCCGTTTGTTGCGAGAATGCAGAGGAAGTTAGTGGACTTCTTCTGGGGCAACAGGAAACACTGGGTCTCTGCAGCGGTCTTGAGTCTCCCAGTGGGAGAGGGCGGACAGTCGCTGGTGTGCGTTCGAACGCGACTGGCGGCTCTCCGCCTCAGGACTCTGCAGAGATTCCTGGACGCCGAGCACCCTCCCAGGTGGCACGTGTTGGCGACTTTCTTCCTCCGGAGGGGCTGCTGTCTTCACGAAGACATGCGGCTACCACCGGCGGGCGTCAGCCGTACTGCTTTGCGGAGTCTGCCCGGCTTCTATCAGAACCTACTGAGAGTCTGGAACATGGTCGCCTCAGGCCGGGAATCCCCTCCTCAGGCGGAGGGCGGGGTCCTGTCTGACCCTTGCCCTACCTCAGTGGATGTCAGTGCGGCTCAGTTGTGTGGACCGACTCAGGCCGAGCTGCTTGTCGGGCCCAGACCCCGCAATCTTCTCCGGGAGCCGTGTCCACACAACTTGAGCCGTTTCTCATGGATACCCACAGTCCCATTCAGGGATGCAAGTAAGAGGTATTTGTATGGGCTGCTGCTCCACACCCTCCACTTCCTTGCCCTTGTCCACCGTCCCGACACACCATGGCGGTCGGTCTTTCCACCCGGAGGTGAGGAGGGTCCCCACTGGAAGTCCCTTTACGAGGGGGTTCTTCCCATGCACCTGGGGGATCTCGGCTGGAGGGTGCTGCATAGAGCGGTGCCCTGCAATAAGTTTTTTAGTTTGTACATGGATCTCCCACCCGCATGCCACTTCTGCGGGCTGGAGGAGACCGTGTACCACATGTACATGGAGTGTGCGAGGCTGCAGCCTCTTTTTGCGTATTTGCGTGGGCTGCTTCTCGCCTTCTGGCTGCATTTTAGCCCCACCCTATTTATATATGGTCATCCAGTAAGGAGGGGGACATGAAGGGATGAGGATGTCCTAGTCAACTTGCTCCTGGGGCTGGCGAAATCCGCCATCCGAGGGTCTTGGAAACGGGTGGCGGGAGGATCTCCCCGGGCAGACTGCCTGGCAATGTTTAGAGGGTATGTTCGTGCCCGGGTAAATATTGAAAAAGAACACGCGCAGTCCACGGCGAGTTTCGAGACCGTTGGGCTCCGCGGGGTGTAAATGCCATCGTGGATAGAGATGGCAACATTTTGGTGTAATGTCTATTGTCTAGTTGTAGTGAAGTAATTGTGTTTGCCACTGATTTGTATATATTGTATAGCACCAATATTTGTAATGAAGGATTTTGTTTAAAAAAAGGGGTCAGACACAGAGTGATTCTCCCTCCACACCGTCCCATCACACACTCCCGGTGTCAGACACAGAGTGATTCTCCCTCCACACCGTCCCATCACACACTCCCGGGGTCAGACACAGAGTGAATCTCCCTCCACACCGTCCCATCACACACTCCCGGGGTCAGACACAGAGTGAAGCTCCCTCCACACCGTCACATCACACACTCCCGGGGTCAGACACAGAGTGAATCTCCCTCCACACCGTCCCATCACACACTCCCGGGGTCAGACACAGAGTGAAGCTCCCTCCACACCGTCCCATCACACACTCCCGGGGTCAGACACAGAGTGAATCTCCCTCCACACCGTCCCATCACACACTCCCGGGGTCAGACACAGAGTGAAGCTCCCTCCACACCGTCACATCACACACTCCCGGGGTCAGACACAGAGTGAATCTCCCTCCACACCGTCCCATCACACACTCCCGGGGTCAGACACAGAGTGAAGCTCCCTCCACACCGTCACATCACACACTCCCGGGGTCAGACACAGAGTGAATCTCCCTCCACACCGTCCCATCACACACTCCCGGGGTCAGACACAGAGTGAAGCTCCCTCCACACCGTCACATCACACACTCCCGGGGTCAGACACAGAGTGAAGCTCCCTCCACACCGTCCCATCACACATCCCGGGGTCAGACACAGAGTGAATCTCCCTCCACACCGTCCCATCACACACTCCCGGGGTCAGACACAGAGTGAATCTCCCCCCACACCGTCCCATCACACATCCCGGGGTCAGACACAGAGTGAAGCTCCCTCCACACCGTCCCATCACACACATCCCGGGGTCAGACACAGAGTGAATCTCCCTCCACACCGTCCCATCACACATCCCGGGGTCAGACACAGAGTGAATCTCCCTCCACACCGTCCCATCACACATCCCGGGGTCAGACACAGAGTGAATCTCCCTCCTCACCGTCCCATCACACACTCCCGGGGTCAGACACACAGTGAATCTCCCTCCACACCGTCGCATCACACACTCCCGGGGTCAGACACAGAGTGAAGCTCCCTCCACACCGTCCCATCACACACTCCCGGGGTCAGACACAGAGTGAATCTCCCTCCACATCGTCCCATCACACATCCCGGGGTCAGACACAGAGTGAATCTCCCTCCACACCGTCCCATCACACACTCCCGGGGTCAGACACAGAGTGAATCTCCCTCCACACCGTCCCATCACACATCCCGGGGTCAGACACAGAGTGAATCTCCCTCCACATCGTCCCATCACACATCCCGGGGTCAGACACAGAGTGAATCTCCCTCCACACCGTCCCATCACACACTCCCGGGGTCAGACACAGAGTAAATCTCCCTCCACACTGGCCCATCACACACTCCCGGGGTCAGACACAGAGTGAATCTCCCTCCACACCGTCACATCACACACACCCAGGGTCAGACACAGAGTGAATCTCCCTCCACACCGTCCCATCACACACTCCCGGGGTCAGACACAGAGTGAAACTCCCTCCACACCGTCCCATCACACACTCCCGGGGTCAGACACAGAGTGAATCTCCCTCCACACCGTCCCATCACACATCCCGGGTCAGACACAGAGTGAATCTCCCTCCACACTGGCCCATCACACACTCCCGGGGTCAGACACAGAGTGAATCTCCCTCCACACCGTCACATCACACACTCCCGGGATCAGACACAGAGTGAATCTCCCTCCACACCGTCCCATCAGACACTCCCGGGGTCAGACACAGAGTGAAACCCCCTCCACACCGTCCCATCACACATCCCGGGGTCAGACACAGAGTGAATCTCCCTCCACACCGTCCCATCACAAACTCCCAGGGTCAGACACAGAGTGAATCTCCCTCCACACCGTCCCATCACAAACTCCCAGGGTCAGACACAGTGTGAATCTCCCTCCACAGCGTCCCATCACAAACTCCCAGGGTCAGACACAGAGTGAATCTCCCTCCACACCGTCCCATCACAAACTCCCAGGGTCAGACACAGAGTGAATCTCCCTCCACACCGTCCCATCACAAACTCCCAGGGTCAGACACAGAGTGAAACCTCTCCACACCGTCCCATCACACACTCCCGGGGTCAGACACAGAGTGAATCTCCCTCCACACTGTTCCATCACACACTCCTGGGGTCAGACACAGAGTGAAGCTCCCTCCACACAATCCCATTACATATTCCCTGGTTCGGACACAGAATGAATCACCACAGCATCCGGATCAGAACCGTTACAATAGAAACAGATGAAAAAGGATAAATAAATGATGTGAGATGTGAAAAAAATGTTCAGAAATCTGATGGCGGGGTGTGTGGGTGTACATCCTGCTGTCCATCCTAACCGATTGTAGTAATGAGAATATGGCCCAGCATGGGTGAATACGGCCCAGCATGGGAGAATACGGCCCAGCATGGGAGAATACGGCCCAGCATGGGTGAATACGGCCCAGCATGGGTGAATACGGCCCAGCATGGGTGAATACGGCCCAGCATGGGTGAATACGGCCCAGCATGGGAGAATACGGCCCAGCATGGGTGAATACGGCCCAGCATGGGTGAATACGGCCCAGCATGGGAGAATACGGCCCAGCATGGGAGAATACGGCCCAGCATGGGAGAATACGGCCCAGCATGGGAGGATACGGCCCAGCATGGGATAATACGGCCCAGCATGGGAGAATACGGCCCAGCATGGGAGAATACGGCCCAGCATGGGTGAATACGGCCCAGCATGGGTGAATACGGCCCAGCATGGGTGAATACGGCCCAGCATGGGTGCTGAGGGTCCAAACTGCTGGATGCACCATGTTTTAAAGGTGTCCACGATGCTCGTGCTCTTGATGGAGATGGCTGAGTTTCCAAGTTGCTGCACCTTTTTCCGATCCTGTTAGGAGATCTCACACCCGATGGTGATGCACCCAATTAAAATGATCTCTGTATACCTATCGAAACGTGCTGGGTCTTTGGTGACATTGCAAACTCATTGCCCTGTTACAGAAAGACTACCTCCCCTCATCCTTTCTGGAGCTGGATTGCTGTCCATCTGCCCTGTTACATAGGGACTGTACCCCATTATCACTATTACAGAGGGAGTCTCTCCCCCTTTACCCCTGTTACAGAGGGAGACGCCTTCTCCGTTACCCTGTTACAGAGAGTCTTTCCTCAATACCACTGTTACAGAGAGGGTCTCTACCCATTATCCCTTTACAGAGAGGGCCATTCCCCATTGCACCTGTTAGTCTCTCTCCATTACCTGTTACAAAGAGAGTCTCCCCATTACCTGTTACAAAGAGAGTCTCTCCATTACCTTTTACAGAGGGAGTCTATCCCCATTACCTGTTACAGAGGGAGTCTCTCTCCATTACCTGTTACAGAGGGAGTCTCTCTCCATTACCTGTTACAAAGAGAGTCTCTCCATTACCTGTTACAGAGGGAGTCTCTCTCCATTACCTGTTACAGAGGGAGTCTCTCTCCATTACCTGTTACAAAGAGAGTCTCTCCATTACCTGTTACAGAGGGAGTCTCTCCATTACCTGTTACAGAGGGAGTCTCCCCATTACCTGTTACAAAGAGAGTCTCTCCATTACCTGGTACAGAGGGAGTCTCTCCCCATTACCTGTTACAGAGGGAGTCTCTCTCCATTACCTGTTACAGAGGGAGTCTCTCTCCATTACCTGTTACAAAGAGAGTCTCTCCATTACCTGTTACAAAGAGAGTCTCTCCATTACCTGTTACAGAGGGAGTCTCTCCATTACCTGTTACAAAGAGAGTCTCCCCATTACCTGTTACAAAGAGAGTCTCTCCATTACCTGGTACAGAGGGAGTCTCTCTCCATTACCTGGTACAGAGGGAGTCTCTCTCCATTACCTGGTACAGAGGGAGTCTCTCCATTACCTGTTACAGAGGGAGTCTCTCCCCATTACCTGTTACAAAGAGAGTCTCTCCATTACCTGTTACAGAGGGAGTCTCTCCCCATTACCTGTTACAAAGAGAGTCTCTCCATTACCTGGTACAGAGGGAGTCTCTCTCCATTACCTGTTACAAAGAGAGTCTCTCCATTACCTGTTACAGAGGGAGTCTCTCCCCATTACCTGTTACAAAGAGAGTCTCTCCATTACCTGGTACAGAGGGAGTCTCTCTCCATTACCTGGTACAGAGGGAGTCTCTCTCCATTACCTGGTACAGAGGGAGTCTCTCTCCATTACCTGGTACAGAGGGAGTCTCTCCATTACCTGTTACAGAGGGAGTCTCTCCATTACCTGTTACAGAGGGAGTCTCTCCATTACCTGTTACGGAGGGAGTCTCTCTCCATTACCTGTTACAAAGAGAGTCTCTCCATTACCTGTTACAGAGGGAGTCTCTCCATTACCTGTTACAGAGGGAGTCTCTCCATTGCCTGTTACAGAGGGAGTCTCTCCCCATTGCCTGTTACAGAGGGAGTCTATCCCCATTACCTGTTACAGAGGGAGTCTCTCCATTACCTGTTACAGAGGGAGTCTATCCCCATTACCTGTTACAGAGGGAGTCTCTCCCCATTACCTGTTACAGAGGGAGTCTATCCCTTTTACAGAGGGAGTCTCTCCCCATTGCCTGTTACAGAGGGAGTCTATCCCCATTACCTGTTACAGTGGGAGTCTCTCCCCATTACCTGTTACAGAGGGAGTCTCTCCCCCATTAACTCAGTTAATGAATGCAGTGGTTGTCTCTCCCTATTTCCCAATTGCAGAGGTTCCCGTTCAAATATTACCCCATTGCAACGGAAGTCATTCCCCCATTGCAGTTGCCTCCCCTATTACCCTATTGCAGAGGTTGTCTCTCTCCATTACCCCATTGTAGTGGTTGTCTCTCCCCATTGTCCCATTGCCGAGGTTGTCTCTCCCTATTGTCCCATTACAGAGGTTGTCTCTCCCCATTGTCCCATTACAGAGGTTGTCTCTCCCCATTGTCCCATTGCCGAGGTTGTCTCTCCCTATTGTCCCATTACAGAGGTTGTCTCTCCCCATTGTCCCATTACAGAGGTTGTCTCTCCCCATTGTCCCATTGCAGAGGTTGTCTCTCCCTATTACCCCATTACAGAGGTTGTCTCTCCCTATTACCCCATTACAGAGGTTGTCTCTCCCCATTGTCCCATTGCAGAGGTTGTCTCTCCCTATTACCCCATTGCAGAGGTTGTCTCTCCCTATTACCCCATTACAGAGGTTGTCTCTCCCCATTGTCCCATTGCAGAGGTTGTCTCTCCCTATTACCCCATTACAGAGGTTGTCTCTCCCCATTGTCCCATTGCCGAGGTTGTCTCTCCCCATTGTCCCATTGCCGAGGTTGTCTCTCCCCATTGTCCCATTGCCGAGGTTGTCTCTCCCCATTGTCCCATTACAGAGGTTGTCTCTCCCCATTGTCCCATTGCTGAGGTTGTCTCTCCCTATTACCCCATTACAGAGGTTGTCTCTCCCCATTGTCCCATTGCAGAGGTTGTCTCTCCCCATTGTCCCATTGCCGAGGTTGTCTCTCCCCATTGTCCCATTGCAGAGGTTGTCTCTCCCTTTAAACCCATTACAGAGGTTGTCTCTCCCCATTGTCCCATTGCAGAGGTTGTCTCTCCCCATTACCCCATTACAGAGGTTGTCTCTCCCCATTGTCCCATTGCAGAGGTTGTCTCTCCCCATTACCCCATTGCAGAGGTTGTCTCTCCCCATTACCCCATTACAGAGGTTGTCTCTCCCCATTGTCCCATTGCCGAGGTTGTCTCTCCCCATTACCCCATTACAGATGTTCTCTCTCCCCGTTACCCCATTACAGAGGTTGTCTCTCCCCATTACCCCATTACAGAGGTTGTCTCTCCCCATTGTCCCATTGCAGAGGTTGTCTCTCCCCATTGTCCCATTGCAGAGGTTGTCTCTCCCCATTACCCCATTACAGAGGTTGTCTCTCCCCATTACCCCATTACAGATGTTCTCTCTCCCCGTTACCCCATTACAGATGTTCTCTCTCCCCGTTACCCCATTACAGAGGTTGTCTCTCCCCATTACCCCATTACAGAGGTTGTCTCTCCCCATTGTCCCATTGCAGAGGTTGTCTCTCCCCATTGTCCCATTGCCGAGGTTGTCTCTCCCCATTGTCCCATTACAGAGGTTGTCTCTCCCCATTGTCCCATTGCCGAGGTTGTCTCTCCCCATTACCCCATTACAGATGTTCTCTCTCCCCGTTACCCCATTACAGAGGTTGTCTCTCCCCATTACCCCATTACAGAGGTTGTCTCTCCCCATTGTCCCATTGCAGAGGTTGTCTCTCCCCATTGTCCCATTGCAGAGGTTGTCTCTCCCCATTACCCCATTACAGAGGTTGTCTCTCCCCATTACCCCATTGCAGAGGTTGTCTCTCCCCATTACCCCATTACAGAGGTTGTCTCTCCCCATTACCCCATTGCAGAGGTTGTCTCTCCCCATTACCCCATTACAGAGGTTGTCTCTCCCATTACCCCATTACAGATGTTCTCTCTCCCCGTTACCCCATTACAGATGTTCTCTCTCCCCGTTACCCCATTACAGAGGTTGTCTCTCCCAATTACCCCATTACAGAGGTTGTCTCTCCCCATTGTCCCATTGCAGAGGTTGTCTCTCCCCATTGTCCCATTGCAGAGGTTGTCTCTCCCCATTACCCCATTACAGAGGTTGTCTCTCCCCATTACCCCATTGCAGAGGTTGTCTCTCCCCATTACCCCATTACAGATGTTCTCTCTCCCCGTTACCCCATTACAGATGTTCTCTCTCCCCGTTACCCCATTACAGAGGTTGTCTCTCCCCATTACCCCATTACAGAGGTTGTCTCTCCCCATTGTCCCATTGCAGAGGTTGTCTCTCCCCATTGTCCCATTGCAGAGGTTGTCTCTCCCCATTACCCCATTACAGAGGTTGTCTCTCCCCATTACCCCATTACAGAGGTTGTCTCTCCCCATTGTCCCATTGCAGAGGTTGTCTCTCCCTATTACCCCATTACAGAGGTTGTCTCTCCCCATTGTCCCATTGCAGAGGTTGTCTCTCCCCATTGTCCCATTGTAGAGGTTGTCTCTCCCCATTACCCCATTACAGAGGTTGTCTCTCCCCATTGTCCCATTGCAGAGGTTGTCTCTCCCTTTAAACCCATTACAGAGGTTGTCTCTCCCCATTGTCCCATTGCAGAGGTTGTCTCTCCCCATTACCCCATTACAGAGGTTGTCTCTCCCCATTGTCCCATTGCAGAGGTTGTCTCTCCCCATTACCCCATTGCAGAGGTTGTCTCTCCCCATTACCCCATTACAGAGGTTGTCTCTCCCCATTGTCCCATTGCAGAGGTTGTCTCTCCCCATTACCCCATTACAGAGGTTGTCTCTCCCCATTGTCCCATTGCAGAGGTTGTCTCTCCCCATTGTCCCATTGCAGAGGTTGTCTCTCCCCATTGTCCCATTGCAGAGGTTGTCTCCCCCCATTGTCCCATTGCAGAGGTTGTCTCCCCCCATTGTCCCATTGCAGAGGTTGTCTCTCCCCATTGTCCCATTGCAGAGGTTGTCTCTCCCCATTACCCCATTACAGAGGTTGTCTCTCCCCATTACCCCATTACAGAGGTTGTCTCTCCCCATTGTCCCATTGCAGAGGTTGTCTCTCCCTATTACCCCATTACAGAGGTTGTCTCTCCCCATTGTCCCATTGCAGAGGTTGTCTCTCCCCATTGTCCCATTGTAGAGGTTGTCTCTCCCCATTACCCCATTACAGAGGTTGTCTCTCCCCATTGTCCCATTGCAGAGGTTGTCTCTCCCTTTAAACCCATTACAGAGGTTGTCTCTCCCCATTGTCCCATTGCAGAGGTTGTCTCTCCCCATTACCCCATTACAGAGGTTGTCTCTCCCCATTGTCCCATTGCAGAGGTTGTCTCTCCCCATTACCCCATTGCAGAGGTTGTCTCTCCCCATTACCCCATTACAGAGGTTGTCTCTCCCCATTGTCCCATTGCAGAGGTTGTCTCTCCCCATTACCCCATTACAGAGGTTGTCTCTCCCCATTACCCCATTACAGAGGTTGTCTCCCCCCATTACCCCATTACAGAGGTTGTCTCTCCCCATTGTCCCATTGCAGAGGTTGTCTCTCCCCATTGTCCCATTGCAGAGGTTGTCTCCCCCCATTGTCCCATTGCAGAGGTTGTCTCTCCCCATTGTCCCATTGCAGAGGTTGTCTCTCCCCATTACCCCATTACAGAGGTTGTCTCTCCCCATTGTCCCATTGCAGAGGTTGTCTCTCCCCATTGTCCCATTGCAGAGGTTGTCTCTCCCCATTGTCCCATTGCAGAGGTTGTCTCTCCCCATTGTCCCATTGCAGAGGTTGTCTCTCCCCATTGTCCCATTGCAGAGGTTGTCTCTCCCCATTGTCCCATTGCAGAGGTTGTCTCTCCCCATTGTCCCATTGCAGAGGTTGTCTCTCCCCATTGTCCCATTGCAGAGGTTGTCTCTCCCTTTAAACCCATTGCAGAGGTTGTCTCTCCCCATTGTCCCATTGCAGAGGTTGTCTCTCCCCATTACCCCATTACAGAGGTTGTCTCTCCCCATTGTCCCATTGCAGAGGTTGTCTCTCCCCATTACCCCATTGCAGAGGTTGTCTCTCCCCATTGTCCCATTGCAGAGGTTGTCTCTCCCCATTGTCCCATTGCAGAGGTTGTCTCCCCCCATTGTCCCATTGCCGAGGTTGTCTCTCCCTATTACCCCATTGCAGAAGCTGTCACTCCCTATTACCCTCTCACAGAGGATGTCTTTCCTGATTACCCAATTGCAGATGTTGTCTTTCCCCATTACCCCTTTGCAGAGAATCTCCCTTCCCAATTACCCATTGCAGAGTTGTCTCTCACCACTACTCCATTACAGAAATTGTTTTTACCCCATTGCATAGGTGTTTCCTCTGATTTCCCAATTGCAGAGGTTGTGTCTGTCCCATTACCTCATTGCAGATATTGGGCATCCCCATAATCCATTTGCAGATGTTGTTTCTCCCTATTTACCCATTGCAAATATTGTCTCTCACCATTTACCCCAATGCAACGGTTGTTAATCCCCCATTACTCCATTTCAGATGGTGTCTCTCCCCATTAACACATTGCTGTGGTTTTTGTTCTCGCATTACCCATTGCAGAAGTTGTCCTTTCCCCATAACCATATTTTAGAGGTTGTCTCTCCCCATTAACGCATTGCAGAGGTTGTCTCTCACCATTTGCCCATTGCAACTTCTGTCATTTCCCCATTTCTCCATTGCAGAGATTGTTCCTCCTTACTATCCCATTGCAGAGTTTATCTCTCCCTATTTTCCAATTGTAGAGTTTGCCATTCCAACATTATCTTATTGCAATGGTTGTCATCCCCCCATTACCCCATTGCAGAAGTTGTCTACCTTATTACCCCATTGTAGAAGTTGTCTCGCACCTTTATCCTATTGCAGAGGTTGTCTCTCCCCATTGGCCCCTTGCAGCAGATGTCTCTCCTCATTACCCCTTTGCAGAGGTTGTCTCTGCCCCATTACCGCATTGCTGTCATAATGGGGGCGTTGGGAGCGGACCCAAATGCAAAAGACACAGACACTGAACTACCAGGAACAGGACTGGGCGTGAGAAGGAAGCAAGGGAAGTGGGGAGGATAGGACGCTGGACATGACACAGGCCCTGGATGAGACAAGGACTCCGGGCCTGGTCTAGGACCTGCCAAGGATAGGGAACCAGGACATGGAACTGGGGATTAGGAGCCTGGCCTTGGACTCCGAGCAAAAGACTGGGCCTTGACTCGGGCTCGGACTCCAGAATCCAGCAAAGACAAGACGTGGCTACAGGATGAGGAGAGACAACAGGAATGGACGTGAGACTCCTGGACAAGGGAACCCCAGCACCGGGCTGGGCAAGGTACTCCTGTGCTGGGCGAGGCACATGGACATGACGAGAATCCAGAGCCTTGGTCGAGGGAGAGACAGGAACATGGAACATCGAGCCAGGACCCCTCCTTGGGTACAGGACGTAGGGCCGGGACTCATTACTCGGAACGCTGAACATGACAAGACAGCTGCCAAAAGGCCAGACCTACCTAGCGAAGGCGTGGAGACAGCCAGCAGCTCCAAACAAGGCGAGGCGAGGCTCCAGGCAGAGGCGAGGCGAGGCTCCAAACAGGGCGAGGCGAGGCTCCAGGCAGAGGCGAGGCAAGGCTCCAAACAGGGCGAGGCGAGGCTCCAGGCAGAGGTGAGGCGAGGCTCCAAACAAGGCGAGGCGAGGCTCCAGGCAGAGGTGAGGCAAGGCTCCAAACAGGGCGAGGCGAGGCTCCAGGCAGAGGTGAGGCGAGGCTCCAAACAGGGCGAGGCGAGGCTCCAGGCAGAGGCGAGGCGAGGCTCCAAACAGGGCGAGGCGAGGCAAAGCAAGGCTCCAAACAAGGCGAGGCGAGGCTCCAAACAGGGCGAGGCGAGGCTCCAAACAGGGCGAGGCGAGGCAAAGCAAGGCTCCAAACAAGGTGAGGCGAGGCTCCAGGCAGAGGCGAGGCGAGGCTCCAAACAGGGCGAGGCGAGGCAAAGCAAGGCTCCAAACAAGGCGAGGCGAGGCTCCAGGCAGTGGTGAGGCGAGGCTCCAGGCAGAGGTGAGGCGAGGCTCCAGGCAGTGGTGAGGCGAGGTTCCAAACAGGGCGAGGCGAGGCTCCAGGCAGAGGTGAGGCGAGGCTCCAAACAGGGCGAAGCGAGGCAAAGCAAGGCTCCAAACAAGGCGACGCTCCAGGCAGAGGTGAGGCGAGGCTCCAGGCAGAGGCGAGGCGAGGCTCCAGGCAGAGGTGAGGCGAGGCTCCAGGCAGAGGCGAGGCGAGGCTCCAGGCAGAGGCGAGGCGACGCTCCAGGCAGAGGTGAGGCGAGGCTCCAAACAGGGCGAAGCGAGGCAAAGCAAGGCTCCAAACAAGGCGACGCTCCAGGCAGAGGTGAGGCGAGGCTCCAGGCAGAGGCGAGGCGAGGCTCCAGGCAGAGGTGAGGCGAGGCTCCAGGCAGAGGCGAGGCGAGGCTCCAGGCAGAGGCGAGGCGAGGCTCCAGGCAGTGGTGAGGCGAGGCTCCAAACAGGGCGAAGCGAGGCAAAGCAAGGCTCCAAACAAGGCGACGCTCCAGGCAGAGGTGAGGGGAAGGGATACAGACAGGGACAATCCAGCAGCCAGAGGCTTAATCCTGAAGCTATTTATGAGGCCAGCCCAAACCAAAATCAGCTGCCTCAACAGATTCCGGGGAAACCCAGAAAACCTGGAATAGGGAAGATGGACCAGACCGTGAACTAGAATACAGATTTCACGGACTGGACCACGACAATTGCAGTGGTTGTCGTTCCTCACTTATCCATTGCGGAGTTTGTCCTTCTCAGTAATCCCATTCAGAGGTTGTCACTCCCCCATTATCCTATTGCAGATGTTGTATCTCCCCATCACCCCATTGCAGAATTTGACTTTCTCTATTACGCCATTACAGATCTTATCTCTCCTCATTACCCCTTTGCAGATGTTGTCTCTCCTCATTAACCCATTGCTGTGGTTGTTGTTCTCGCATTATCCATTGCAGAAGTTGTCATTCCCCCATTAGCCCATTGCAGAGGTTGTCTCTCCCCATTACCCCATTGCAGATGGTGTCCCTCCCCAGTACCCCATTATAGATGTGGTTCTCCCCATTACCCAATTGGAGAGATTGTCTCTTTCTATTATCCCATTGCAGAGGTTGTCGCTCCCCCATTAACCCATTGCAGAATTTGTCTGGCCTATTCTCCCACTGAAGAGGTGTCGCTCCCCCATTAACCCATTGCAGAATTTGTCTGGCCTATTCTCCCACTGAAGAGGTGTCTCTCCTCAGTGCACCACTTCAGATGTTGTCTCTCCCTATTACCCCTTTGCAAAAGTTGTTTCACCGTCACCCCATTGCAGAGGTTGTCATTCCCCTGTTATCCAATTTTAGAGATTGTCTCTCCCCATTACCCATTGCAAATGGTTTCTCTCCCCATTACCCCATTGCAGAGGTTATCTTTACCCCATTATCCCATTGCAGAGGTTATCTTTACCCCATTACTCTATTTTTCAGAATCAGAATCAGACTTTAATCGCCAAGTACCTATGCACATACAAGGAATTTACTTCCGGCAGATGTTGTCTCTCTGCTCATAACAATAATAATGATAAATATAAATGAAAATATAGATTATACATACAGGTAGTGCAATCCAAGTAATAGTTAGCCGACAGTTAACCGGCAGTTAACTGTTCAGCAAAGTGACCGCAGTAGGGAAAAAACTTCTCCAGTGCCTATTAGTCTTAGTCTGGAGGGATCTGAAGCGCCTACCAGACGGAAGCAGATCAAACAGTCTGTGCGCAGGATGGGAGGAGTCCTTTATGATGTTCCCCACCCTCTTCTTCAACCTGGAAGAGTACAGGTCCACAATAGAGGGCAGGGAGGCTCCAATGATGCGCTCGGCAGTCCTCAGTGTGCGCTGTAGTTTGCAGAGTTTGTCTCTCCCTACTTCCCCATTGTAGAGGCTGCTGTTGCACCATTACCCCATAGCAGAGGTTGGCTCACCCCTTTACATTATTTCAGAGGTTGTCCTTCCCACATTACCCCAATGCAAAAGTTGTCTCTCCCCGTTAATGGAGCGGGTCCGCGATATCTCGGATCGAGTTCTCAGTATTCTCACGAGGGAGGGTGAGCAGCCAGATGTATTGGTCCATGTAGTGACCAATGACGTGGATAGGAAGAAGGAGGAAGTGATTTCTTTGGTAGTTTGAACAGGGCACAACTGCGCAAGGGTGTGAAGGTCAGCATTTGAGAACAGTGGGAGAGTTGAAAAAGTGAGCAGGTTAACAGAGCGGGCGACAGAGTAGTGGGAGACAGAGTAGGAAGGCTTTGTCTTGAGAGACTTTGGTGAGCAGAGGCTGAGGACGAGCTTGCTTCCAGTGAGGTAAGGCCAGGTAAGCTCCTTTAATTAATCTAATTAGCTCAGAAGTAAGTAATGGAGGCAGCAGTTAGAGCAGTTGAGTGCTCCGTTTGCAGAATGTGGGAAGTCAGGGCGAGCACAATTGTCCCTGATGACTACACCTGCAAAAGGTGCATCCAGCTGCAGCTCCTGACAAACTGAGTTAGGGAACTGGAGCTGGAGCTGGATGAACTTCGGATCATTCATGAGGCAGAGGCAGAAATAGACAGGAGTTTCAGGGAGATAGTCACCCCTAAGAGTCAGGAGACAGGATGCTGGGTGACTGTCAGGAGAGGGAAGGGGATTAAACAGAATGAGCAGAGCATCCCTGTGGCCATTCCCATCAATAATAAGTATACCGTTTTGGATACTGTAGTGGGGACGACCTACCAGGGACAAGTTGCAGTGATCACGTCTCTGGCACAGAGACTGGACCCTCAGCTCAGAAGGGAAGGAGGGAAACGAGGAGAGCAGTAATGATAGGGGATTCGATAGTTAGGGGGATAGATAAGAGGTTCTGTGGGACAGATTGATGGTCTGTTCCCTCCCTGGTGCCAGGGTCCGCGATTATCTCGGATCGAGTTCTCAGTATTCTCAAGAGGGAGGGTGAGCAGCCAAATGTCGGGGTCCATGTAGGGACCAGTGACGTGGATAGGAAGAAGGAGGAGGTCCTGCAAAGAGAATTTAGGGAGTTAGGGGCAAAGTTGAAGGACAGGACCTCCAGGGTTGCAATCTCTGGATTGCTACCTGTGCCCCATGCTAGTGAGGCTAGAAATAGGAAGATAATGCAGCTAAATACATGGCGAAGGAGTTGGTGCAGGAGGGAGGGCTTCATGTTTCTAGACAATTGGGCCTTGTTCCAGGGAGGGTGGGACCTGTTCCGACAGGACAGTTTGCACCTGAACTGGAGGGGGACTAACATCCTTGTGGGAAGGTTTGCTAGTGTTGCTCTGGAGGGTTTAAACTAGAGGGGAACCAGAGTGTTAAAGCAGATATTGAGGTGGAGGAGGATAAAGGTCATGCAAGAGCTGCAAGTATAATGCATGAAGTAAAGCCAGATCTAACATCTTTGTTTGAGGAAAGAGACACAGAATAAAGGGTGTAAAGGTAGTAAGGTAGAAGGGCTAAAGTGTGTGTACTTCAATGCAAGAAGCATCAGGAACAAAGGTGATGAACTGAGAGCTTGGATACATACATGGAATTATGATGTAGTGGCCATTACAGAGACTTGGCTGGCACCAGGGCAGGAATGGATTCTCAATATTCCTGGATTTCAGTGCTTTAAAAGGGATAGAGAGGGGGAAAAAGGGGAGGAGGGGTGGCGTTACTGGTCAGAAAGGGTGGGTAATGTAGCAGGATCCTCTTTTGAGTCAGTATGGGAGGAAGTCAGGAACAGGAAGGGAGCAGTTACTCTATTGGAATATTCTATAGGCCCCCTGGTAGCAGCAGAGATACCGAGGAGCAGATTGGGAGGCAGATTTTGGAAAGGTGCAAAAATAATGGGGTTGTTATCATGGGAGACTTTAACTTCCCTAATATTGATTGGCACCTGATTAGTTCCAAGGGTTTGGATGGAGCAAAGTTTGTTAAGTGTGTCCAGGATGGATTCCTGTCACAGTATGTTGACAGGCCGACTAGGGGGAATGCCATACTGGATCTCGTGTTAGGTAACGAACCGGGTCAGGTCACAGATCTCTCAGTGGGTGAGCATCTGGGGGACAGTGACCACCGCTCCCTGGCCTTTAGCTTTATCATGGAAAAGGATAGAATCAGAGAGGACAGGAAAATTTTTAATTGGGGAAGGGCAAATTATGAGGCTAGAACTTGCGGGTGTGAATTGGGATGATGTTTTTGCAGGAAAATGTACTATGGACATGTGGTCAATGTTTAAGAGTCTCTTGCAGGATGTTAGGGATAAATTTGTCCGGGTGAGGAAGATAAAGAATGGTAGGGTGAAGGAACCATGGGTGACAAGTGAGGTGGAAAATCTAGTCAGGTGGAAGAAGGCAGCATACATGAGGTTTAGGAAGCAAGGATCAGATGGGGCTATTGAGGAATATAGAAAGGAGCTTAAGAAGGGGCTGAGGAGAGCAAGAAGGGGGCATGAGAAGGCCTTGGCGAGTAGGGTAAAGGAAAACCCCAAGGCATTTCTTCAATTATGTGAAGAACAAAAGAATGACAGGAGTGAAGGTAGGACCGATTAGAGATAAAGGTGGGAATATATGCCTGGAGGCTGTGGAAGTGAGCGAGGTCCTCAATGAATACTTCTCTTTGGTATTCACCAATGAGAGGGAACTTGATGATGGTGAGGACAATATGAGTGAGGTTGTTGTGCTGGAGCATGTTGATATTAAGGGAGAGGAGGTGTTGGAGTTGTTAAAATACATTAGGACAGATAAGTCCCCGAGGCCTGACGGAATATTCCCCAGGCTGCTCCACGAGGCAAGGGAAGAGATTGCTGAACCTCTGGCTAGGATCTTTATGTCCTCGTTGTCCACAGGAATGGTACCGGAGGATTGGAGGGAGGCAAATGTTGTCCCCTTGTTCAAAAAAGGTAGTAGGGATAGTCCAGGTAATTATAGACCAGTGAGCCTTACGTCTGTGGTGGGAAAGCTGTTGGAAAAGCTTCTTAGAGATAGGATCATGGTCTGCTCATGGGATCCAGGGAAGTTTGGCCAGGTGGAATCAGAATTGGCTTGCCTGTATAAAGCAGAGAGTCATGGTGGATGGAGTACATTCGGATTGGAGGGTTGTGACTAGTGGTGTCCCACAAGGATCGGTTCTGGGACCCCTACTTTTCATGATTGTTATTGACCACCTGGATGTGGGGGTAGAAGGGTGGGTTGGCAAGTTTGCAGACAACACAAAGATGGTGTTGTGGATAGTGTAGAGGATTGTCGAAGATTGCAGAGAGACATTGATAGGATGCAGGGGTGGGCTGAGAAGTGGCAGATGGAGTTCAACCCAGAGAAGTGTGAGGTGGTACACTTTGGAAGGACAAACTCCAAGGCAGAGTACAGAGTAAACAGCAGGATACTTGGTAGTGTGGAGGAGCAGAGGGATCTGGGGGTACATGTCCACAGATCCCTGAAAGTTGCCTCACAGGTAGATAGGGTAGTTAAGAAAACTTACGAGGTGTCAGCTTTCATAAGTCGAGGGATAGAGTTTAAGAGTCGCGGGGTAATGATGCAGCTCTATAAAACTCTGGTTAGGCCACACTTGGAGTACTGTGTCCAGTTCTGGTTGCCTCACTATAGGAAGGATGTGGAAGCATTGGAAAGGGTACAGAGGAGATTTACCAGGATGCTGCCTGGTTTAGAGAGTATGGATTATGATCAGAGATTAAGGGAGCTAGGGCTTTACTCTTTGGAGAGAAGGAGGATGAGAGGAGACATGATGGAGGTATACAAGATATTAAGAGGAATAGACAGAGTGGACAGCCAGCGCCTCTTCCCCAGGGCACCACTGCCTGGGGACATGGCTTTAAGGTAAGGGGTGGGAAGTTCAAGGGGGATATTAGAGGAAGGTTTTTCACTCAGAGAGTGGTTGGTGCGTGGAATGCACTGCCTGAGTCAGTAGTGGAGGCAGAAACACTAGTGAAATTTAAGAGACTACTAGACAGGTATATGAAGGAATTTAAGGTGGGGGGATATATGGGAGGCAGGGTTTAAGGGTTGGCACAATATTGTGGGCCAACCCACAATATGTTGTAAGTTTTTAAACCAATGCAGAGGTTGTCTCTCCCCATTACTGTATTGTAGAGGTGACTCTCCCCATAGCCCTATTGCAACGGTTGTCTCTCCCCATTATCCCATTGCAGAGGTTGTCTCTCCCCATTACCCCATTGCAGATGTTCTCTCTCCCCGTTACCCCATTACAGAGGCTGTCTTTCCCCATTACCCCATTACAGAGGCTGTCTCTCCCCATTGCCCAATTGCAGAGGTTGTCTTTCCCCATTACCCCATTACAGAGGCTGTCTTTCCCCATTGCCCAATTGCAGAGGTTGTCGTTCCCACATTACCCATGTCACAGATTCTACTTCTCTACTTTCACTCCGTTGCAGTGGAAACTCTTCAACATTCAACTTTTTACAGATTCTGACTCTCACCCATTATACCCCATTAGAGAGAGAGTCTCTCCCCCATTGCCAGTGTTACAGCGGGAGCTTCTCCCACATTACCCCTGTTACAGAGGACATTTCTTCCCTATTATCCCCCTTACAGAACAACTCTCTCCCCAACTACCTCTGTTACCTAGGGAGTCAAATCCCTGTTACCCCTGTTACAGAGGGAGCTACTCCCTCATTACTCTATTACAGACGAAGCTTCTCTCCCATTATCCCAGTTACAGTGGGAGCTACATCCCATTACCCCTGTTACTGAGGAAGCTACTCCTAATTACCCCTGTAATAGAGGGAATCTCGCCCATTAACCCTGTTGCAGTGGGGGTCTCTTCCCCATTTCCCATTACAGATGGTCGATCCTCCATTACCCCTGTTATAGTGGGTTTCTGTCCCCCATTACCTCCATTACAGAGGGTGTCTCTCTCCCAGTACACCTGTTAAAGAGAGAGCTTCTCCACCATTACCCCTGGTCCAATGTGAGTCCCTCCCCCATTACCCCTATTACAATTCCATCTCTCTCCCATTGCCCCTATGATAGTGGGACACTGTTCACCATTAAAACTTTTACAAATCCCCTCTCTCCCCCATTTACCTCTTTACAGAGGGAGCTTTTCCTTCATTACCCTTGTTTGGAATTTAGAAGGATGAGAGGGGATCTGATTGAAACATATCACAAAGGGATTGGACACGCTGGAGGCAGGAAGCATGTTCCCGCTGATGGGTGAGTCCAGAACTAGAGGCCACAGTTTAAGAATAAGGGGTAGGCCATTTAGAACAGAGATGCGGAAAATCTTTTTCACCCAGAGAGTGGTGGATCTGTGGAATGCTCTGCCCCAGAAGGCAGTGGAGGCTGAGTCTCTGGATGCTTTCAAGAGAGAGTTAGATAGAGCTCTTATAGATAGCAGGGTCAAGGGATATGGGGAGAGGACAGGAACAGGGTACTGATTTGTGTATGATCAGCCATGATCACAGTGAATGGAGGTGCTGGCTAGAAGGGCCGAATGGCCTACTCCTGCACCTGCTGTCTATTGTCTACTGTTTCAAGTACCTTGAAATTTCAGTCTAACACTTTCCCAACCACTGAGGTTAGGCTAACTGGCCTATAATTTCCTTCCTTGTGTATTTCTCCTTTCTTAAAGTGTGCTGTGGCATTTGCAATCTTCCAGTCCTCTGGGACCATGCCAGAATCAAGTGATTCTTGAAAGATCATAATCAATGCATCCGTTATCTCTTCAGCAACCTCTCTCAGGATTCAGGATGTAGTCCCTCTGGTCCAGGTGACTTATCCAACTTTAGACCTCTGAGTTGCAGGACTTATGTATCCCAAAAATGAAGAGATACTCAAATGGTACAACAGTACAACCATGACTGACAAGGGAAGTCAAAGCTATTGTAAAAACAAAAGAGAGGACATACAACAAAGTAGAAATTAGTGGGAAGATAGAAGATTGGGAAGTTTTTAAAAACCTACAGAGAGCAACTAAAAGAATATTAGAAAGGAAAAGAGGAAATATGAAAGCAAGCTAGCAAATAATATCAAAGTGGATAGTAAAAGCTTTTTCAAGCATGTTAAAAATAAAAGAGAAATGAGAGAGAACATAGGACTGCTAGATGTGGCGGCCATTACAGAGACTTGGATGGCTCAGGAACAGGAATGGTTACTTCAAGTGCCAGGTTTTAGATATTTCAGACCACTAGAAAATAAGGCAGGAGAAATAATAACAGGGGACAAAGGGATGGCTAATGAACTAAAAGAGAATTTTGCATCAGTCTTCACTGTGGAAGACACTAACGGTATACCTGATGTTGTAGTGTGTGAGGGAAGAGAAGTGGGTGCAGTTACTGTTACAAGAGAGAATGTGCTCAAAAAGCTGAAAGACCTAAAGGTACTTAAATCACCCGGACCAGATGAACTGCACACTAGGGTTCTGAAAGAGGTAGCTGTGGTGAACTACATATACCTGTCTGGACATATACCTGCTGACTGCTCCCGTGGCTCCTCCCACAGACCCCTGTATAAAGGCGATTGGAGGCACTGCTCCTCCCTCAGTCTCCAGGATGTTGTGTGGTGGTCTCTTGCTGCTGACGGTGCTTTCTTCCAGCTAATAAAAGCCTATCTCAACTACGTCTCCGAGAGTTATTAATGGTGCATCAGCAGCGTTGAAGATTGTGGCGTCATTAGCAACGATCTTTCAAAAGTCACTGGATTCTGGCATGGTGTCAGAGGACCGGAAAATTGCAAATGTCACTCCACTCTTTAAGAAAGGAGGAAGGCAGCAGAAAGAAAATTAGAGACCAGTTAGCCTGACCTCAGTGGTTGGGAAGATGTTAGAGTCAATTGTTAAGGATGAGGTGATGGAGTACTTGGTGACACAGGACAAGATAGGACAAAGTCAGCATGGTTTCCTTCAGGGAACATCCTGCCTGACGAACCTGTTGGAATTCTTTGAGGAGATTACAAGTAGGATAGATAAAGGGGATGCAGTGGATGTTGTATATTTGGACTTTCAGAAGGCCTTTGACAAGTGCAACACATGAGGCTGCTTACCAAGTTAAGAGCCCATGGCATTACAGGAGAGTTACTGGCATGGTTCGAGCATTGGCTGATTGGTAGGAGGCAGTGAGTGGGAATAAAAGGATCCGTTTCTGGTTGGCTGCCAGTGACTAGTGATCTTCCGCAGGAGTCAGTGTTGGGACCACTTCTTTTTGTGCTGTATATAAATGATTTGGATGATGGAATAGATGGCTTTGTTGCCAAGTTTGCAGATGATATGATTGGTGGAGGGGCAGGTAGTGTCGAGGAAAAAGGTAGGCTGTAGATCTCATTGAAGCTTTTTGAATGTTGAAAGGCCTAGACAGAGTAGATGTGGAAAGGATGTTTCCCATGTTGGGAGAGTCTAGGACAAGAAGGCACAGCCTCAGCATAGAGGGGCGCCCTTTCAAAACAGAGATGCAGAGAAATATCTTTAGCCAAAGGGTGAAGAATTTGTGGAATTTGTTGCCACGTGCAGCTGTGGAGGCCAGGTCACTGGGTGTATTTAAGGCAGAGATTGATAGGTTCTTGATTGGACATGACATCAAAGGTTACGGGGAGAAGGCCGGGAACCGGAGCTGAGAGGGAGAAAAGAAAGGATCAGCCATGATTGAATGGCGGAGCAGACTTGATGTGCCTAATAGCCTAATTCTGCTCCTATGTCTTATGGTCTAATGGAGTTTGCCTAGCTTTATTTCCTTTGTAATACCAATGGCACTCACTCCTGCTCCCTGACTCTCACGGACCTCTGGCATACTGCTAGTGTCTTCCACAGTGAAGACAGATGCAAAGTACCCATTAAGTTCATCTGCCATTTCTTTGTCGCAGCATCATTTTCCAGTGGTCCAATATCAACTCTCACCTCCCTTTTACTCTTTATATTATTGGCTAGTCTAACCTCATATTTCAACTTTTCCCTCCTTATACCTCTTTTAGTTGCCTTTGTTGGATTTTAAAAGCTTCCCAATCATTCAACTTCCCACTCACTTTTGCTATCCTATATTCCCTTTCATTGGCTTTTATGCAGTCTTTAACTTATTTTGTCAGCCACAGTTCCTACCCCTGCTATTTGAGAACTTCTTCCTCTGTGGAACGTATCTATCCTGCGCCTTGTGAACAATTCCCAGAAACTTCAGCCATCTCTGCTCTGCTGTCACCCTGCCAGTCACCTCCAATCCACCTGGGCAAGCTCCCCTCTCATGCCTCTGTAATTGCTTTTGTTCCATTGCAATACAGATACATGTGAGTTATGCTTCTCCCTCTCAAATTTCAGCTGCAGTCTCTCCCCCATTATCTCTTTAACAGAGGGAGTCTCCCGACAATCTACATGTTACGGTGGGAGCTTTTCCTTCTTACCCCTGTTACATATTCTGTCCATCCCCCACAACCACTGCTACAGAGGGAGTCTCACCCACATTACCCCTGTTACTAAGAGAGTCTTTCCCCCATCACCAGTTACAGAGGAAGCCTCTCCCCTCTGAGACCCCTGTTACAGATTCTGTCTCGATCCCATTACCCCTGTTACAGAGAGAACATCTCCCACTATTAACCCCGCTACAAAGGGTCTCTCCCCCATTATCCCTGTTACAGAGTGAGCCTCTCCCCAATGATCACTGTTACCGAGTTGGTCACTCCCCCATTGCTCCGTTACAGAGCGAGTCTCTCCCTCATTACCCCTCTAACTGAGGGAGTCTCTCTCACCATTATCCCTGTCACAAGAAGGGATCTCTGCCCCATTATCGATATTACAGAGGGAGTCTCTGTCCCCATTACCCTTGTTTCAGATGGACTCTCTCCCCCATTATGCCTATTACAGTGGGAGACTCTCTGCCATTATTCCTGTTACAGAGGGTCTCTCACCCATTATTCCTGTTACAGAGGGTCTCTCTCCCATTATCCCTGTTACAGAGGGAGTCTCTCTCCCATTACCCCGTTTACAGAGTGAGACTCTCACCCATTATCCCTGTTATAGAGGGAGTCTCTCTCCCATTATCCCTGTTACAGAGGGTGTCTCACCCATTATCCCTGTTACACAGGGTCAATCACACATTATCCCTGTTACAGAGGGAATATCTCCCCCATGATCTCTGTTACAAATGGAGTCCCTCTCCCATTATCCATGTAAGTGAGGGAGTCTCTCTCCACCATTATCCCTGTTACACAGTGAGCCTCTCCCCATTATCCCTGTTACAGAGTGAGCCTCTCCCCAATGATCACTGTTACCGAGTGGGTCACTCCCCCATTGCCCCATTACAGAGCGTCTCTCCCTCCTTACCCCTCTTACTGAGGGAGTCTCTCTCACCATTATCCCGCTAACAAGTGGGGATCTCTGCCCCATTATCGCTGTTACAGAGGGAGTCTCTCTCCCCATTATCACTATTGCAGAGGGAGTCTCTCCCCCATTACCCGTCACAGAGGGAGTCTCTCTTCCATTATCCCTGTTACAGAGGGAGTCTCTCTCCCCATTATCACTGTCACAGAGGGGGTCTCTGCCCCATTATCCCTGTTACAGAGGGAGTCTCTCTCCCCATTACCCTTGTTTCAGATAGACTCTCTCCCCCATTATGCCTATTACAAAGGGAGTCTCTCCTCCATTACCCATCACAGAGGGAGTCTCTCTTCCATTATCCCTGTTACCGAAGGAGTCTCTCTCTCCCATTATCCGTGTTACAGAGCAAGCCTCTCCCCAATTATGACTGTTACAGGGGGGTCACTCCCCAATTACCCGTTACAGATTGTCTCTCTCCTCCATTATCCCTGTTGCAGAGGGAGCCGAACCACCATTATCCCTGTTACAGAGGGAGTCTCTCTCCCATTATCCCTGTTACAGAGGGATTCTATCCCCCATTATCACTATTACAGAGGGAGTCTCTCTCCCATTATCCCTGTTACAGAGGGATTCTATCCCCCATTATCACTATTACAGAGGGAGTCTCTCCCCATTACCCCTGTTACAGAGGGAGTTTCTCTCCTCCATTATCCCTGTTGTAGATGAAGTCTCTCCCCGATTACCCTTTTACAGAGGGAGTCTTGCCATTATCCCTGTTACAGACGGTCTCTCACCATTATCCCTGTTACAGACGGTCTCTCACCATTATCACTATTACAGAGGGTCTCTCCCCATTACCTCTGTTACAGAAGGTCTCTCTCCCCATTATCGCTGTTACAGAGTGAGTCTCTCTCCCATTATCCCTGTTACAGAGGGTCTCTCTCCCATTATCGCTGTTACAAAAGGATTCTCTCCCCCATTATCCCTGTTATAGAGAGAGTCTCTCTCCCATTATCCCTGTTACAGAGGGTCTCTCACCCATTATCCCAGTTGTACAGGGAGTCTCTCCCCCATTACCCTGTTACAGAGGGAGTCTTGCCATTATCCCTGTTACAGATGGTCTCTCACCATTATCGCTGTTACAAAGGGTTTCTCTCCCCCATTATCCCTGTTACAGAGGGTCTCTCTCCCATTATCCCTGTTACAAAGGGATTCTCTCCCCCATTATCCCTGTTACAGAGTGAGCCTCTCCCCAATGATCACTGTTACCGAGTGGGTCACTCCCCCATTGCCCCTATAACCGAGTGGGTCACTCCCCCATTGCCCCTGTTACAGAGCGAGTCTCTCCCTCATTACCCCTCTTTCTGAGGGACTCTCTCACCATTATCCCTGTCACAAGAAGGGATCTCTGCCCCATTATCGCTGTTACAGAGGGAGTCTCTGTCCCCATTACCCTTTTTTCAGATGGACTCTCTTCCCCATTATGCCTATTACAGTGGGATTCTCTCTCCCATTATCTCTGTTACAGAGGGTCTCTCACCCATTATCCCTGTTACAGAGGGAGTCTCTCTCCCATTACCCCGTTTACAGAGGGTCTCTCTCCCCATTATCCCTGTTACAGAGTGAGTCTCTCTCCCATTATCCCTGTTACAGAGTGAGTCTCTCACCCATTATCCCTGTTATAGAGGGAGTCTCTCTCCCATTATCCCTGTTAAAGAGGGATTCTATCCCCCATTATCACAATTACAGAGGGAGTCTCTCCCCATTACCCCTGTTACAGAGGGTCTCTCTCCCATTATCCCTGTTACAGAGCGAGCCTCTACCCAATTATGCCTGTTACAGGGTGGTCACTCCCCCATTATCCCTGTTACAGAGGTAGCCTCTCTCCCCATTACCCTTGTTTCAGATAGTCTCTCTCCCCCATTATGCCTATCACAGAGGGAGCCTCTCCCCCATTACCTGTCACAGAGGGAGTCTCTCTTCCATTATCCCTGTTACCGAAGGAGTCTCTCTCTCCCATTATCCCTGTTACAGAGCGAGCCTCTCCCCAATTATGACTGTTACAGGGGGGTCACTCCCCAATTATCCGTTACAGATTGTCTCTCTCCTCCAATATCCCTGTTGCAGAGGGAGCCGAACCACCATTATCCCTGTTACAGAGGGAGTCTCTCTCCATTATCCCTGTTACAGAGCGAGCCTCTCCCCCATTACCCCTGTTTCAGAGGTAATATCTCCGCCATTATCCCTGTTACAGATGAGTCTCTCTCCCATTACCCCGTTTACAGAGGGAAACTCTCTCCCCATTATCACTATTACAGAGGGAGTCTCTCACCCATTACCCGTCACAGAGGGACTCTCTCCCCCATTATCCCTGTTACAGAGGGAGTCTCTCTCCCCATTACCCTTGTTTCAGATAGACTCTCTCCCCCATTATCCCTGTTACAGAGGGAGTCTCTCTCCCCATTACCCTTGTTTCAGATAGACTCTCTCCCCCATTATGCCTATTACAGAGGGAGTCTCTCCCCCATTACTCGTCACAGAGGGTCTCTCTTCCATTATCCCTGTTACAGAGGGTCTCTCCCATTATCCCTGTTACAGAGGGAGTCTCTCTCCTCCATTATCCTAGTTACAGAGGGAGTTTCTCTCCTCCATTATCCCTGTTGTAGATGAAGTCTCTCCCCCATTACCCTGTTACAGAGGGAGTCTTGCCATTATCCCTGTTACAGACGGTCTCTCACCATTATCGCTGTTACAAAGGGTTTCTCTCCCCCATTATCCCTGTTACAGAGGGTCTCTCTCCCATTATCGCTGTTACAAAGGGATTCTCTCCCCCATTATCCCTGTTACAGAGTGAGCCTCTCCCCATTATCCCTGTTACAGAGTGAGCCTCTCCCCATTATCCGTGTTACAGAGTGAGCCTCTCCCCAATGATAACTGTTACCGAGTTGGTCACTCCCCCATTGCCCCGTTACAGAGCGAGTCTCTCCCTCATTACCCCTCTAACTGAGGGAGTCTCTCTCACCATTATCCCTGTCACAAGAAGGGATCTCTGCCCCATTATCGATATTACAGAGGGAGTCTCTGTCCCCATTACCCTTGTTTCAGATGGACTCTCTCCCCCATTATGCCTATTACAGTGGGAGTCTCTCTCCCATTATCCCTGTTACAGAGGGTCTCTCTCCCATTATCCCTGTTACAGAGGGAGTCTCTCAACCATTACCCCGTTTACAGAGGGAGTCTCTCTCCCCATTATCCCTGTTACAGTGAGTCTCTCTCCCATTATCCCTGTTACAGAGTGAGACTCTCACCCATTATCCCTGTTATAGAGGGTCTCTCTCCCATTATCGCTGTTACAGAGGGTCTCTATCCCATTATCCCTGTTACAGAGTGAGACTCTCACCCATTATCCCTGTTACAGAGGGAATATATCCCCCATTATCTCTGTTACAGATGGAGTCTCTCTCCCATTATCTGTGTTAGTGAGGGAGTCTCTCTCCACCATTATCCCTGTTACAGAGTGAGCCTCTCCCCAATGATCACTGTTACCGAGTGGGTCACTCCCCCATTGCCCCGTTACAGAGCAAGTCTCTCCCTCCTTACCCCTCTTACTGAGGGAGTCTCTCTCACCATTATCACTATTACAGGGTCTCTCCCCCATTACCCATCACACAGGGAGTCTCTCTTCCATTATCCCTGTTACAGAGGGAGTCTCTCTCCCCATTATCACTATTACAGAGGGAGACTCTCCCCCATTACCCATTACAGAGGGAGTCTCTCTCACCATTATCCCTGTCACCGAGGGGGTCTCTGCCCCATTATCCCTGTTACAGAGGGAGTCTCTCTCCCCATTACCCTTGTTTTAGATAGACTCTCTCCCCCATTATGCCTATTGCAGAGGGAGTCTCTCCCCCATTAACCGTCACAGAGGGTGTCTCTCTTCCATTATCCCTGTTACAGAGGGAGTCTCTCTCCCATTATCCCTGTTTAAGAGCGAGCCTCTACCCAATTATGACTGTTACAGGGGGGTCACTCCCCAATTATCCATTACAGATTGTCTCTCTCCTCCATTATCCCTGTTGCAGAGGGAGCCGAACCACCATTATCCCTGTTACAGAGGGAGTCTCTCTCCCATTATCCCTGTTACAGAGGGGTCTCTCACCTATTATCAGTGTTACAGAGGGTCTCTCCCCATTATCCCTGTTACAGAGTGAGTCTCTCACCCATTATCCCTGTTATAGAGGGAGTCTCTCCCCCATTACCCGTCACAGAGGGACTCTCTCCCCCATTATGCCGATTACAGAGGGAGTCTCTCCCCCATTACCCGTCACAGAGGGACTCTCTCCCCCATTATCCCTGTTACAGAGTGAGCCTCTCCCCATTATCCCTGTTACAGAGTGAGCCTCTCCCCAATGATCACTGTTACCGAGTGGGTCACTCCCCCATTGCCCGTTACAGAGCGAGTCTCTCCCTCCTTACCCCTCTTACTGAGGGAGTCTCTCTCACCATTATCCCTGTCACAAGAGGGGATCACTGCCCCATTATGCCTATTACAGTGGGAGTCTCTCCCCCATTATCCCTCTTACAGAGGGTCTCTCACCCATTATCCCTGTTACAGAGGGAGTCTCTCTCCCATTATCCCTGTTACAGAGGGAGTCTCTGACCCATTATCCCTGTTACAGAGGGAGTCTCTCTCCCATTATCCCTGTTACAGAGGGAGTCTCTCACCCATTATACCTGTTACAGAGGGAGTCTCTCTCCCATTATCCCTGATACAGAGGGTCTCTCCCCATTATCCCTGTTACAGAGGGAGTCTCTCTCCCATTATCCCTGTTACAGAGGGAGTCTCTCACCCATTATACCTGTTACAGAGGGAGTCTCTCTCCCATTATCCCTGATACAGAGGGTCTCTCCCCCATTATCGCTGTTACAGACGGTCTCTCTCCCATTATCCCTGTTACAGAGTGTCTCTCTCCCATTATCGCTGTTACAGAGGGTCTCTCCCCCATTATCGCTGTTACAGAGGGAGTCTCTCTCCCCATTATCACTATTACAGAGGGAGACTCTCCCCCATTACCCATTACAGAGGGAGTCTCTCTCACCATTATCCCTGTCACCGAGGGGGTCTCTGCCCCATTATCCCTGTTACAGAGGGAGTCTCTCTCCCCATTACCCTTGTTTTAGATAGACTCTCTCCCCCATTATGCCTATTGCAGAGGGAGTCTCTCCCCCATTAACCGTCACAGAGGGTGTCTCTCTTCCATTATCCCTGTTACAGAGGGAGTCTCTCTCCCATTATCCCTGTTTAAGAGCGAGCCTCTACCCAATTATGACTGTTACAGGGGGGTCACTCCCCAATTATCCATTACAGATTGTCTCTCTCCTCCATTATCCCTGTTGCAGAGGGAGCCGAACCACCATTATCCCTGTTACAGAGGGAGTCTCTCTCCCATTATCCCTGTTACAGAGGGTCTCTCTCCCATTATCGCTGTTACAGAGGGTCTCTCCCCCATTATCCCTGTTACAGAGGGAGTCTCTCTCCCATTATCCCTGTTACAGAGAGTCTATCACCCATTATCTCTGTTACAGAGGGTGTCTCTCCCCCATTATCCCTGTTACAGAGGGTCTCTCCCCCATTATCCCTGTTACAGAGGGTCTCTCACCCATTATCCCTGTTACAGAGGGAGTCTCTCTCCCATTATCCCTGTTACAGAGGGAGTCTCTCTCCCATTATCCCTGTTACAGAGGGAGTCTCTCACCCATTATCCCTGTTACAGAGGGAGTCTCTCTCCCATTATCCCTGTTACAGAGGGAGTCTCTCTCCCATTATCCCTGTTACATAGGGAGTCTCTCACCCATTATCCCTGTTACAGAGGGAGTCTCTCACCCATTATCCCTGTTACAGAGGGAGTCTCTCTCCCATTATCCCTGTTACAGAGGGAGTCTCTCTCCCATTATCCCTGTTACAGAGGGAGTCTCTCACACATTATCCCTGTTACAGACGGAGTCTCTCTCCCATCACCCCGTTTACAGAGGGTCTCTCTCCCATTACCCCGTTTACAGAGGGAGTCTCTCTCCCCATTACCCCGTTTACTGAGGGAGTCTCTCTCCCATTATCCCTGTTACAGAGGGAGTCTCTCACCCATTATCCCTGTTACAGAGGGAGTCTCTCTCCTATTATCCCTGTTACAGAGGGACTCTCTCACCCATTATCCCTGTTACAGAGGGAGTCTCTCTCCCATTACCCCATTTACAGGGTGGTCACTCCCCCATTATCCCTGTTACAGAGGGAGTCTCTCTTCCATTATCCCTGTTACAGAGTGAGTCTCTCTCCCATTATCCCTGTTACAGAGCGTCTCTCACCGATTATCCCTGTCACAGAGTGTCTCTCACCCATTATCCCTGTTACAAAGGGTCTCTCTCCCATTATCGCTGTTACAAAAGGATTCTCTCCCCCATTATCCCTGTTACAGAGTGAGCCTCTCCCTATTATCCCTGTTACAGAGTGAGCCTCTCCCCAATGATCACTGTTACCAAGTGGGTCACTCCCCCATTGCCCCTTTTACAGAGCGAGTCTCTCCCCCATTATCCCTGTTACAGAGGGAGTCTCTCCCCATTACCCCTGTTACCGAGGGTCTCTCTCCCATTATCCCTGTTACAGCGCGAGCCTCTACCCAATTATGCCTGTTACAGGGTGGTCACTCCCCCATTATCCCTGTTACAGAGTGAGCTTCTCCCCATTATCCCTGTTACAGAGTGAGCCTCTCCCTATTATCCCTGTTACAGAGTGAGCCTCTCCCCAATGATCACTGTTACCAAGTGGGTCACTCCCCCATTGCCCCTTTTACAGAGCGAGTCTCTCCCCCATTGCCCCTGTTACAGAGCGAGTCTCTCCCTCATTACCCCTCTTACTGAGGGAGTCTCTCTCACCATTACCCGTCACAGAGGGAGTCTCTCTTCCATTATCCCTGTTACAGAGGGAGTCTATCTCACCATTATCCCTGTCACAGTGGGGGTCTCTGCCCCATTATCCCTGTTACAGAGGGAGTCTCTCTCCCCATTACCCTTGTTTCAGATAGACTCTCTCCCCCATTATGCCTATTACAGAGGGAGTCTCTCCCCCATTGCCCGTCACAGAGGGAGTCTCTCTTCCATTATCTCTGTTACAGAAGGAGTCTCTCTCTCTCCCATTATCCCTGTTACAGACGGAGCCGAACCACCATTATCCCTGTTACAGAGGGATTCTATCCCCCATTACCTCTGTTACTGAGGGGTCTCTCCCCATTACCTCTGTTACTGAGGGGTCTCTCCCCGTTACCTCTGTTATTGAGGAGTCTCTCCCCATTACCTCTGTTGTTGAGGAGTCTCTCCCCTGTTACCTCTGTTACTGAGGGGTCTCTCCCCCGTTACCTCTGTTATTGAGGAGTCTCTCCCCCATTACCTCTGTTATTGAGGAGTCTCTCCCCTGTTACCTCTGTTACTGAGGGGTCTCTCCCCATTACCTCTGTTATTGAGGGGTCTCTCCCCGTTACCTCTGTTATTGAGGAGTCTCTCCCCTGTTACCTCTGTTACTGAGAGGTCTCTCACCATTACCTCTGTTACTGAGGGGTCTCTCCCCGTTACCTCTGTTACTGAGGGGCCTCTCCCCCGTTACCTCTGTTACTGAGGGGTCTCTCTCCATTACCTCTGCTATTGAGGGGTCTCTCCCCGTTACCTCTGTTACTGAGGGGTCTCTCCCCATTACCTCTGTTACTGAGGGGTCTCTCCCCATTATCTCTGTTACTGAGGGTTCTCTCCCCATTACCTCTGTTACTGAGGGGTCTCTCCCCTTACCTCTGTTACTGAGGGGTCTCTCCCCGTTACCTCTGTTATTGAAGGGTCTCTCCCCATTACCTCTGTTACTGAGGTGTCTCTCCCCTTACCTCTGTTACTGAGGGGTCTCTCCCCATTACCTCTTTTACTGAGGGGGTCTCTCCCCCGTTACCTCTGTTACTGAGGGAGTCTCTCCTCCGTTATCTCTGTTACTGAGGGAGTTTCTCCCCCATTACCTCTGTTACTGAAGGGTCTCTCCCCATTACCTCTTACTGAGGGGTCTCTCCCCATTACCTCTGTTACTGAGGGGTCTCTCCGCATTACCTCTGTTATTGAGGGGTCTGCCCCATTACCTCTGTTACTGAGGGGGTCTCTCCCCATTACCTCTGTTACTGAGGGGTCTGCCCCATTACCTCTGTTACTGAGGGTTCTCTCCCCATTACCTCTGTTATTGAGGGGTCTCTCCCCTTCCCTCTGTTATTGATGGGTCTCTCCCCATTACCTCTGTTACTGAGGGGGTCTCTCCCCCGTTACCTCTGTTACTGAGGGAGTCTCTCCCCCGTTACCTCTGTTACTGAGGGAGTTTCTCCCCATTACCTCTGTTATTGAGGGTTCTCTCCCCATTACCTCTGTTACTGAGGGGTCTCTCCCCATTACCTCTGTTATTGAGGGGTCTCTCCCCATTACCTCTGTTACTGAGGGGGTCTCTCCCCCGTTACCTCTGTTACTGAGGGAGTCTCTCCCCCATTACCTCTGTTACTGAGGGGTCTCTCCCCATTACCTCTGTTACTGAGGGGTCTCTCCCCATTACCTCTTATTGAGGGGTCTCTCCCCATTACCTCTGTTATTGAGGGGTCTCTCTCCGTTACCTCTGTTAATGAGGGGTCTCTCCCCGTTACCTCTGTTACTGAGGGGCCTCTCCCCCGTTACCTCTGTTACTGAGGGGTCTCTCTCCATTACCTCTGCTATTGAGGGGTCTCTCCCCGTTACCTCTGTTACTGAGGGGTCTCTCCCCATTACCTCTGTTACTGAGGGGTCTCTCCCCATTATCTCTGTTACTGAGGGTTCTCTCCCCGTTACCTCTGTTACTGAGGGGTCTCTCCCCTTACCTCTGTTACTGAGGGGTCTCTCCCCGTTACCTCTGTTATTGAAGGGTCTCTCCCCATTACCTCTGTTACTGAGGTGTCTCTCCCCTTACCTCTGTTACTGAGGGGTCTCTCCCCATTACCTCTTTTACTGAGGGGGTCTCTCCCCCGTTACCTCTGTTACTGAGGGAGTCTCTCCCCCGTTATCTCTGTTACTGAGGGAGTTTCTCCCCCATTACCTCTGTTACTGAAGGGTCTCTCCCCATTACCTCTTACTGAGGGGTCTCTCCCCATTACCTCTGTTACTGAGGGGTCTCTCCGCATTACTGTTATTGAGGGGTCTGCCCCATTACCTCTGTTACTGAGGGGGTCTCTCCCCATTACCTCTGTTACTGAGGGGTCTGCCCCATTACCTCTGTTACTGAGGGTTCTCTCCCCATTACCTCTGCTATTGAGGGGTCTCTCCCCTTCCCTCTGTTATTGATGGGTCTCTCCCCATTACCTCTGTTACTGAGGGGGTCTCTCCCCCGTTACCTCTGTTACTGAGGGAGTCTCTCCCCCGTTACCTCTGTTACTGAGGGAGTTTCTCCCCATTACCTCTGTTATTGAGGGTTCTCTCCCCATTACCTCTGTTACTGAGGGGTCTCCCCATTACCTCTGTTATTGAGGGGTCTCTCCCCATTACCTCTGTTACTGAGGGAGTCTCTCCCCCGTTACCTCTTTTACTGAGGGGTCTCTCCCCATTACCTCGTATATTGAGGGGTCTCTCCCCATTACCTCTGTTACTGAGGGGTCTCTACCCATTACCTCTTATTGAGGGGTCTCTCCCCATTACCTCTGTTATTGAGGGGTCTCTCTCCGTTACCTCTGTTAATGAGGGGTCTCTCCCCCATTACTGTTACTGAGGGGTCTCCCCATTACCTCTGTTACTGAGGGGTCTGCCCCATTATCTCTGTTATTGAGGGGTCTCTCCCCATTACCTCTGTTACTGAGGGGTCTCTCCCCATTACCTCTGTTATTGAGGAGTTTCTCCCCATTACCTCTGTTAGTGAGCATTCTCTCCCCATTACCTCTGTTACTGAGGGGTCTCTGCCCCATTACCTCTGTTAGTGAGCGTTCTCTCCCCATTACCTCTGTTGCCGAGGGGTCTCTCCCCATTATCTCTGTTATTGAAGGGGTGTCTCCCACCAATTATCCTATTACAAAGGGTCTCTCCCCCATTACACCTATTACAGAATCTATTTCTCCCCCATTACCCTGTTACGGATTCAGTCTCTACTCCACTGTATCTGTTACAGAGGGAGTCTCCCCCCATTACAGAGGCTCTTCCCCATTTTCCCTATTACTCCAGTTACAGAGGGTACCTCTCCTCGATTCACTCCCTCGCCACTCCATGTGTCCCTGCCAGGTACATGTGGTGTGAATATCCTCTCACTTGGTGTTCCTGTCCCTCCTGACACGAATGCCTGTTAATTACACTTTACATTAATCACTTTACTTAACTCTTGTATAGCACCAACTCTGAAGTGGAGCTTCCATTCTTTTAGTCCTTCTGTGTCCTCAGGTTTGTGTGTGTATATCTGTCCTCAGGAGGGAGCAGCCCTCTTTGTGCGGTGGTGAGGGGCAGTTCCACTGCAGAAGAGGTAGTGAGTGAGCTCCCCACCGTTCGATTGGTGGTGAGAGAACTCTACTCTATGGATGTATCTATCTCTCCACCAAACTCTGTGGTTCTGTCCATGTCTCCCCCTCTCACGCTCTCTGAGCCTGTGTGTGTGTCTCTCTCTCTGTCAGAGCCTGTTTGTTTGTATGTGTGTGTGTCTCTCTCAGAGTCTCTGTGTGTATCTCTCTGAGCCTGTGTGTGTCTCTCTCTCTGTCAGAGCCTGTTTGTTTGTATGTGTGTGTGTCTCTCTCAGAGTCTCTGTGTGTATCTCTCTGAGCCTGTGTGTGTCTCTCTCTCTGTCAGAGCCTGTTTGTATGTGTGTGTGTGTCTCTCTCTCAGAGTCTCTGTGTGTATCTCTCTGAGCCTGTGTGTGTCTCTCTCTCTGTCAGAGCCTGTTTGTTTGTATGTGTGTGTGTGTCTCTCTCAGAGTCTCTGTGTGTCTCTCTCTCTGTCAGAGCCTGTTTGTATGTGTGTGTGTGTCTCTCTCTCAGAGTCTCTGTGTGTATCTCTCTGAGCCTGTGTGTGTGTCTCTCTCTGTCAGAGCCTGTTTGTTTGTGTGTGTGTGTCTCTCTCAGAGTCTCTGTGTCTCTGTGTGTATCTCTCTGAGCCTTTGTGTGTCTCTCTCTCAGCCTGTGTGTGTGTGTCTCTCAGCCTGTGTGTGTCTCTCTCTCAGCCTTTGTGTGTGTGTCTCTCACTCTCAGCCTGTGTGTGTGTGTCTCTCTCAGCCTGTGTGTGTATGTGTGTCTCTCATTCTCAGCCTGTGTGTGTGTGTGTGTGTGTCTCTCTCTCTCTCTCAGCCTGTGTGTGTGTGTGTCTCTCACTCTCAGCCTGTGTGTGTGTCTCTCTCTCTCAGCCTGTGTGTGTGTCTCTCTCTCTCTCAGCCTGTGTGTGTGTGTCTTTCTCTCTCTCAGCCTGTGTGTGTGTGTCTCTCTCTCAGCCTGTGTGTGTGTGTGTGTCTCTCTCTCTCTCAGCCTGTGTCTCTCTCTCTGAGCCTGTGTGTGTGTGTCTCTCTCTCAGCCTGTGTGTGTGTGTGTCTCTCACTCTCAGCCTGTGTGTGTGTCTCTCTCTCAGCCTGTGTGTGTATGTGTGTCTCTCATTCTCAGCCTGTGTGTGTGTGTGTGTGTCTCACTCTCAGCCTGTGTGTGTGTCTCTCTCTAAGCCTGTGTGTGTGTCTCTCTCTCTCTCAGCCTGCCTCTCTCTCTCTCTCTCTCTGAGCCTGTGTGTGTGTGTCTCTCAGCCTGTTTGTGTGTGTGTGTCTCTCTCTCCCAGCCTGTGTGTGTGTCTCTCTCTCAGCCTGTGTGTGTCTCTCTCACTCTCAGCCTGTCTGTGTGTGTCTCTCTCTCAGCCTGTGTGTGTATGTGTGTCTCTCATTCTCAGCCTGTCTGTGTGTGTCTCTCTCTCAGCCTGTGTGTGTATGTGTGTCTCTCATTCTCAGCCTGTGTGTGTGTCTTTCTCTTTCAGCCTGTGTGTGTGTGTGTGTGTGTCTTCCTGAGCCTGTGTGTGTGTGTCTTTCTCTTTCAGCCTGTGTGTGTGTGTGTCTCTTCCTGAGCCTGTGTGTGTGTCCCTCTCTCTCTCTTAGCCTGTGTGTGTGTGTGTGTCTCTCTCTCTCTGAGCCTGTGTGTGTGTGTGTCTCTCTCTGAGCCTGTGTATGTGTGTCTCTTCCTGAGCCTGTGTGTGTGTCTCTCTCTCAGCCTGTGTGTGTGTGTGTGTGTTTCTCTCTCTTAGCCTGTGTGTGTCTCTCTCTCTCAGCCTGTGTGTGTGTGTCTTTCTCTTTCAGCCTGTGTGTGTGTGTGTGTGTGTGTGTGTGTGTGTCTTCCTGAGCCTGTGTGTGTGTGTCCCTCTCTCTCTCTTAGCCTGTGTGTGTGTGTGTCTCTCTCTCTCTCTGAGCCTGTATGTGTGTGTCTCTCTCTCTCTGATCCTGTGTGTGTGTGTGTGTTTCTCTCTCTTAGCCTGTGTGTGTGTCTCTCTCTCTCTCTCTTAGCCAGTGTGTGTGTATCTTTCTCTTTCAGCCTCTGTGTGTGTGTGTGTGTGTGTCTTTCTCTTTCAGCCTGTGTGTGTGTCTCTTCCTGAGCCTGTATGTGTGTGTCTCTCTCAGCCTGTGTGTGTGTGTGTGTGTGTGTGTGTGTGTGTGTGTGTGTGTGTTTCTCTCTCTTAGCCTGTGTGTGTGTGTGTCTCTCTCTCTCTCTTAGCCTGTGTGTGTGTGTCTCTCTCTCTCAGCCTGTGTGTGTGTGTGTGTGTGTGTGTTTCTCTTTCAGCCTGTGTGTGTATGTGTGTCTTCCTGAGCCTGTGTGTGTGTCTTTCTCTTTCAGCCTGTGTGTCCCTTCCTGAGCCTGTGTGTGTGTGTCTCTCTCTCTCAGCCTGTGTGTGTCTCTCTCTCTCTCTCTTAGCCTGTGTGTGTGTCTCTCTCTCTCTCTCTCTCTCTGATCCTGTGTGTATGTCCCTCTCTCAGCCTGTGTGTGTCTCTCTCTCTGAGCCTGTGTGTGTGTGTCTCTCTCAGCCTGTGTGTGTGTGTGTGTGTGTGTGTGTGTGTGTTTCTCTCTCTTAGCCTGTGTGTGTGTGTGTCTCTTCCTGAGCCTGTATGTGTGTGTCTCTCTCAGCCTGTGTGTGTGTGTGTGTGTGTTTCTCTCTCTTAGCCTGTGTGTGTGTGTGTGTGTGTGTCTTCCTGAGCCTGTGTGTGTGTCTTCCTGAGCCTGTGTGTGTGTCTTTCTCTTTCAGCCTGTGTGTGTGTGTCTCTTCCTGAGCCTGTGTGTGTGTCCCTCTCTCTTAGCCTGTGTGTGTGTCTCTCTCTCTCTCCCTCTCTTAGCCTGTGTGTGAGTGTGTCTCCCCCTCTCTCTGAACCTGTGTATGTGTGTCTCTTTCTGTCTGTCTCAGTCACTCTCCCCTCCCGTCCCTGTCTCTCTCTTTTAATGTACATCCGTCCCTCAGCCTCTCTCTTTCTCGCCACCCCCCACGCCCCCCCATCTCATTCCCTCCCTCCAACCCCGAACGCACTCGCCCCTCCTCCCCGCCTCTCGCAGCCGCATCCAGCCGCCCCGGCGCCGGCCGGCCTCTGTTCGCTGCGGGCCCGCGCTGCGCTCCGGAGGGACGCGGCACCGCACCGCCCTGCCCTCCCCTCGGATCGCGGAGCAGACGCTGCGGCGCTGGGATCTTCCCGTGCCGCGGGCCGGACCCTACCAGGTAATCCGGAGCCATCGACCGGGCCCGGTACTCGACCCCTCTCCCCCGGTTCATCCCTCTCCATTCATCGCTCTCATCCATAAGACTCTCCATCCCTCTCCCCATTCATTTCTCTCTCTCCCTCTCAATATCCACCCCTGCCCTCTCCATCCCTTTCTCACCCTCTCTCTCCATCATCCATCTCTTCTCTGCACTCCCCATCCCTATCCCCAATTCCTCTCCCTCTACCCTCCACTCTCCACATCCCTCTCCCCTATTCCTCTCCATCCCTCTCTTCCTCTCTCTCTCAATCTCCATCCCAATTCCCCCTGGCATCTCCTCCCTCTCTCCCCATCTCTCTCAGCCTCTCACCCCCTCCATCTCACCCCTCCCTCCCATCTCTCACCTCTCTCTCTCCATCTCTCTTTCCATCCCAACCTCCTCTCCCCTTTCCTTCTCCATCGGTCTCCCCATCCCTCCATCCCTCTCTCCCCCCACTCTCTCCATCCATGCCTCTCATCCCTCCCTTTACAACCATCTCTCCCCCATTCCATCCCTCTTTCTATCCCTCTCAAATTCCTCCATCTCTCACACCCCTGCCTCCACCCTTTTCTTCCCTCCCTTTCCATCCCTCTCGCCCACTCTCCCTCTCTCTGCCATGCCCCTCTCCCCTTTCTCTCCATCCCTCTCACCTTCTCTCTCACCATCCCTATCCCTTCACTCTCAATACAACACTCCATCCCTCTTCCCCTAACCACCCTCTCTCACTCCCCTCACCATCCCTCTCTCCCACCCCTCAACATCCCTCTTCCCCTCCCTCTCCATCACCCTCTCTGCTTCCCTCCTCACACTCTCCCACTCTCTTGTCATCCCACTCTCTCCACCTTCCTCTGCATCCCTCTCTCCCTCTCTCTCTCCATCTATCCCCCTCTCTCTATCCTTTTCCATCCCTCCCTCTTAATCTCTGAATCTCTTTCTATCCATCTTCCACCATTCCCTCCCTCTCTCCCAATCCCTCTTTCCTCCTCTCCCCTTTCCAAGCCTATTCCAACCCTCTCCCTCCCTCTCTTCCCCTCTCCCTCCCTCTCTTCCCCTCTCCCTCCCTCTCTTACCTTCTCTCTCCATCCCTCTCTTAATCCTCCTCTCTCCCCAACCCACACAACCTTACTGTCCTTTCCTCTTTCCCCGTTTGCTTACTTCTACGCCCCTCACTCTCTATCCATTCCCCCTCCCACCGATCCTCTCTAGCCGTCATTTTCTCTCCCTCTCTATACATCACTTCTTCTTATCTCTCTTCCTCTCTCCATCGCTCTCCAACTCTCTCCCTCTCATCTCCCTATCCATCTCCCACTCTTCCTAATCCCCTCTCCTCCACACTCTGCCCCCTCCAATCCTTTTACTCCCACCCTCTCTGCCCTCCCTCTGTACATCACCACATCCCTCTCCCCCTTCTCCATCCCCCTCTCACTCCTCTCTTCATCCCTCTCTCTTCTTACCTCACTGTCTGTCCCCCTCTCCTCCTCCTCTCTCCATCCTCACCATCAAACTTTCTCCGTCATGCTCTCTCCCAATTTTCTATCCTTCCACTCTTTCCTCCAAACCCCTCCCTACCCATTCCTCTCTTCATCCAACTCCCCTCTCTGTCATGCTCTATCTCTTTCTCCCACTCCCTCTCCACTCCACTCCCTCTGCATCCCTCACTCTCTCTCTCCCTCCTTGTCCGGCACTCTCCCCAGACCACTCCAATTCTCTCTCCCCTCCCTCTCGCCCCATCCCCTAATCCACCATCTACTCCAACCCTCACTCCCTCCTTCACTCCCCTTCTCTCTTCATTCCTCTGCCCATCACTACCACTCCCTCTCCTTTCCCCTACTCTCCTGCTTTCCATCCCTCTCCTTCTCACCCTCTACCTCTCTTCCCCTGGTCTCTCCGGACATCTCCATCCATCCAACTTAATCCCTCTCTCTTCCTTCCCTCACTTCCTTCCTGTCCAATCCACTCTCCCCTATTCCCTCCAACCCTCTCTCCATCTCTCTCCCCTATTCCCTCCATCCCTCTCTCCCCTATTCCCTCCACTCCTCATCTCTCTCCCCTATTCCCTCCATCCCACTCTCCCCTATTCCCTCCATCCCTCTCTTCCCTATTCCCTCCATCCCTCTCTCCCCTATTCCCTCCATCCCTCTCAATCCTATCTCTCCGATCCATTCTCTCCCATCCTCTCTATACATCAATCTATCCCTTTCTCCCCTCCTTCTTCAACCGTCTTACTCCTCTAGACATCCTTCTCTGCCACTCTCTCCCTGTCCATCTCTCACTCCCCTCTTCATCCCTCTCTTCCCCCTCTCACCATCTCTCTCCCTCCTTCTCCACACGTTGCACTACACACTCTCCTAACTCCACCTCTTCCTCCTTCACTCTCTCCCCTCTCTCCATCCCAACCCCCTCCTTCACTCTCTCCCCTCTCTCCATCCCAACCCCCTCCTTCACTCCCCTCTCTCCATCCCAACCCCCTCCTTCACTCTCTTCCCTCTCTCCATCCCAACCCCCTCCTTCACTCTCTCCCCCTCTCCATCCCAACCCCCTCCTTCACTCTCTCCCCTCTCTCCATCCCAACCCCCTCCTTCACTCTCTCCCCCTCTCTCCATCCCAACCCCCTCCTTCACTCTCTCCCTTCTCTCCATCCCAACCCCCTCCTTCACTCTCTCTCCCTCTCTCCATCCCAACCTCATCCTTCACTCTCTCCCCTCTCTCCATCCCAACCCCCCCTTCACTCTCTCCCCTCTCTCCATCCCAACCCCCCCTTCACTCTCTCCCCTCTCTCCATCCCAACCCCCTCCTTCACTCTCTCCACTCTCTCCATCCCAACCCCCTCCTTCACTCTCTCTCCCTCTCCATCCCAACCTCATCCTTCACTCTCTCCCCTCTCTCCATTCCAACTCCCTCCTGCACTCTCTCCCCTCTCTCCATCCCAACCCCCTCCTTCACTCTCCCCTCTCTCCATCCCAACACCCTCCTTCACTCTCTCCCCTCTCTCCATCCCAACCCCCTCCTTCACTCTCTCTCCCTCTCTCCATCCCAACCTCCTCCTTCACTCTCTCCCCTCTCTCCATCCCAACCCCCTCCTTCACTCTCTCCCCTCTCTCCATCCCAACCCCCTCCTTCACTCTCTCCCCTCTCTCCATCCCAACCCCCTCCTTCACTCTCTCCCCTCTCTCCATCCCAACCCCCTCCTTCACTCTCTCTCCCTCTCTCCATCCCAACCCCCCCTTCACTCTCTCCCCTCTCTCCATCCCAACCCCCTCCTTCACTCTCTCTCCCTCTCTCCATCCCAACCCCCTCCTTCACTCTCTCCCCTCTCTCCATCCCAACCCCCTCCTTCACTCTCTCCCCTCTCTCCATCCCAACCCCCTCCTTCACTCTCTCTCCCCTCTCTCCATCCCAATCCCCTCCTTCACTCTCTCCCCTCTCTCCATCCCAACCCCCTCCTTCACTCTCTCCCCTCTCTCCATCCCAACCCCCTCCTTCACTCTCTCCCCTCTCTCCATCCCAACCCCCTCCTGCACTCTCTCCCCTCTCTCCATCCCAACCCCCTCCTTCACTCTCTCTCCCTCTCCAGCCCACTCTCCCCAGTTCTCCATCCCCTCTCCCCGTCCCTCCATCCATCTGTCTCCTCTCTCCATCCTTCTCTCACTATCTAACTCTCCCCATTGCACTTTCCCTCCATCTCTCCATCCTTCAGCCACTCTCTCCTTCTCCATCCCTCTGTCTCCCTGCCTATCTCTCTCCAGCCCTCTTTCTGCCACCTTCCCTTGCTCTCCATCCCTCTCTTAATCCCTTGAACTTTCTCCATCCCTTTGTCCATCACTTCTCCTACCTCTCCTTTCCCCTCTCCCCCCATCCCATCCATCTCTCAACCCCCTCTCCCTTTCACTCTCCCCATCTCTCTTCCCCTGGCCTCCCCATCTCTCTTTCTCATCAACCTTCTCCATCCATCCAACTTAATTCCTCTCCCCTTACCCTCACTGCCCTCCTCTCCTCTCCTCTCCCCTCTTTTCATCCCTCTTTTTATCCCCACCCACTCCTTCCCTCTTGTCCCATGTCTCCCAAACTCTCCAACACTCTCTCCCTATTCCCTCAAACCCTCTCTCCATCCCTCTCTCCTATCTCCATTCCTCTCCCTATTCCCTCCAACCCTCTCTCCATCCCTCTCACTCCTATCTCCATTCCTGTCTCCCCATTCCCTCCAACCCTCTCTCCATCCCTCTCACCATCCATCCCTCACTCTAAACCTCTTTCTTCATCCCTCTGTCCCAGTCCCTCTTTATCCCTCACTCTCCACCAATGCCATGTTCTCAGCTCCTCTTCATCCCTCTTTCATAATCCCTCAATCTCTCTCCATGCCTTCATCCATCATTCCCCTCCACCTCTCCCCATCACTCTCCTTTCCTCTATCCCTCTTTACATCCCATTCTCTCCATCTTGCTCCCGCCCTCTCTCCATCGCTCTATGCCAGTCTCTATTTATCCCTCTCTCACTCTTCTCTACATCTCCCTCTCCCCCTCACTTGCCTCCATCTCTCCCCTCTCGATCCTTCTCTATCCCTCTCTACCTCTTCATCCCTCTTTCCCTCCCTCTCACACTTACCTCCCAGTCTCCCCCTTTCCATCCATTCACTTTCTCCCCTACATTTCCATCCCTCCCCCTACCTCCCCATCCTCCTCATTCTCTCTCCCTCCCTCCAATCCTCTCTCACTCTCTCTACCCTCTCATCCTCTCCACCCTCTCTCCCTCCATCTCATCCCTCTCCTCCTCCCTCTCATCCATCTCTCCCCTTCCCCTCCATCCCTTCCTGTCTATCTCAATCCCTCTTTCTCCCCCTCACTCAATTGACCCTTTCTCCCTCTCCTTTTCTCTCTCCACCCCTTTCTCCACCCCTTTCTCCATCCCTCTCTCCCCGTCCCTCCTCTCCCTCTCACTGCCTCATCCTCCTTTCCTCTCTTCCCCTTTTCCATCTGTCTATCCCCCTCCCACACCACCCCTCGCTTCCACTCTGTCTCACCTCTCTCTGTCTCTCTTGCCCTTATCTTTCCATTCTTCTATCATATCCCACCCTTTCCATCACTCTCCGTCCCTCCCTCCCCCATCTCAACATCTCCCACTTTCTTTCCCTCCCTCTCCAATTATCTCTCTCCCACCCTCTCTGCCTTCTCTCTAACGCTCCTCCACTCTTTTTACATCCCTCACTTGACCCTCGTCTCTCTATCCCTCTCTCCACCTTCTCGACCCTCTCCCTGCTCCCCTCCATCTTCCCCACTGCCTCTTCATCCCTCTCCCTCTCCCCCTCCCCTCTTCATCCTGCTCTCTCCCTCCCTCCTTCATCCCTCTCCTTCTCTCCCCTCCATCCCTCTCCTTCTCTCCCTCCCCTCCATCCCTCTCCTTCTCTCCCTCCCCTCCATCTTCCCCACTGCCTCTTCATCCCTCTCCCTCTCCCCCTCCCCTCTTCATCCTGCTCTCTCCCTCCCTCCTTCATCCCTCTCCTTCTCTCCCCTCCATCCCTCTCCTTCTCTCCCTCCCCTCCATCCCTCTCCTTCTCTCCCTCCCCTCCATCTTCCCCACTGCCTCTTCATCCCTCTCCCTCTCCCCTCCCCTCTTCATCCCTCTCCCTCTCTCCACCTTCATCCCTCTCCCTCTCTCCCCTTCATCCCTCTCCCTCTCTCCCCTTCATCCCTCTCCCTCTCTCCCCCTTCATCCCTCTTTCCCCTCTGTCCATCACGCACTCTCCCTCACTCTCCATCTGTTGAACCCCCATTATCTACATCCCTCTCTCCCCTCCCCTCACTTTCCTCCATCACTCCCCTTTCTCTCTCTCTCTCTACCCCTCTCTCCATGCCCCTCCATGTCCCATCCCCTCTTCATCCCTTCTCCCCTCTCCATCCCTTCTCCCCTCTCCATCCCTTCTCTCCTCTCCATCCCTCTTTCCCCTCTCTCTCCATCACACTTTCCTCCCTCCACCTCTTTCCCCTCTCTCTCCATCACTCTCTCCAATCACCATCTTTCTCTCACCATCCCACCCTCTCCATCCCTCCATCCCTCTCTCCCTTCTCCCATCGATCTTGCCCCTATCTCTCCAGCTTTCTCTCACTATCCCACCCTCTCCACCCCCTCATCCCTATCTGCCCCTCCCTCTCCCTCACTCCCCTCCATCCATCTCCCCAACCTCCTCTCTCTTTCCACCCTCTCCAACACTCTCTCCCACCTACTCCTTTCCTCTCCCTCTCCCCTCCCTCTCTCCCCTCTCTCTCTCTCCCTCTCCCCTCATCCCTCTCTACCCCTCCATCCCTCCATCCTTTTCTCCCACTCCCTCTCCATCTTATGCCCTCTCTCAACCCACACCCCATCTCTCCCCCTCCATCTCCATCCCGCACCTTCGCCATCCCTCTCTCACTCCTCTCTCTATCCCTCTCTGCCATACTCTCTACATCCCTCTCACTCCCCTCCATCCCTCTCCCCCTCCATCCCTCTCTCACTCCTCTCTCTATCCCTCTCTGCCATACTCTCTACATCCCTCTCACTCCCCTCCATCCCTCTCCCCCTCCATCCCTCTCCGCCCTCCATCCCTCTCTCCTCCCCTCCATTCATCTTTCCCCATCACTCACTCTCCCTCCCTTGCTCTCCCTTCCTCTCTATCTATTGTACCTCCTGTCCCTCTCTCCCCATCACCATCACTTCATCCCACTTTCTGCTATCATCTCTCATTGTACATCACACTCCAATTCTCTTGCTCTCACCAATTCACTCCACCCCTCTCTCACTCCCCACTCTCTACCACTCTCTCTCTATCCCTATTACTCCCCTCCATCTCTTCCACTCTCCATCCCTCTCCACCCTCTCTCACTTCTCTCATCTCCCTCTCCCACTCTCTCCATCACACTTTCCTTCTCGTCCTTTCTCTTCCCCTCTTTCCCATCGTTCTTTCTCACCCTCACTACATCAACTCTTTCATCTCTTCTTTCCTCTCTCACCCTATCTCTCTATCACCTTCTCCATCTGTGTCTCCCAACTCTCAATCACTGCTACTCTCCCTCCATCCCCCCTCTCCCACCCTCTCCCCTCTACCCATCCCTCTCTCTCCCTCCCTCTCTTCCTCTCTCCATCTCTCCATCTCTCTCTGCATCGTCTACCCTCAGCCTCATCCATCTCTTTCTCCCCCTCTCTTAGTCTCTCACTCTCCATCACTCCCTCACTGTCTCTGTCCCTCTGTCTGCCTTCCTCCCCATCCTTCTCTCTCCCCGCCCTCTGCCTACCGCGCTCCCCCCCTCCATCCCTCTCCCCTCCCTTCTCGTTCCTCTCTCCATTCCGTTCCGCTCTCCCTCCAACCTTCTCCTGCACTCCCTCTGTATCTCTGTCTTTCCTTCCACACTGTCCATCCCTCTCTCCAGCTCATCCCTCTCTCTCCCTCCCACCCTTTCTCCATCCCTCCTCATTACTCTTTCTCCATCCCTCTCTCCAGCTCATCCCTCTCTCCATTGATCCTTTCTCCCTCTCTCTCCCTCCCACCCTTTCACCATCCCTCCTCATTACTCTTTCTCCATCCTTCTCTCCTCTCTCTCCATCTATATCTCCCTCCCCATACATCCCTCTCCATCACTTACTTCCCTCTCTCCATCCCTCTCTCTTTCCTCTTCCACCCTGCACCCCTCTCTCTCCCCGCCCTCTCTCCTTCCCCCTCAGCTCTTTGGCCCGTCTGGTCATTTAAAGTGCCTCCCCCAGTCACGGAGTCCCCAGCCTCCTGCATCGCTACTGGGCATGGATGTGCCTGTTCAGATGTCTCTTAAGCACTGAGACTGAGTTCAGTGCACCCTAACCCACGGCCTCTGCCACCCAGCCTCGGTGCAGAAAGTTACTCTATCTGTACTCGTCCTAACTTTCTATACCTCAGTCTTTTGTTCCAAGGAATAAACTGTTAATTTACTTCTGTTCACCCCTTCCTCTCCCTGCTCTCTCTCTCCCCCTCTCCCCCTCCCCTTTCTCTACCCCTCTCCCTCTCCCTCTCTTCCCCTCCCTTTTCTATTCCCCTCCCCCCCTCCCCTCTCTCCCCGTCTCCCCCTTTCTCCCCTCTCTCCCCCTCCCCTCTCTCCCCGTCTCCCCCTTTCTCCCCCTCTCCCCCTCTCTCCCCTCTTCCCCATTCCCCTTTCTCTTCCTCTCCCCTCCCACTCCCTATTTCCGCCTCCCTCCCTTCCCCTCCCCCTCTTCCCCTCCCCCTCTCCCCTCTCTTCCCCTCCCCCTCTCTCTCCTCATCCCCTCCCCATCCCCTCTCCCTCCCCCACTCTCTCCCCTCCCTCTCTCACCTCTTCCCATCCCCTCTCTACCTCTCTCTCCCCCTCTGTCCCCACTCTTTCTCCCTCCACTGTCCCCCCTCTCTCTGCCCCCTCTCTCCCTTCATCCCCCTCTGTCCTCCACTCTCTCCCTCACTCTCTTCCTCTCTCCCCTTCACCCCCTCTATCTCCCCTTTTTCCTTTCCTCCCTCTCTCTCCCTCCTCCTCTCTCTTCCCGCTCAACCCCTCTCTCCCCTCTCTCTCCTCCCTATCTTTCTCCCACTCCCTCTCTCCCCTTCCCCTTCTGTCCCTCTCCCCGTTCTCTCTCCCTCCCACCCTCTCCCACCAGCCCTGTACTCGTTCCTAGTGGGATAAATGGACCCACACCCCCCATCCCGGTGGGATTTGCCCATGCGCTGAGAAGGACACTGCGTCCACGGAAGGAGGTTGCAGTGTCACCCCTGGGTGCAGACGGAGGGAGTTTGACCCCACTGCCCCCCCTCGGCCAAGGGACATGAGTCATGGGGTGGTGTGAGCGTGGCGTGCAGATGCTGCTGGCGACCATAGGGGCGTTCGGAGCCTTCGGTTTGATGACCATCGCCATCGGCACTGACTACTGGCTCTACTCCAAGGCTCGAATTTGCAACACCACAAACGGCAGCCAGGAGGAGGCGCCCCAGGACCGCAAGGAGCTCGGCTCCCTCACTCACTCCGGCCTCTGGAGGGTGTGCTGTCTGGAAGGTGAGGCCGGGGAGTAGGGTTGTGTGTATTGACACCAGTACCTGTGAGTGGAGAGAGTTCGGGCATGTATTATGGTGCAAGTGCATTCACCAGCCTGCCAGTGTAGCCTGTGTGTGAGAGTGTTAAACCTCTCTGACAAGGAACAGACTGTGTGTGTGTGTGTTAATGCAGAACAGTGTGTGAAACGATTAAATTTCTTCGTCAGGGAACGGACTGTCCAGTGTGTCTGTCTGTGTCTCTGTGTGTGTTCTGGGGAACTATGTGTAAGAGGCTTAAACTTCTCCAACAACAAAACACTGTTGTGTGTGTGTGTGTGTGTGTGTGTGTGTGTGTGTGTGTGTGTGTGTGTGTGTGTGTGTGTGTGTGTGTGTGTGTGTGTGTGTGTGTGTGTGTGTGTTAGTGTGTTCGTGGTGAACAGTGTGTGTGTATGGGAACCAGTGGGTGAAAGGGTTAAAGCTGCCTGGCAAGTAACAGATTTCCAGTGAGAGAGAGAGAGAGAGAGAGAGTGTGTGTGTGTGTGTGTGTCTGTATTAATGGCCACCAGTGTGTGAAACGGTTAAAACTGTTCAACAACAGGCAGTCCAGTGTGTGTGTGAGTGTATTACTGATTGTGTGGAAGGGTTAAACCTCTCCGACAACAGACTCTGCTCTGTGTGTGTGTGTGTATTACTGAGTATGTAAAAGTGAAAAACCTCTTCAACAATGAACAGACTCCACTGTGTGTATGTGATCATGGGAAACGGTGGGTGAAAGGGTTAAACATCCCTGGCAAGTAACAGATTCCCAGTGAGAAAGAGAGAGAGAGAGTGTGTGTGTGTGTTAATGGTGAACAGTGTGTGAGAGGATTAAATCTCTCTGCAAAGAAACAGATGCTGTGTGTGTGTTATGGTGTGTGCATGTTAGTATGGAACGGTGTGAGAGAGTTAAGTCTCTATGATAAGAAATAGACTGTGTATGTTAATGGGGAATAGTGTGTGAAACGGTTAAAACTGTTCAACAACAGACAATCCAGTGTGTGTGTGTATTACTGAGTGGGAGAAAGGGTTAAACTCCCCGACAAGTAACAGTTTCCCAGTGAGAGAGAGAGAGAGAATGAGTGTTATTGTGTGTGTGTGTTAATGGGGAACAGTGAGTGAGATGGTTAAATCTCTTCGTCAGGGAACGGACTGTCCAATGTGTCTGTCTGTGTCTCTGTGTGTTCTGGGGAACTGTGTGTAAGAGGCTTAAACTTCTCCAAAAACAAAATAGACTGGTGTGTGTGTGTGTGTGTGTGTGTGTGTGTGTGTGTGTGTGTGTGTGTGTGTGTGTGTGTGTGTGTGTGTGTGTGTGTGTGTGTGTGTGTGTGTGTGTGTGTTAGTGTGTTCGTGGGAACCAGTGGGTGAAAGGGTTAAAGCTGCCTGGCAAGTAACAGATTTCCAGTGAGAGAGAGAAAGAGAGTGTGTGTGTGTGTGTGTCTGTCTGTCTGTATTAATGGCCACCAGTGTGTGAAACGGTTAAAACTGTTCAACAACAGGCAGTCCAGTGTGTGTGTGAGTGTATTACTGATTGTGTGGAAGGGTTAAACCTCTCCGACAACAGACTCTGCTCTGTGTGTGTGTGTGTGTGTGTGTATGTGTGTATTACTGAGTGTGTAAAAGTGAAAAACCTCTTCAACAATGAACAGACTCCACTGTGTGTATGTGTTCATGGGAAATGGTGGGTGAAAGGGTTAAACATCCCTGGCAAGTAACAGATTCCCAGTGAGAGAGAGAGAGAGAGAGAGGGA